>NC_068356.1:48734442-49070156 GCF_020536995.1 Dreissena polymorpha | reverse complement strand
TTCCATATTCTGTCTGAGTACTAGTTTATATTTAAGTATCGTTTTCCCTATCCTGATATTCGTTTTGGCCAAACCATTTTAACCTTGTTATCGAAATTGAACATTTAAAACATGTAAATACAAAGTTTTAAACAACCGTCGTTCAGCAGTGAAGCGTGCCTCACTTTAAATGCATTGCATTCCAAACCGCAAGGTATCAGGGTCAGTTCGCTTAAAAATCGTTATATAATAAGACCTATCGCGTGAACTAGGTGAATTAAAGTTTTCTTTAGACCAGAAATATGTTAATGAAGATATTCAGCGATATAATTAGGTATGTCAATAATAGATTCTTAATGTGTTTTCAACAATACAATGATAAATATTATTTTTGATTAATTTAACAAGAATTATTCCACCATATTGACTTATGTATTAAGCATGAGCGCGATGATTCTCGATACTGTTAATAATCGAATCAAATAGCAATGCAATGCCCGACAAACCTCTTAAACAGGTTTGTTCGATGAACTCGCGTATACATATTTTAAATACGTACGGATACTTCTTCGTGCGTCTCGTGCGGCCGTTGACTCATTTTTAATTTCACTTCCATTCTTCTTTTGGTTTTCTGTTTTGTATCTATAGGTGTATGACCAGCAATATGTATATTGTAAATAAGCCACGAAAACTCCGCGTAACGTCCCGTATTGCGTGTGATCTCAAATAAAATACAATTTATTATCTAACTTACCACAAAAGAAAACAATAACAAAACAAGACATACAATTGTCAATACATTTTCAACAGTCTACAGTCTGCATCAAACATGAGACACATCAAATTGATATAATATTCAACGATACATATCAACAAAAGTAATGTTATCTAAATGAAAAACATTTCATTCATACAAATATACAATATCCGCCTATTGTGTTTGTCATCTTTAAGTTAACCAATACCTGAATTTTCTAATTGAGTTCGAAAATTCATTCACACTTCAATAGTAATAAAATTGCAAAAAAGAAAACAACACAATTTTTAACTAGGTCTTTATAGTACGACTGTCCGAAGCTGAATGACGAAAACCGCCAAACACACTCGATTTTCTCGAGCACACTTCAGTGCGCCAAAACGTTCATAACATTGCATTTAATATGGGAAAATAATTTTCTTCAAATTCCTAAACGCAAACGATGAAAATTATATTCCCTTTACATACATTAAATCAACCCAGTTTAAGATTGCAAATAGAAACCCGAATCACCATGAAGTAGCATAGACTGCATTCAGACAATTAACGTGTGAAATTATAATTGTCAATTGTATGATATACTAATTTTAAAACATTGATTTGAAAACATTACTAATTTTGTCAACTTGATGACTGTTTTAATCTTATATAAACATTGTTACCACTTTTATCATAAATGTTATACAACTATATTTAATACTGTGTTACACTAAATTCGTTGCATGTTTTTTGTGTTGAATTGTGTGTAATTTGAGTTTATATTATTTTATGTCCCTTTTCGAAGAAATAGGCATACAACAGTCGCAATAACCTTGTGTAGGTCAGTGCGAAATGTCCTGTCCTGATGTAAAAAAAATGCAATTTACCATTGCATAATAGATTAAAAGCAATTAATGAAGAACTTAAACAAGAGTTGTGTTTGTGAAACACAATGCCCACATAATGCGCGTTGAACCATATATTTGACCTTTGACCTTGAAGGATGACCTTGACCTTTCACGACTCAAATTGTGCAGCTCTACGAGATACACATGCATGCCAACTATCAAGTTGCTATCGTCAATATTGCAAAAGTTATTACCAAGGTAAACGTTTTGGGACAGACACACACATACAATGACAGACAAACACATACAATGACAGACAGGCCAAAAACAATATACCCCCGATCGTACGATCTGGGGGCATACAAATGCCATGACCTTTAACGTCTTAATCTAAAATACACACAAAAGTTGTAAGAACAAGTAAAATAAAAACAAATGAAATAAAGTATAATTTAATTTGTCTATTATACTGTATCCAGGTCCGTTCTGCGGTGTAACGGCCCCGGACCCGTTCGAAATCCTGGGTAACGAGGCGGATATCCGGTCATCTCCGACTCATCGACCGAAAGCATTGGCTTCCTGCTCACGGGTGAAGGCGACAAGTAAAACAGTCTAGATGGTCTTATATAATATTCATCGCTTTTATTTCATGATCAGTTTATATGCTGACTGATTTCTGCCATATTGTTCTAGCAATTTGGTCGGTTTTAATAGCGCCAAAACGACAACACGAATTACGACACAGGGTATAATTGTCGTATCGGCGCATCCTGGTCGGTTGTCGTGCTTGCGTTGTAAGCCTGTAATTATTCAAACTCGCCATCACACGAAAAAACAAGTATATGGCTCGTTTATGTTCGTTCTGGCGTTCTGGCGTTTTACGCCTTTTTTAATTGCCAACAGCAGAAGTTTAAGCCGATCACAACGCTTTTTAATGTTGCGTAAATTTGAAAAGACATGCAGTGAACAAACAACAAGTCATGAATCTGTCAAAGACTTGTATAAAATGGGGTCGTAACAAGTTAAAGGCGAAAGTCCGAATAGTAGTACTTATTGCTCAAATACTGATTTGAATGTTCGAATAATGCTTGAATATCCGTTGTATATAGGGAAGTATAATAAATGGTATTGTATGCCTTCTGAATGGTGTGTTAACATCTCAGTGAATATTTCAGATTAATCGGAGCTGTGAACGCCACTTGTCAATATCCGCGTGCATGTACATGTTTAGCATAAACATATGAAACCAGTTTAGATTTCGTTTGTTTATTTTCCACTTCGTCTTGAAGACAACGGTGAACAAACACGGATAGTTTATTTGTTATGATAGCAGGATTTAAAGTAGGGCGGAAACGGCGGACGCTCCAACCACTTAAATTTGCCAAGGTTCCACTTTTTTCAATCACTCGAAGCCAATTTTACAGTATGCTATATGTAAGCATAATGCTTCTGTTGGGCGTAGTCTAATAACTAGCGAAATAACTCAAGTTCGCTGAGTTATGTTAAACATCCGATAAGAAAAGTCAACACAACTTAAAAAGACAACTTTAACATCTTTTTTGCCACCACACACACGAGCGCGCACGCACGCACGCACGCATGCCGACACACACTAACGTGAAATGCATATCGTCACTTAAATGTCCAGTATATTTGTAGCGCCGTTTGGTGTGTTTTTAAATGGTCGGTTATTGATAAATATATACACTCACGCCGTACCCAAATCCTGTAACCGCGTCTGGTAACATTGTATGAAAAAGTTGCAGTAACTTTTTTGTATAGGTTAACGGTTAGCAGAGGAAGAGCAATTAAAATCCATACATATTAAGATGATTGTCTTATGTTTTGCCAAAAAGTTGATCTAGGGACTTAATGCACTAAAGGCACTCCCATTGTTCACTTTGTGTAAATAGGGGGCGCTTTAGTAGCGCACTTTGTTGTACACCCAACTTCAATTCGACTGTTCCATCGTCGTTGTCATTGCCAGCATTATTTGGGTCATCGTCGTTGTCATAATTCGACATTTAATCATCATCGAGTTTTCAGTTTTGTTTGGAAATATTGGCAAACGCCTTTGGCCATTTACATACAAGTAAACAATTTATAGTCAAAGTGCTTCAATACAATACAAATCCAATCATGCAAATAACAAAAACTACAATGAAAGTGTTCAAACATTATGTACGAACGTGTAATATTAACAGCACAAAAGAAAAGAGCAAACACGTAATATATAGACAATACATTTATGGTTACATGCACTATTTATTTAAGAGGCAGTACATGCTTGTAATTTTTCCTCACGGAGTTTCATGACATCAGTAATGAATCGGCAAAAGTGTTAATGACTTATTATTATTATGACAAGTTATAATTGTTAACACAATTAAAATTATTGTATATTGCCTTGATCATCTAAAACATTCGACAACTAAGTCCTGCCTATACTAATTAAATCCATAAAGAAGCCTTGTTTATAAGAGTATCAAACGCCTTTCATGATCAATAAAAACTCAATAAAGTTTCGCTTTGTTATGAGTTATGTTCTAGATTATATTGTGCAAAATAAAAAATGCAATCAATCGTACTACCTCTAAATCCGTTTCGCGATGTATTAAAGGGGCCTTTTCACGCTTTGGTAAATTGACAAAATTGAAAAAAAAATGTTTCAGAATCGCACATTTTTCTTGAAGTTATGATATTTGTGCATCTTTTGACGATTTAAAAACCTGAAAATTATAAAGCGTTGCAACGCGAAACGATTGAATAATTTGGATAATTCTGTTGTCGTATTTTTTGATACTACGAGGATGCATATATCAGGTAAAAATACGTTAGAAACGGTATAAGAGCGGATGGTTTAGTGGATAGAGCAGTGGACGTTCGCTCCAGGGGTCAGTGGTTCGAGCCCCATTGAGGGTTACTTTTTTAAAATTCTTTAATTGTATTCTTGTTTTATTTACTGGAGATTTTTAGACCCAAGGTTAACATTATCAATATAAAGCATTTATTGACAAACTTCAAAACATGCCAATATCTGTGAAAAGGCCCCTTTAAATAAACATTCTCACCAGAGTTCTCAATAAGTGCCGGCCGCCGGCCAAATCGGCCGTTTGAAATCAGATTTTGGCCGGTTGAAAATCGCACAGATTTGGAAATCGGCCATTGAATCTCCCTTAAAAACGTGTTTTTTGACTGGTTTGAATTTTCAAGACATTATAATGACCTTTGTATCATTAGACAGGCGGTTCAGTCTAACATTGCATTCCCCGATAACTAAATGTCATAAATCTCGTTAGACTAAGAGTCAATAGCTGCATTCGACAGCACATAAGAATTACAACAACAATTTGTAAGTTAAAAAGCTAACATTAAAATAGCCATAAAATGGCCCAAAATGCAGAAAGTCAAGTGCTCAATTTTAAAATTTTACGGGGGGAGCATACCCCCGGACCCCCCTAGAAGGCCTGTTTGGTTTCATATTTTGTTCTGCTCACACAAAACATTAATTCGCTTGCGCAATTTAATTGAAAATATATCAACTTGATTTTTTTCTAATGCAATACCTTGATAAGTCGATAGTTAGATTCAGCATGTTTATCTCCTGTTTTTGAAAAAAGGGACAATGGCGCCATTACACCATGTTTCAGGATGACTACATATTTCGAATATGTATATGAAAATTTAAACTAATATGGAAAAACACTCGTTGCAGTCAATAAATAAGTCTGCACCATTTTATGACACACCGGCGCTTTTATTATCATCATATATCATCATGGCAGGTCAAAAACTAGGTCACGGGTTCTCTTAGTGCGTTTTAAACATTGAGCATGGTGTCCGCTCTCTAATTCAAGTAGTTTTCATCTGATCTTCACCAAACTTGGTCAGAAGTTGTATCTAGATGATGTCTTGTCAAGTTTGAACATGGGGCATGCCGGGCAAAAAAACTAGGTCATGCGGTCATTTATAGCGTTTTTTAACATTCAGAATGGTGTCGGCTTTCTAATTTAAGTAGTTTTCATCCGATCTTCACCAAACTTGGTCAGAAGTTTTATCTAGATGGTCTTAAAGCCTTGTTCGAACATGGGCCATGCCAAATCAAAAACTAGGTAACGGGGTCACTTATTACGTTTTACACATTCAGCATGGTGTACGCTCTCTAGTTCAAGTAGTTTTAATCCGTTCTTCACCACACTTGGTCAGAAGTTGTATCTAGATAATGTGTAGTTCAAGCTCGAACATGGGGCACGGGGTCACTTAGTGCGTTTTAAACATTGCTCATGGTGTCCGCTGTTTTTTGTGATGACAGAATGCAAAATAGTCAGTCTCAATGCGGCATGTGGGGGTATCCGTCACGTCTGTGACAAAGCTCTAGTTGCGTTTTTGCTTTGATATTTTTCAGTTCTTTGCGTTACGGAGTATAGCACAGAACGTATGTCTAAACATAACGCACCGCACAAACTGGTATATGTGCGGTTCGTTCATGCGTGTGGTTGTCACGTGAGTAATGGTCACTCAGGCGGACATAGGCGGGAATGTGCACGGGGTGTTCATTGTTTGGTCAGTTCTTCGCTAGACTTCGATCAGTCAACTTTTATTTTTTTTATAATTCGAACCGCATTAAAGTCACTATCACGCTCACCAATACATACGGTTACTGTATCATGCTATATAAAAACATTCGAAAACAAGTAGTACCATACGATGGTTAATTACAATAGGAAGACCCTAAAAACAAGTAACATTGATGTAAAAACGTTATATTACAAGCTTTCGGCAAGTTTTAAGCATCAAAATATCTAAATATCGTTCCACGATGTAATCTACTTTCGCTTTCGAGCCAGGATCGGATTCATTCGGGTTTGCGTTCATTTGCATAATTTATACAAGCCATTTCGCATTCGCTAAGTTCCAGTTACCCAGAATTCATATTGATTTCACAGAATGATTATTCATGAGAGCGACGTCATGCTTCCGACGCTTACCGTATCCAATCTCGTGTTCGCCCGTAAATGTTCGGATATTTCACGGGAGATAAAAATGGAATTATTTGTGGCCACAAAAAATAAAAACGAGCATTTTGTATCTCGTTAAATGAATTCTACCAGACAACATCTAACGTTGAAATTTTGCATTTTGCTTAAAGGAACATTGATTTTTTTATGGGTTAGCTTTATTTAACGAAATATTCGATATTTTTGAGCGTGATTGTTACTTTAATAAGTTGGCTAAAATGACACGTTATGTTTGTATTACACAATGTTCACAGTTACATGTTAATATTGGTTGTTTTCGGGTACAGTTTTCCAGAGTTATTTTACATTGGGATTTTGATGAATTTTTATCTCTGGTTTTTACCCTGGCCTTGAAAACACCAATTAAGGACATAATAATAGAATTGATGTATACAGATCATAGTTATACTGTGTTATAAAATTTATAGATCGAAATTTGTGCTGTCATGTTGTTCTGCGATTGTACTTGATTGTTATATGGTACGAATATGTAATATTCGTGCATGTTTGTTGTCACTAAACTGATCGCAAGTTTTGCCCCTTGCAAGTCTTGCCCAATGCAAAACGAGTTGTGTTTTGAGCTCAGTTGTGTGAAGACTGTTTTTTGTGTTGTATTTCTAGAACTGTTAATGCGCGATCTAATTCATCAATATGAAGTGTTTCATTTCTTTATGCGTATCCATCAACATTGAGAGAACTGTGATGATGTGTGATTGATAAAAGCTTACAATGATAAAAACTTATCGTTGAAAATGTTTTACTTTCTTTACTATATAATTTATTTTTAGCAATACGTTTTGTTTTACAATATGTCGATTTGGCTTATTAAAATGACGTCCTGTTCACAATTGACGGACCGTTTTTGTATATATGTTTACAGTCATAGAACGTGTTTTGCAGCTTTTGTCGGGCCATAATGATTTGCGAAGACGGCCAACAGCCAGTATATTTCATTCCGAAAGTCATTGTTGAACTGAGAACAACGGTCACGCGTTAGTCGTTCGAGTTGCGAAAGCCCCTAGTACAGTTAAAACATGTAAAATGACCCGGCTCTAATCTGCCATTAACAACCAACTATTTTCTTTACAAAATGCCAACACCTTTTTACCAAATTGATTAACATGACTACCAAACGATGAGCGAGCCGGTATTTTTTGAGCGGAACAATATAAACAGGCATTTTTGTAAACCTATTTATTTAAGCTCGATTGCAAAACAAGCCTTAGGCTTATATGAAACGCTCTCGAGTCCTTTTTCCTTCGTGTCTATAGGGGAAATCTAAAGAACGCAACCACAGTGGGATCGAACCCGTGACCTCCCGATCGCTAGGCGGATACCATATCCACTACATCACGGCGACCTCATTTGAAACAGGCATTTGCACATAACGGTCAAGATTATTTTTTTCCATTATTTATGGCTGCTCGCCTACTCTTGAATTTAGGTCACAAACTAACATGATTTCACATTGTTGACTATATACAAGTACATCTGATGCTATTTAATAAAAAAATCTAATTCATATAACACTTGAATAAACATGTGATTCACAAGGTTGTATATAGTATGCACAAACTTAATTCGAAACCACATTCACCATAATAATAATAATAATTATCAAATTCAAGAAATAAATGGATATAAATAGTAAATCTTATGTTCTGTTGATGCAAAAAAAATACGGATTGGGTTTTCAGAATTGTTTTAAAACTGTGCTTGCGAATTTCATCTATGCCTCTTTTCTTATTAAATAATTCACATATCAACACACGAACAATAGAAGGCTCATCGAAATCAAGGTATTGCACAAGATAGCTCATAACTATTAAAAAAAATAATATAGCTCTACAAGCATTTCAAGTCAAATTACGGAAAATGAAGCAGCGGTTAATGACCGTTCAACTTGCTTTTTGATCGTGAAATTTCACTTAAAGTGATATTATGGGCATTTTTCACTGTTGAATTGAGCTGAAAAGAATTAACAGGTCAAAGGAGTTATTTAAAATGTGGTTACTGACCAATTATCTGCAACTCATCTTGCTACCAGTTGTTTATAAAAATATATTTTATATTCGATATTCTTACGTGATCCACCCAGTCCTGTAAGCCGAAATGATCCGTAAAACAAAATTGTGTCGTATGAACGAATCTGCACTAAAACTTAGTTTAGGTTCAAATCGTACATGCACGATCAGTTGTCAAACGAATGTACGGTTGATATTCAAATTATTTTTTTTTCTCTTTCCGGGATATTGTTTTAGTATGTTGATGCTGCATTAACAAATATAAATGTATATGAAGTGAAAACACCAAAAATAAACAACGGTTGCGATAGACACATATAAACCTTCAGATGCCCATAATATCACTTTAAGAGAATGGGAGTTTGGCGCAGCACATCGTCTGGTCATGAAAAATAATCCAAAGAGTAGTACACTTATACAAGCTACAGAATTGACACGAAATCCGGACAAGGAAACAATACAATATCCATCAGTAATACGAACCCTGATTACATAAGTAATAAAATACTGGTTTATACTCTTTATCAGATATACAAGGATATTAAGAACTAGAAGATAATTTCAAGCACGTATATACTTAAGGCATTTAAAGAAAAATGTTTCAATTGCTACATAAATAATAAGAAAAGCGGAACAAATGCTAATAAAAACGATACCGTCGTAATCCGAAGGAACGAACTGCCGTAGAGCGAACATCTGATTGGAGCCCAATATTTTGACAAAAAATTGACAAAATTAAACAAGAATGATTTAAATTTGCAAATTTTCGTTGTAGTTATGACCTTTGAGGGGAAACAGTGATACTGAACATTAACCATGCTCTCAAATATCCATTATTTGACGATTTAAAAACCTAAATATTATAACACGAAACGATTAAATAATTCGGTGAGTTTTGTTGTTGTCGTTATAGTTTGTGACACTACGAGAATTGCTTATATATAGTATTAAATACATCACTCATTGTTTGAGCTCGGATGGCCGAGTGATCTAAGCGTTCGACTTTTACTCCAGGCGTCAGTGGTTTGAGCCCAGTTGAGAGTTACCTTTTTTCTTTCCTAATTTTATTCTATTTTTGACTGAAGCTTTTTAGATCCAATGTTTACATTTATCAATATAAAGCATTTAATGACAAACTTCTATATGTGCCAAAATCTGTGAAAAGGTCCCTTTAACAGTTAACATTAAACACAAAGTCATTATATTCCGAAAAGGTCGTTAAATCAATAAAACATTAAGATGGACGTATAAAGGTGAAGAAATATTATGAACAATATTCATTATCTTGAAATTGTTATGTGGTGGCTCATTTGCTTCTGCAACAAATACACAATATGCCAAAGCATTAAAACCAAGGCTTTCTATGTTCAACCTAACAAAAGATATGAACGTACCTATAAATATCATGTTTAATTTATTTGATGCATATGCATAATATAGTTTAAAGTATAACTGCGAAGTTTGAATTCATCAAACCAGAAAATATTGAGCGCGCTCATCGTAAATTTTGTAAAAGAACATTTAAGTAAAAAAATTGATTAGTGCTTTATACCGAAGTTGGTCGATTACCCTTGTGCATTGACAGATTTGTCAGGATCGTTCAATATATTTATTTTTTATTACAAACAGTAAAACAGGAAAATTGTATTCTTAAAAAAATTGAACTATTACAGAGATTAGACATTCAACGGAAAAATATTGCAAACAAATGGTCATCGAAAGTACGGAACATTCTTAACCAAACCGATTACCGAATCTGTAACCAATGATAAGTTTATCCCAATAATAATCAAAGCGCTGTAGGCGCTGAAGGCCTAGGGCTAGGTCTAGTGTGACGTAACATGCTTTTAGAATGTTTTGTCCGAATTTCTTTCTCTGTCCGAATTTATACGAATTGACCCTAGCGGTTGAGTGCAGAAGCTCAGAGACTGCAAGAAAAGACAATAGTTGTGTATATACTACAGTGTACATAGACGGTGGAGGACAACACGATACTGGTTGTGGGAACGATAACCTGTTGTTCAACTTTACAGATATGGTAGAGGTTCGTCTACAAATGCGGTGAAGATATACAACAACAACAACATGGCCGCAAAAAACTGTTATTGTTGGCGTCAAATGAATCACTTTCAATAGCCTAAAATAGCTTACCATTACATAATTAACAGATCAGGAAAACACTCATACTTCCTTTGTAATGTGTATACAAAGAAAATCCACTTAAGCCCAAGTCTCACTTTTGCCGGTAGAGTCCCGGTCCATCCCGGTTTGCTAACGCCAGTCGACGGGCGAGTACCGGGATGATTCGTAGATTTTTTTTAACGCAGTCACACTATTTCCCGGTGCCGCCCCGGTTGAAGCCGGTCAACAGCCCGGCAGAGTCCCGGTCAAGCCGGACTGGCTACGGTTCATCCCGGTGAAGCACCGGTTGTCGCCGGTAGTTCCCCGGTGAAAGCCGGCAGCGTCCCGGCATAGCTCCGGTTGTCACCGGTAGTGCCCCGGTGAAAGCATGAAGCGTCCCGGCAGAACCCCGGTATACCGTAACACCACCGGCACTCACGTGTCTATACCGGCATCAGACCCCAGCAGAGCTACGGCAAAGCCCCGGCTTGACCCCGTTCGTCGCCGGTAATGCCCCGGCGGAGCCGCGGTGAATGCCGGTGGCGTTCCGGAAGAGCGCCGGTTTTTTTATATACCGTAGCTATGCCGGGAAACTTTCGGCATTCACCGGGGCGTTGCCGTAGCTCTGCCGGGGTCTGTATGGGCCCCGGTGGAGCTACGGTGCCGTCTCGGTTGGTCCTGGTGCCGTCCTGGTTGTTCCCGGTGCCGCGCCGGTCGTTGCCGGTCCTTCCCGGTGATCCCCGGTTCATTTCGGAGGTATTAAACTTTTTAATACTTTCCCTGTGGAGCCCCGGTTTTCACCGGTTCATCGCGGTCGTCCCCGGTAAAGCCCCGGTTGATCCAGGATCACGCACCGGGGCTCCGCCGGCATCATAGTGAGACTGGGCCTTTACCCTGATAAAGAGCAGTGTACAGATTGTGTACATTGTCTCACGTAGAACTTTTCGCGCTCGATATGCGCAGTGAAATATCATATCCGGTAACTTCGTAAATTTCCGAGAATGATCATGAATATTTGTTGTGGTTTTTGTCATTTTCTTTTTTCTTGAATTTCTCGTTAACCCAAAATAAAATAACAATGTCTTAAAATATGTTTATAAATACCAAATGTTATGTCGTAAAAAATGTATCAGAAAAAAAATCTTCATACTGTCTCCGTAGACATTCGTATCTTTTCGGCCTAGACCGTCAAGTGAGGAACTTATTCTCGCATGAATATGCAAACAATAATAAAAACTACGTCGTAGCCAATTCTTAGAAATTTTGCTTCAATAATATTTTTTACTCGTTTTATGACACTGTCATGTTATACAGTGATGTTCTGTATTTACAAGGCGTTTTATTGAGATCTGCGAAGAACTTCTTTGACTGCGCATGAATTACCGCCAAGTGGTAAATCGGACTTTTAGGAATTCATTAATTCGTGGGTTTTGGCAGCCAGCCAATTCTGACTGTCTCAGAAATTTGTATCATTGCTATGGCCTTAGGGCTACGCCCCAGGCCAAAAACAGATTATGAGACAAGTATATAACTAACTGCAATGTCAGTGTGACGTCATGTAACTCAACCAGTTTTTGAAAGATCATCGTATCTTGTTAATGTTGAAAATAAAAAGCATAGGAACATTATTGCTAAATTATCTATAGAAACGGACACCAGAACATTGAAAGAGATCAACGCAAATATATCTTATAACATCGAGGATGAATCTCACTTTATTATTTGATGTCCGTATTTAAATGCTGTAAGTAAAGAATTATTTCCAAAATATAACAGAGCCCGTCCAATTATGTCCACATTTATTAAACTTCTTAATATTTAAAACAAACCTGTATTAATAACCTATCAATGTTTAGTTTAAAATGCTTTAAATAAGAGAAAGTGTCATGTTTTTGTAGTGTAAAATAACAATAATATATTTTACTAAGAAAATAAAACCAGAATTAAGTAGTGATTGTTATAATTGTTAAACTATACGCCTAACATTGTGTGGTCACTATGTATTATCTCATCCATGTATATGTATTTTATGTTAATTTAAATTTACCGTTCTTTAAAATGATGTGTCTTTTGTGTGTACTTCAACGCATTTTGTTATTTTATATGTATGTAAATG
Organism: Dreissena polymorpha; assembly: GCF_020536995.1. Lineage (NCBI taxonomy): Eukaryota > Metazoa > Mollusca > Bivalvia > Myida > Dreissenidae > Dreissena > Dreissena polymorpha. Next base: position 49,057,314 of record NC_068356.1, on the reverse strand, counting down.
GCGATGAGCTTCACCTGCTTGAGTCAAAATAAACTATACAGTTCAATTCTGTAATATTAACAAAACAAACACACGCACGATATGAAACGAATTACATACATTCCTTGTGGCGACAGCGAATAAAAAGAAAAAAACGAAACAGATGTGTATTCCGTCCAAAATTGAAAGAATCGGCTCATAGTTGAAAACAAATCTCGACAAGATATATATATATCGACCTCACGGTCTTCATCAGCGGCCATTTTTTATTTCAAATATGTTTAAAAAATATATATATATATATATCAGTTGCAAGATGTGTTTATAGTTATTAAATCTTAAAGAGATAAGCAAATTTAACTCTAAAATAAAAAAACGAATTTATTGCGTGTTTTTAGTATGATTTCCGGACTTTACCGTAGAGTCCGCTTAAAGCCGAAACGTTTTTCGAGTACGGCGATATCGACCGACTAGTCCCGATCTCATTAGGTCCCTACTGCCTTAAGGATGCAAAGCGATTTCAATGCGTCAACCAGTTCCTTATTCCTTTTTCAATACGAATAAGGAACTATGTTATCATTAAATGAAACTTATTAGAAATGTACTGCAATTAATGTTTTAAAAATGATTTTTATTGATGTATTGGTCTCTTTGGTTCATTTAAATAATTTGTTTATTATGAAAATGCTAGTTCCTTATTCGATTTGAATAAGGAACCAGTTTCTAATTCCTGTTTCAATCCGAATAAGGAACTGTTATTATTAAATAAAACTTAATAGAGATGCGCTGCAATTAATTTTTTTGATATCCAACCTACATTTACAATGTTTTTCATTGATGTATTGGTCCCTTTGGTTTATTTTAATACTTTGTTTAGTATGAACATTCCAGTTCCTTATTCGATTTGAATAAGGAATAAGGAACCAGTTCCGTATTCCTTATTCAAACCGAATAAGGAACTATGTTATTATTAAATAAAACAAAGTAGAAATAGACTGCAATTAAACACCCGACATACATTAACAATAATTTTCGTTGAGTTATTCGTCTCGTTGGTTCGTTTTGACTTATAATTTATAGAAAAAAAATCCAGTTCCTTATTCGATTTGAATAAGGAATAAGGAACCAGTTCCTTATTCCTAATTCACACTGAATAAAGAACTGGATAATTATCACTTAAAACTTAGATAAATATCAGAATTTTACATATACAACCAATGTATAAATAATATGTTCATTTATATGTTGGTTAATTTTGGATCAGTTTCATTGATGTTTAAGAAAGAAATTGCCAGTTCCTTATTTTGCTTGAATAAGGAATAAGGAACTGGTTCCTTTTTCCGTATTAAGCCTCGAATAAGGATTATAAATAAAAACAAAACATGTTTAAATGTACAAGATTGATTTCTTATCGCATACATGTAAAATAATAGTATCTGCTTTAGGTTTTGTTGATTTGAAATAAGTATTCGAATTAGAAAATATCGGTTCGGTTTAAACAAGAAATCCTATGCAAGCGCGAAGAAGAAACACGAATATGTAACGTAATACATTAAGTAAATGTATTCGAGTTATTTTGTTTTGAATTACTTCAGAAATGGTTGCATTATTGTTCTTTAAAACCCTATTACAAATATGTTACGCGTTAACAAGGAATAAGGAACAGTTCCTTATTCCTTATTCGAAAAACGAATAAGTCAATATATCGGACAGATTGGATTTCAGGAAAAATCAGTTCAAATGCTCCCCAAACAAAAAATAAAAAAAATATCTCATTCTTCGACGTCAACTTCTAGTTCGATTTTAAATGTTGAAAAGTCCGGATGTACGAAAAACATACCGAATCTTTTGATGTCTTATTTCACAAACAAAAGAATGGTTCACGTTATCATACAACCAGGCATCGTTTGAATCAAACAAACACAGACATTTGATCAAATAAGTTGTTGGAAATTTTGATCCGCCGTATTTGTTTTGAAGTTCCGGTATGCGTAAATACCGATTGTGAGTGTACAATTTCACTATATAACAGTAGTCTTAAACACCGAACCACACAAGTAAAAAATACATACCTTGTTATGAAAATAAAACGCAGAAATGGTGGAAAATGAAAATATCGTCTGCTATGTCGCCATATTTAAGGATTTTATCGAGAAGTTAAGGCAGCTATGTACGAACCTTAACTTCTAGACTTCTAGGGGAAAAATAATTGTCCTAAGGATTTTCCTTATTCTAAGATTTTTATGAATACAAACTTTGAGAATTTCGCAAAGCTAAGGGAAAAAACGCAGAAAACTAAGGAAATTATTTGTAACCTTAGGTAATTTTCACCTTAGGTGCTTTATAAATACCGGCCCAGTTCCGCTCTTAATATTCTACAGTAGATTATATGTTTATGTAACAAAGTATGATTTAAAATTATATTCAAGGTCGTATGTTAGATTCTTTTTTTCCGTTTATTTATTATACACGTGTTTTAGTATGTTGATGCTGCATTAACAAATATAAGTGTATATGTAGCGAAAACACCAAAAATAAACAACGGTTGCGATAGAAATCTATAAACTGTTAGATGCCCATAATATCACTTTAAATAAATATGGACTTACGTAAGTGACTTTGAACAATCATTAATTACCTGTGTCCTAGTGTAAAAAAACAGTTTTAAAAGTGTGATCTCGGATAACATTATATAAGATTTATATAAAGATTTATATAAAGATGTGAACAACGAAAGCTTCAGTGACATACATAGTTGATCTTGTACTTGGACATTTAATGTATATGTTATCTTAAGTGAATTCAAAGTTCCTATTTTGACTGATTATTATCCATAAATTAAAATATTTGTTAAAATATTTTGATCAGCTTTTGTGTTCGGCTTATTTAAATATAATCTTTTTTGAATGTTTGACATGCATTAAACAATTGAATAAGTCAAGTAAATAATAATATTAGGCAAACGCCAGTAACTGGGAACAAACAGACGCTGGATGGATTAACCACTCAACTACACATAAATACGCAATAGTATAATATTGTGTTTGTCATAAATGACTGTTGTTATCACTAAAAAAATAATTTGTACCATTTTAACTTTGTGGTATTTTTAAAGCGGGTATATACGATCTTGTCAAATACTTGTTAATTAATATAAAATGTGTAAAAAAAATATTATACATATATTTCAATATAAACTAAAATAAAAGTTAAGAAAAACATGTGTCGAAAAATGCTAAATAAGCCAGATATTTAATTCTGAAATCGAAAAAGGCTGTACAGCCGAATTCGCCAGCATGTATATCATGCATGTACGATGTGAATCTAAATTTAGTTTAACGGTTCATTTGAAATTCCTGCAGCGATATCGATTCATACGACACACGAACACTTACTAAAAAGACGAATGCATCGGTTATTGTAGGAAAATATGTAAGAATTATCTTCGTCACAATCGGCTCGGGGCGCTAATTTGTATTAGCTGCATTTTATGAAATTCGTCTTAAATGTATCATTTTTCTCGCATATTGTGTGTTATTATAACATATTTGTATCAATATATTACAATTCAACACATATAAAAATCGTATAATCTCGCTTTAAAGTAACATTACTATTCAAAATCAACGAAACGTTCGTACAATTGTTCGTAAAATAAACTTTACAAATTAAAAATCAGTGTTCCTTATTACAATGGCCGAAATTTCAACGTCAGATGTGGTCTGGTAAAATAGATGTTTGTAGATACAAAATGATTGTTTTTATTATTGTTTTGCATATCTATTCATACGACACATGAACACTAAAATGGTGTTATAGTGTCGTATGAATAGATATATTCGCGGGAATTAATTGTAGCCACAAATAAATTAAAACGAGCATTTTGTATCTACAGAAATCTATGTAAGCATACCACATTTAGCGTTGAAATTTTGGCTATTGCCAACACTGATATTTAAAGGGGACTTTTCACAGATTTTGGCATTTTTTTAACTTATTCATTAAATGCTTTATATTGATAAATGTAAACATTGGATCGTAAAAGCTCCAGTAAAAAATCAAGAATAAAATTAAAAAAAGGAAAAGAACATTGCCCGGAGCAGGTTTCGAACCAGTGACCCCTGGAGTCCTGCCAGAGTCCTGAAGTAAAAACGCTTTAGCCTACTGAGCTATTCCGCCGAGTACACATACTTGACGTATTTTATACCTTATATAAGCAATCTTCGTAGTTTCACAAAATTTAACGACAAAAACAGAACTCTCCAAATTATTCAATCGTTTCGCGTTGCAACGCTTTATAATTTTTAGGTTTTAAAATCGTCAAAAGATGCATATAATGGCTATATTAGACCATGGTAAATGTTCAGTATTACTGTTTTCTCACAAATATCATAACTAAAACGAAAATTTGCGAATCTGAAACAACTTTTTTCAATTTTGTCAATTTACCAAAGCGTGAAAAGATCCCTTTAAGATGTTAACTTTAGTTTACGAAATACTTAACGAAAATTTTCATTAATTTTGAGCGTTATAGAGACTATAATTTTGTTAAAGCACGACACTAAGTCAGACACAGGTATTTATTCAGTTATTTGTGTACTTGGATTTGTATTGAAAGTATTTAGCTTGCAATTTTCTAGATGTAGTATTTAAAAGTTTATAACAATTACATGCACATTTAATTGAAGATTTGACAGATCAAAATAATTTTTATTATACTGTAGCGTTCATTGTAATTTTCGTCTTTTAAACGATAGTGTTTTCATATTTACAATATTTAACACAATGTATTTACTTTTAGTTTCTGGCCAGAAACAAGTCTGTAATCACCAATGCTTGGTAATATTGTACTATAACGTTTTTACATAGCTTAAGAGAAAAAAGATCACAGCATGTGGTCTTAACAAAAGGACTTTGCAGACTTTCACGAATTCAAAATTGGTCAACTAAGCATAACAAGCCCCTGTTGACATAGATTCTGCTGTCCGTGTTCTTGCCTTGCTTTAACATTTGTGAGCGTTACAGAAACATGTTTATCTGTGTTCTCTACTTTTTGGCATTGTAAAGTTACATTCAAAGATGCCATGATATCACTAGTACATAAGGTAGTTTCACGATTAGATCAGTTGCAAGATGTGTTAGATAAGAAGTTACATGGCTGAGATACAAATGCTTACCAAAACATGGATGACGTCCAGTAAGATGTTTAGGTTTTTGAGAAATCTTTATAAGTACGGTGCATATTCAAATGTGAGGAACAATGTTTGTTTATTTTTTTCAAAGTGTACATAAAGCACGAAAAGTGTTTATTTGTGAAATAATTGTTGATTTACCATTTGACTTACCATTTGAGCACTTAAATATAAAAATGGCTTACAATTACCAATCGTCTTCCAATTTAAGAAACAATACTTGATCTAACAGTTGCATATATCGGATAGGATTTCGTTTGATTGCCTTACTTGCATTTCTAAATCAGTTTTTATAAATACAACCAAAACAACAACTACTACTAAATGCGTTAAAGTCTCTATAACGCTCAAAATCAACGAAAATTTCGTAAAATAAAGTAAACACCTAAACAATCAGTGTTCCTTATAGCAATAGCCACAATGTCAACGCTAGATGTGGTATGATTGCATAGATTTTTGTAGACACAAAATGCTCGTTTTTAATCATTTGTGAGCACAATAAATTCCATGTTAATTTCCTGCGAACATATCTATTGATACGACACACGAACACTTAAATGGTTACATGTTAAAACCATAATAAAAACGAGCATGTTGTATCCACAAACATCTATTTTACCAGACCACATCTGGCGTTGAAATTTCAACAATGGCCATAAGGAACAATGATTTTTAATTGTTTAGCTTTATTTTACGAAATATTGTACGAAAATTTCGTTGATTTCGAGTAGTAAGGTTACTTTAAAAGAACGAACAGCTGACAAACAATGAGATTGATATCTACGTGCAACCGCATAGAGGAAAACAACTAAAATATATGCTGCTGAATATTTATTCCAAGTCAAACAAATGAACGAATACTTAATTTTCGGTACAATATAAACATGCATACGTTTATAATGCTAGAGTAACAGGGCTCCTTAAAAAGACATTTTGCTATGTTGGTCAATATAGCGAATTTTAGTTGTAGACAACATGTCAAATTATCCAAAATATCTAAACGATAGGAAGGACACGTAGAGTAGCATACTTCTAAATGCATAATAGTTCAGTAAACGAAGTTACACATTTCAATAACAACTAATCCTAATTAACTTATCTAATTAATTCTTAAACACATGAATATTTCACAAATAATTTAAATAAGTTACATTTGTCGTATGCCCAACAGACAAAAAGATGAATTGTACAAGCGAGTTTATATTGCATCAAGACATAAGTTCAAGTTCATAAGCTTCCATCATCTCGTCACCAGAAAATGCTGATCTTGGTTACTTGAGGAATTTCAAGTCTGAAACATAGAAAAAACCTGTAACTTATATGCACATGTATATAATTTGTGTATGAATGTATTTTTTATTTAACTCTGAAATAGATCTAACGTCTGTTTGTTATGATAGGGTAATGTTAAAGATTTCTTGTAGTCAATGTTGCGATATTGATACTGTTGTGGAGTCTGATTGCCATATCTATCATGGTCGTTTAGTTTGACCTCTTTGTAATGATTTCGTTGATAGTGTTCTAATGGCGTAAGGTAGTAATGGTGTTATGATAATTAAGATGTGGTGGTAGTGGTGATAGTAATGGTGTTGATGGTCGTGATGATGGAAGTAGTGGTGTTGTGGAGATGGTGAATTTGGTGTTATAATGCTGATATGGTAGTGGTGGTGGTTCTTGTAGTAAAGTTGTTTGATGGGGTTTTGGGGTGATGTTATTGTTCTGAGGACATTAAAATGTTTTGGAGGACGTTGTTACTTCCGATGTATCGGCGGAATTATTCCAGAGCTAGATGTGTTTGCGCTTTTTATACTTATTATAATTATGCTTACATTGATGTGATATGAATCACGTCCTAGAAACACTGGGCTTAATGCATGTGCGTAAAGTGTTCCTTTTTTTCCGCTTTCCTTTTTTTTATTTCGGCTCAAATGAAGCCTTCTCTAAATGAAAATTCAGAGTAGTTGGAAAATCATCCGTGATTAATCTAATCTGTGATGACGCTTAACGCACAATAATTAAGCCCTCTTTTCCCAGAAGGCAGCCTATATCATTCTAACCCGCGTATGGGCACCACTTGCACATGTTGGGACAGGCATATGGTACGTTGGAAATCTCCTCGCAATAACTTGCAGGCCAAGTCGATCCACAGTAGCTAGGATCTATGGCGCCCTCGCAGTTCACTACAATATAGTCAGCGCAATATATATTTAATGTCTGGACCCGTATTCACTATCCCATTCATAGACTTGAGAATGAACAAAACTTTAAGACTAAAAAATTACCCAGAATTGGCATTTAAAAAGGCTAAACAATGGTGCCTACACATCAACATCGATAAATACATATTTACATGTGTTAGCTTCAACGCGATTTTTGACTTTCAAGCAGTTTTAGTATTTCAAAATTTTACAAATATTCTTAAAGCGGGTATATACGATCTTGTCAAATACTTGTTAATTAAAATAAAATGTGTAAAAAAAATATTATACATATATTTCAATATAAACTAAAATAAAAGTTAAGAAAAACATGTGTCGAAAAATGCTAAATAAGCCAGATATTTAATTCTGAAATCGAAAAAGGCTGTACAGCCGAATTCGCCAGCATGTATATCATGCATGTACGATGTTCATTTGAAATTCCTGCAGCGATATCGATTCATACGACACACGAACACTTACTAAAAAGACGAATGCATCGGTTATTGTAGGAAAATATGTAAGAATTATCTTCGTCACAATCGGCTCGGGGCGCTAATTTGTATTAGCTGCATTTTATGAAATTCGTCTTAAATGTATCATTTTTCTCGCATATTGTGTGTTATTATAACATAACTCATAACTTCTATCAAACGTTTATAGGGGGCATAAGTCATCCTATTGTGACAGCTGTTGTTATCAATATATTACAATTCAACACATATAAAAATCGTATAATCTCGCTTTAAAGTAACATTACTATTAAAAATCAACGAAACGTTCGTACAATTGTTCGTAAAATAAACGTAACCAATTAATTGTTCCTTATGGCAATTGCCGAAATTTCAACGTCGGATGTGGTCTGGAAAAATAGATGTTTGTAGCTACAAAATGCTCGTTTTTATTGTTGTTTTGCATATCTATTCATAAGACAAATGAACACTAAAATGGTGTTCGTGTGTCGTATGAATAGATATATTCGCGGGAATTAATTGTGGCCACAAATAAATAAAAACGAGCATTTCGTATCTACAAAAATCTATGTAATCATACCACATCTAGCGTTAAAATTTTGGCTATTGCTATAAGGAACACTGATTGTTAAGGTGTTAACTTTAGTTTACGAAATACTTAACGAAATTTTCGTTGATTTTGAGCGTTATGGAGACTTTAATTTTTAGACTTCAGTCTAAGAATCATTTCGTGAAAACGGTCCCCAATTCTTTTATATGAACATTGAATTTGATTTTAAAATCACCCATGTTATTATCAACAAAGGGTCCCGCACTATTTGGACAGTGGGTGCAACGACTGGCGAGATTGCAATATAAAGTTCATAGTAATCATACAGTTTGGTATCAATTACGTGTTTGAATCCTGACAGAAAAGACAAAAGAGGTACGATATAAACTTAATCTTCCTCTCAAGCAAAAGAACAACAAAACTACTGACAAATGTAATTTGAACGAACATAAATAAGAAAAAAACTAGTCAGTTATAAGAAGATCGCCACACTCATTTAACAGTAAATACAACACTGGTGGATATCAACAAATGTCTACCAATAGTTAGTACAAGTAATATTTCCCCCCTCCTCTGTGTTATAGAAACTTACGTGCACAATTCGGTTGAATGTGAAATGGTTGTTGGCAGGAACATGTGCATTTATTCAAGTCCAGGGTCCCTCCGTTTAGACACACCAACCCGCCACAATCTTGACGAAAATAACATTAGCAGTAAATGTTTGTATTACATTACTCTTTGCAATCTCAACAAAATGCACGATTTATCCATGCGTGAAATACTTGTAATGAATGAAGTGAGCCACTCGCTGTTTTTCCGAGCATGCATACCTAACGAACCCAACGCCTCTTTGGTATTTATTCAATATAGAGACACTAAAACCTTTTGTTCTATTGTCAAATTTAATGTATGCAGCACAATATACAAGCAGGCAAGTTTTGAAAACAATATTAAAGCGTGTAAGTGAATGCGATAAAGAAATTTAATGATAGTCGATTGTTCCAATTGTTCCAACTGTGTGTAAAAGTCTCGATACTTGATGTTTCAGATAAAAAGACAAGTCACTCGAGTGATATTTATACTTGAAACAATTATCCAGATTAATAAATATTTCCTGATATATGTACACAAAATATCGAGTAAATACATTGCGAATCATTTATCATAATCATTTGAGTTACCATGCACATAATAAACACAGTAGTCTTCGTTACTTTTATAAACTTCATTATTTGAACATGTCTTTTTTACAGTAAAGATCTTGACAGAATGATGAAATGTTGAAAACGCTCTACTGTGCTCGAAAATCGGGGTTTAATCCATGTGCTTAAGTGTCGTCCCATATTATCCTATACAATACGTACAGACTAATCAGGGACGACACTTTCCGCCTAAACTGGATTCTCGATAAGATGATACCTCTTTTAACTAAAACTACCATAACAGTGGAAAGTGAAGTCCCTTTTTTTTCCGGTGCGGAGTTTACAGGCTAGTCCGGGACGACACGTTTAGCACATGCATTAAAAACCGTTTCTTGAGCGCTGCCCATATAAAGTATAGTAGTAAATTTTAACTGATCAAACTGATGAATAACAAAGAAGAGAATTTCGTCAATGTTTTTAATGCATAAATGAGCACTATTTTTAATACAATTCTTCGTTTAAAAAGGCAGTTTGATGACTAGCACTACGCCTATTTCGACAGGTTATATAGTAAACATGCCCTTGGGTGTAATTACAAAATAATACCAGAAATTCCATACACTGTACATTTTAAAGTGTTAAACAGTGTATGACTGTAATTTATTGAATTTGCGAATATCAAATCTTTGACCCGTTCTTCTTCTTCTTAACACATCATCGGTTGATTAAAGAAACTGGTGTTAAATGCATATGCGTAAAGTGTCGTCCCAGATAAGCCTGTGGAATCCGGACAGATAAATCAGGGACGACACTTTCAGCCTATACTGGGTTTTTGTCCAGAAGAGTCTTTCTGTAAAGTAAACTGATACAACAAAGACGGAAAGAGTCGTCCGCACTGGGACGACACGTTACTGGAAAGAGTCGTCCGCACTGGGACGACACGTTACTTCCATGCATTTTCACAAATCGAAAAGAAAATTGGATGAGCTCGTACAATCTGTCTCTATTATTCTCTGTGAATAGACAACACCGTATACGATTGTGATTATATTGATTTTAAGACATATCCGTTTTAATGTGCTTTTTTGCATGACCATGAACTTACATGCCAAATGATGCCAAAATCTGAAGTTGAGTTGTATTTTAAAGCAACTTCAGTTACGTTGTTTTAGATAGTATTAAACACATCTTTACCACAAAGTCCATTAGTACAGCTATTGGGACACTCAGCACACGTTTCCCCCTTTGCATACGGCAGTTGCTCCTTAACATTACTCCTGTAAGATACAAGAAGCGTTTTTGGAATCTGGTCATGATGCATGTGCGTAAAGTGTCGTCCCGGATTAGCCCGTGTAGTCAGCACATGATAATCAGGGACGACACTTTCCGTTTTTTATTAATTTTTTTGTTTAAATGAGGTTGTTTCTACACGAACATCCAGTGTAACGGAAAGTGTCGTCCCTGATTAGCCTGTGCAAGGCTAATCTGGGAAGACACTTTACGCACATGCATTAAGCCCCGTTTTCCCAGAAAGCTGCTCATATTGGTGAACATGCATCATGTAACGTCTCGAACAATGTGTAATCACTGTGTGTAACGAGTGACATTTGGTGTAACGGATAACCACTAGCTTATGGCGTAACCACTGATACAAGTTTAACTTTTTATGTATATCTTATAAAAACAACTCTAACGAGTAACCACTGGGTATAACTTGCAACCAATGAGTATAACTTGCAACCACTGGTACAATGAATACAATTTTAATGAGTTGAAATTAGTAGTCTTCGTCGTTCATTTTAAGACGACCTGGAAATTACCAATTAAAAAAACTATAAAACAGAACCAAACTTACCCTGGGCCATAGTTGCACACATAATGATTCCCACCGTCACATTTGGCAGATCCACAGCCAACTTTTGATGCCACTGCCCTCACAATCTGGTAACAAGATAACGGTAATTCAAGTCGCAATAATAGGATGATCCGGTTATTTACAAACAAAGGTGTATAACAAGCGTATTAAGGTGCTTCATTAACCTATTTATGCCTAGTGGACTCTTCCAACCTTCTAAATTGGATCAATTTATTTCCAAAATTAGGGATTTCTAGTATATTTATTTCTATATTTAGAATATTTCTTACGGAAATTCTTATAAGCAAACAGCGCAGACCCTGATGAGACGCCGCATCATGCAGCGTCTCATATGGGTCTGCGCTATTTGCCAAGGCCTTTTTTCTAGACGCTTGGCATAAATGGGTTAATAAAATTCATAAGCCCAAAGTACCAATAGGGATATCAACCAATGATTTAGTTGTCAAATCACCGTTTTATATTTCATTTTTAAGTAAAAGTAAGTTCTTCAACATTTGAATCACCCAATTAATTTACGTTAATCTGTACAAAAACCGAGGGGCGGGGCAAATGACGTTTAACTATATGCTGCACTCGTTTGCCTACATCTGAGGGAAAAAGTCAATGTGACGTGGCTTCATACTGCGAGTGTTAATGGGCGACTTATATCCCAATGATAAGGTGGTTAATGTGAAATTCGGCATACGATGGACTAGTCATCAAAGAAAACTAAAAAGCCGACCTGTAGCCTTTTTTACCTTTACTAAACGACCCTTACCAGAGTATAGTGTCCCACTTTGTCGAATATATTATCGCCAGTCGTTTTTCTCGCTTGCCCATTTTGAGATTATCGATTTCCAGTCCAAATCACCACCATTATCTTTTGCCATGTTCTGACCCACTGAAAAGCGCCCTGAAGCAGGCGAGCAATGATTTGGGAAGCAGATGAGATCTAATCGAGGTAGCAGACGATAAATGATCGAGGTAGCAGACGATATATGATCGGGGTAGCAGACGAAAAATAATCGTGGAAGCAGACGATAAACGATCGAGTTAGCAGAAGATAAATGATCAAGGTAGCAGACAAGAAATGATAGAGGTAGCAGCAGAGAAATGATCGAAGTAGCAGACGAGAAATAATCGATGTAGACGACAATAAATAATTGGTGTAGCAGACGAAAAATACTGGGATAACAGACGAGACATGATCGGAGTAGCAGATGAGAAATGTTCGGTATAACATGTCAGAGTGATCGAGAAGAGCAGACGAGAAATTATCAGGATAGCAGACGAGAAATGAGCCTCGTTTTTAGAAAACTGGACATAATGCATGTGCCTAAAATGTCATTCCACATAAGCCTGTGCCCGCACAGCTTTTTTACCAGCGAATCAAGTAAGTACACGATGCCATGCGAATAATGACTACCGACTTACCGTTATCGGATCTCTTAAAATTCGCATCATGGCTCCAGACACAATTTTCCGCCCATCTTTGTGCCAAATTTGCTATGGACTGGTCCCAACTCTGCAATTTCAGAAAAAAATTATAATGTGTGGAAGAAAAAAAGGTGATGATAATTTAATAAGATAAGTAGGTGATGTGTATTGATATCTTGCTGAATATGAAAAGTTAGTGTCCTTCCAGCTTTATTCTTAACGCGGATTAAAAAGAAAAAAATGGTAGAATCACGGTTGCTATTAAGCGCTAATGACAATTCCACAGAGTTTATGACAATATCACAGTGTTAATAGCAATATGAAAGTGCTGGTCACACTATCTCATCACTTACGAAATAAACACAGCGCTTATGAAATTAAAAGAAAACTTTTATGATAATATCACAGAGCTAATTACAAAATCACAGCCCTGACGAAAACACCCCACGTTTCGTGTTATTCCTGGTAAAATTATGTTAAGTACACACCATCAACTGCATGTTGGAGGATGTGGGCGTGACGTCACGCCGGACCGTGTTGTGGGCCGCCACAATCAACTCCTGTACGCCAGGCTCTAAACCTGCACAAACACATGTAACTGAGTCTCGTTCTGTAGAAAATGGGCTTAATGCATATGCGTAAAGTTTCCTTCCAGATTAGCCAAAACTGGATGTTAACTAAAAAGAGCCTTTCTTTAAACGAAAAATATCGAAAAGCGGAAAGCGTCGCCCCTGACTAGCCGGTGTTGACTTCAACTGATTTAATAGGACGACATTTTGCGTGCATGCATTAAACCCAATTTTCACATAGAGATGCATGTAACTATATATAAAATAACGTTATCGTATTGAATTGCAAATTACATCAATTTTCATTTCCTTATCATGAACAACAACACAGCATTAATTTTAACGTATTGTATTATATAAAAAACTGTTTTTAGACGAACTGTTCAGTGAATACAAACATTTCTTTACCGGTATATAGGTGAATCGATAAATAGCATATGCAATAAGCTTTATGATTTTTAAGGACATTTAATAATTGTTTAAATAAAACCACCAGTAAGACTTCGCGCCTGTAATAGGTTTTTATTATGTACGCATGTTGAAGGCACTTTTAGTAGAGTCGATAAAATACATCGTAATTTGTTCAAAATCATCAATAAAATACGAATAATGTTTATAACAGTGTACACATATGCACGAAAATAAAAATAATTATTGTGTCACTCTGCGGTGCAAATACATCCAATACACAAGAGAGACGAATGTTGAGAACAGATCGATAGTAAGCATTCAGTTTTCACATGACTCACAAGAATGTTCAGACTAGATCGATAGTAAGCATTCAGTTTTCACATGACTCACAAGAATGTTCAGACTAGATCGATAGTAAGCATTCAGTTTTCACATGACTCACAAGAATGTTCAGACTAGATCGATAGTAATTATTCAGTTTACACATGACTCACAAGAATGTTAAGACTAGATCGATAGCAAGCATTCAGTTTTCACATGTCTCGTAAGAATGTTCAGAACAAATCGATAGTAAGCATTCAGTTTTCACATGACTCACAAGAATGTTCAGACTAGATCGATAGCAAGCATTCAGTTTTCACAGGATTCACAAGAATGTTCAGAACAGATCAATAGCAAGCATTCAGTTTTCACATGACTCACAAGAATGTTCAGACTAGATCGATAGTAATTATTCAGTTTTCACATGACTCACAAGAATGTTCAGAACAGATCAATAGCAAGCATTCAGTTTTCACATGGCTCACAAGAATGTTCAGACTAGATCGATAGTAAGCATTCAGTTTTCACATGACTCGTAAGAATGTTCAGACCAGATCGATAGCAAGCATGCAGTTTACACATGACTCACAAGAATTTTCAGACTAGATCGATAGTAAGCATTCAGTTTTCACATGACTCACAATAATGTTCAGAACAGATCGATAGCAAGCATTCATATTTCACATGGCTCACTCGAATGTTCAGAACAGATCGATAGTAAGCATTCAGTTTTCACATGACTCTCAAGAATGTCTAGAACAGATCGATAGCAAGCATTCAGTTTTCACAGGATTCACAAGAATGTTCAGAACAGATCGATAATAAGCATTCAGTTTTCACATGACTCTCAAGAATGTCTAGAACAGATCGATAGCAAGCATTCAGTTTTCACATGACTCACAAGAATGTTCAGAACAGATCGATAGCAAGCATTCATATTTCACATGGCTCACTCGAATGTTCAGAACAGATCGATAGTAAGCATTCAGTTTTCACATGACTCTCAAGAATGTCTAGAACAGATCGATAGCAAGCATTCAGTTTTCACAGGATTCACAAGAATGTTCAGAACAGATCGATAGTAAGCATTCAGTTTTCACATGACTCACAAGAATGTTCAGAACAGATCGATAATAAGCATTCAGTTTTCACATGACTCACAATATTGTTCAGGCTAGATCGTTAGAAAGCGTTCAGTTTTTACATGACTCACTCGAATGTTCAGACTAGATCGACATCAAGCATTCAGTTTTCACCTGACTCACGTGAATGATCAGAACAGATCGATAGTAAGCATTCAGTTTTCACATGACTCACAAGAATGTTCAGAACAGATCGATAATAAGCATTCAGTTTTCACATGACTCGCAACAATATTTAGACCAGATCGATAACAAGCATTCAGTTTACACATGCCTCGCAAGAATGTTCAGATTGGATAGATAGCATGCCTTCAGTTTTCAAATGACTCACAATATTGTTCAGGCTAGATCGTTAGAAAGCATTCAGTTTACATATGACTCACTCGAATGTTCAGAATAGATAGAAAGCAAGCATTCAGTTTACACATGACTCACTCATGGTATTAAAAATTCATGTCTTTAAGTAAGTAAAAATTGAGCCTCGTTCTGGGGAAAACTGAGTTTAATGCATGTTCGTTAAGTGTCGTCCAATATAAGCCTCTGCAGTCCTTAAAGTCTAAGCAGGGACGACACGTTCTGCTTTAAGTGGTTTTAAGTTTAAAAGAGACTTTCTTTAAACGAAATCGGTTATAGAAGCGGACAATGTCGAACGTTGTTGGCCTTTGCGGACTGCACAGGTTAATCTCGGACGCAACTTTCCGCAAATACATTTAACCAACTTTTCCCAGAACGAACTTAAATTGTCAAACAATTACCTTTGGTAATCATCGACAGAAAACCCGTGTGTCCAGAGGTAATCTCGGCGTACCTGGCTGGGCAAGAAGCCTGTAAAATAATGTATTTCATAATTGATCATTTATGTTTACATTTATTATTGAATAATTTTAATATTCAAAAGAAGTACGTTCATAGAATTTACAGTTATTCGGAAATAAATATAATATTTACAGTTATTATGCTGAGATATGGCAAACATGGGTGGTGAACCATGCCGGTTAATGTTGGTAAAAGGTGTGATTTTCTATGAAGCAACCGCACGGCCGTTAATCACGCGCCCGGAAATGTTTTGAAATTTCATGGATAATCTTACAGGGTGATTAGGTTTTATATGTGTTTTTAACATATTTCGCATTATTTTTAAAATCGGGCAATGTAGTGCGATTCAGCGAAGATTTGTTCATCCAAAAACGTACATAAACATACATTATTAACCCATTTAAAAACGTGAGAACCTTTATAAGTTGTCGCATGGTGGAGTTTTTAAAAGCATTGCGATGACTTGTTCCTGTGCGAAGAGCAAATTTCCACCCAATTAAATCGCTAACGGCACCAAACGATTGCGTACAACATAAATTAGATGATGCATGCATACAAATATTGGCTTCTTGCCGACGTAGTAGATAATTTTGCATTTTTCCAAAGAGATGGAGCCAATGCTATGGTGATAGCGCTAATGATAGGAGGTGACACCAATGCAGGATGTATCAATTTACAGTCGTATCGAAATGACATTATCACATGACGTAAATTGATAGATAATGTTATTTGTTATATTTACTTTATTTTTCAACGTACATTCGAAGGCCCAAATCTTTACAGAACATAAACACATTATATCATAAATATGATGCAGTTTTTAAATATATAAGTGATCAACTCAATTAAGAGGTCACCAACATGAATAAAACAAATTGTACGATATATATATATATAAAATTGTAATACTCAATAACACCAATAACTTTATGTTCAACATTATCAAAATTGTTAATCGACAGCAATATTTGTATACAGTATGATAATTCACGAAATGAATAAAAGATAATACTTCTTCTTGAAAAGATGATTTGAGTCTTTTAATCCACATGCTTAATTTACTAAAAGGCCATTGACAACGAATCTTAATTAGGCTCATATATGTGTTTTTTCCCACTTTCAACTCCAAAAAAATGAAGATAGCTCGGTCTTTTTCCGTTAACTTTTATATTATACATGTTAACTGATCTTATCTTACAACGTTAAAATCAATCAAGACGTTATTAGAAAACTTCGCACGTGACTCAAATGTGCTGAAGTAATCAACTTACAAAAAATAACGTAAGTCCTGTAAACATAATAGAAACCATTACATCAAATAAATCACTTTAAAATAGCTATAAATATGCATTGGCGCCACGTCCTATTCTGAGCACAACCTCCTTGGCATTGATTCCATCTCTTTTTGAAAAATGCATATTTATCTATTAGATCGGATAGAAGCCGATGTTTTTGTGCACGCATTAACTTGTACAGGTTCAAAGCAATCGTTTTATGTAATAAGCGATTTACTTGGCTGGGAATCTGCTCGTCACACAGGCAAAATACATCCCTTTGCTTTGACGAATTATACCATGCCACAACTTGTAATGGTCGTCACGTTTCCATATGGGTTGTGATTGTTTGTTTCTGAACATCATTAGATGAATTTATCAAATTTGTCAAATATTCATGAATTGATATAAAATGTGTAAAAAAACTTATTATACATATATTTCAAAATAATTTAAGATAAAAGTTAAGAAGAACATGTGTCGAAAAATGCGAAATAAGCCAGATATTTAATTCTGAAACCGAAAACGGCTGTACAGCCGAATTCGCCAGCATGTATATCATGCATGTACGATGTGAATGTAAACTTAGTTTTACGGTTCATTTTAAATTCCTGCAGCGATTTCGATTCATACGACACACGAACACTAACTAAAAGACGAATGCATTGGTTATTGTAGGAAAATATGAAGGAAATATTTTGTCACAATCGGCTCGGGGCGGCAATTTGTATTTGCTGCATTTTTGAAATTCTTCTTTAATGTATCGTTTTTCTTGCCTATTATGTGTTTTTATAACATATTTGTATCAATTTATTCAAATGTAACACATATAAAAATCGTATAATCTCGCTTTAAAACCTAACTATTTGAGCTTGAAAATAGACATTACCCTTGCGCCGGCAGGACTTCTTTATGTTTTGTGCACATCATCTCAATTGCTCTAAACATTTCAGACAATGCTCATGAACATCTTTCAAAGGGAAAAGGAGATACAAATCAGACACGAAAAGGTTGGCTCAAACATTTGTACTTGAGCTAGCATAACTGTATCATACCCATTGAGCTAGCATAACTGTCTCATACCCATTGAGCTAGCATAACTGTCTCATACCCATTGAGCTAGAATAACTGTCTCATACCCATGTTCCAGAGCGCGGCTCTGATAACAAAAAAAAGAAACAAAGTAGAATTAAATACCTCTCTTGTGAGTCTTGAGAGAGAGTCTTCAGCACTGGCCTCGCACAAATCTGGAATCGGATGTAATGCCGTTATTTATTGCACTACCGTTCATATACACGTAATTCAATTTAAAGAGCATCGTTCTTTGAAAACGTGACCACATACATGATCGCTAAGTGTAATCCCAGAGTAGCACTTGCAGTCCGTAAGGGCTAATCATAGACGACACTGTCCGCCTATACTGGATTGTTTATAAGACACTTTCTTTAAAAGAAACATTACATAAAAGCGGAAAGTGTTGTCCCTGATTAGCCTGTGTAGACTTATAATCATTTTTGCAAAACTTCTTCTTCACGGAAAATGTAACTGTAAAAGTAATGAAATACAATCCCCTCCCGTAAAGTGTATTACTTTGTATTTGAGATTATTGAACATACAGCTGCTTGTTCGTGACCGAATAGTTAATGAATATTGCAAAGATTGATGTTAATTGATCAGATATTTACTGAAAGTTGGAACATCTTTGACGATCCGTTGTATACATAGTATACGAACAAAAAAATTGTTAATAATGTTGTCTCATATATGGAAATGACGCCTATGGCTCAATCATATGTTTCTATTCATTAAATATAAAACATCTTAAAACATTATTTTTTTTATTTTTTTTTTAAACAAGATGATTTTCCAATGTTATTCGAAAGACAGGGTAACGATCTTTCTATAACTTGGAATCATAACCCCTGCAATATACAGGAAAAAATATTTATGTATTGTCCTCGGTGGTAATAAAAAGGTCATAGACCTGATGAACTCGTATGACTTGAAGGAATGAACAAACACAATATTGTTGGTTGAAACGGGCATTAATTATAAAATGCCATACAAAAGATAAAAATAGAACAGATTCTTTCCAGAAAGGCATAATGGGTGGTAAAAACACGCATATACACATACACAACATTAAATTGTGAATATACAAATGTGTTTTACACACAAGTAAAAACATACATAGTACGTAAGTCAAAATCTGAGTTAGGAACACTGGTGAAACAGCTTGCCGAAAATGGGTCAGCTCAATTCGGCATGAGAAGTAGTTTGGTTTGATTTTGAAATCTTGTAATTGTGCCACTAATAATTGAACTAATAATAGAAAAGACGGCAGGATGCTCGAATGCTATATAATGAAAATCAAGAATTGATAGCCATAGTTGTAGTTGATGTCAAGCCTTTATTATCATATATTCAGTACCTTTGACAGAGAGATATTGACATAAAAAGGGGCTGGCTTACACAACTTGCTAAATATTGAATATCGACTTTATTTGATTCTATTCTCAGTGCTCGTTTTCTCTGGGATCATTTAGAGACGGCACATAACGTGTTTTCTTACCGTTGTTATTTGTATTGCTCTTGTTAATAACTTAATTATTTGGACCGGTTGCATTATACTATGAAATAAATTTACGGTTTGCATATATGAGACAGAAGGAATAATTTATCGGCAACAAAATGTCGCACTTAAAAGACCAGTGTAAATACTGAAATTTGATTTGTAAATAAAGAGTGGAATCACTTATGATTAGTATTTTATAGTCACGACAACCGATCCATGTGTGTAAAAGATGTGATAACAATGCAGACAACTGAATAAGAGGGTGCATATCAGCCTCGCTCTTGTAAAAACCGGTTTAATGTATTTGCGTTAAGTGTGGTGCCTGATAAGCCTGTGCAGTTCAATTTAATTGCAGTTTAAGGCGATCTGTTAAACACAATAAACCAACAAAAAACATAATCTATTACAAAGGAAAAGATGTAAGAAAAGTTATATTATCCCACAAATCAGTGAGTGTCATTAAATAAAAGAAATGTGATTATTTCAGTGTAAGATCCTAGCATATTATCATTCACTGCGTGGTCATATAACACACACATTTTCACAATGGTCTCCTCATATGATTAATTTTACCGATTATGAAATGATAACATCTGCATGTTCTTACATTGAAATCCAAAAGTATTCTCAGTTTTATTTCCTGAGTGGACATACGAAATACAAACTGATATTATTACGCGATCTTAAACAAAATTCGATGATTCATAATTTGTCTTGTTATTTCATGCCTTTGATTGATAAATAAGAAAAATAAAAGAATTTGATTGAGCGTCATATAGTTTCGTGTTTTGTGTGTATACACTTAAATTTTTTTCTAACGCAACACTTTTTAAACTTAAATATCTCAGTTATAAGTTGAGATTTTCATTTAAAATTGCACATCTATTCATCTCATTATATTCTTTGCAATATAACGATGAAATCATTCCTCCTCGACAATCAGGCTCTTTTGCACGTGGGTTAAGTGTGGTTTCCATGGAAATGGTAAAACGCGAGATGAATACAATTTTGTTTTTATTTAATTATTAATGGTGGGTTGATACATCAGGAAAACATAAAATTAATTTTAAAATCATAATGTCTCGTATACGAATTCAGGAGCGCAACTGCGCAATAGGCATGTTGCAGGCTACCTGCTACCCCCACATGCTAAAGCATCCGATCGTCACGGATGAATGAGTGTAGCCTTTGATTGCACAAATATATACAAACATACATACAGATAATGTAGTATAGCGATCACTTGACATTTTTAAATACAAACATTTACTGATAACTGATATATTTTAGTTTGAAAAATGTTACGTTAGCAAACTTTTCAAGTGTAGTACAATGCTATTTAATTCCAATTAAATTTCCATTTCATGATTCTAGGAGGGCTTTTACACCAGGAAAACATAACATTAATTAAAAAACAATGACCCGTATGCATATTCAGGGGCGTAATGTTGTACGATTATGAGAAGTTTACTTTCGCAGTGATTTTTTTAATTTGTAATATTTGATATTTAATGTTGATCGTGTCGATTAAATTTACATGAAGTATAAAATATGTATTAAGTTAGTCTAAATCGAAATTTCAACACAATTTGTTTTAAAATAAGGGAGCTATATTGATTTGATTACGTGTTACGTTAGAATATTTTCCACGTGTATAATTAAACAAAAATGTCATCGAACGATAAAGCGGAAAAACACATAGCTGTTACGTTTTTTTTTCATGGCCTCGCTTCAATATATTTCATTGTTATGCATCATGTGTAAAGTATTGATAAATAACTTCGACGTTTACACTAACTATGTTGTCTTCAAATAAGTAGTCCAGTACAACCATGAGGAAAACTTTGTGTAGCACTTCTATCTGATTTCATCAAATATCAAAGCTCTGGGACTTGTTGTTATAGAGAAGAAGAAATGTTAAGTAGTTTGCCATATTAATAAACATAAATCATTCGACTCTGGAACAAAGCGAATTCGGACACCAGGGGAAATATTTGGAAACACTTTGTACTGGACAGCAATCTTAAATTGCATCCCAAATATATTCGGAATTTAATGAGAATTTTCAGAGAAGATATTCAAGTTATTTACAATATAAGTCTATATAAATCATGTGATGTCCGTGGCATTGCATTTTTTTAACTTTCAAAAAACATATCATAACTAATGTAAAACTCTCATTTAAATTCCAAATACCGCGTTTAATATTAGGATAGTCACGTTTATATAAAACGGCAATGCTGGAAATAATTTTTACATATAAAGTATGAAAGGGTATTTACACACTCGAACTGCCGTTTTATCTGTAAAAATGAATTTATTCGCTTTTGTTCACAGAATTTCATGTCACATTGCATGTAATATTGACTTTTGACCCGGTGATCTACAATATTGGTACCCTTTCATCCCAAGTTGCCATCATACCATCTTGCATGGCTTTTATAGGGTATACTGTTATCTAAATATTATGCAGTGTTTATAGACTCTATAATATAAACGTATGTGTACATCACACACCTAACCTAAAAACTATTCGCCTTAAACGGCGAGTCTCCACATGTCAACCATTATTATATTTTCATAAAAAAATACACAAATAACTTACGGGTCTGAAAACAGGCTGCCACCAGGACCACGATAAAGGATGAACTTATACCGTAGACAAACATCTTGGAACTGAAACCAAACGTCCAATTAACATTGGTTCGAAATAACTATTGGATTTTTTATGTTGTAGTTTAACTAATATTTATATAATATAAATACATATATATTATTTTCTTTGCAAAAAGTATCCGACATTAATCCGTATATGGCATATAACATAATCATATGAACTATAATAATAATAATAATTATTATTATACTTATCTAATATAAAGTCAACCAAACGTGAACATTCTTTTTTTTCATTGTGACCTTTCTGGAGTTGTATTATTTAAATACTGTGTTCAAGTGCTTTATGACAATAACTATATGAATACACTTCGGAAATTAAGATTCATTGTTCATGTTCAAATAAAGCTATTTGTTTCGCTACATTACACATGTTTGCATTATACTACGCAGCGATTTCCTCAGTTAATTGCTGATTCGATTGTGCTCTTGGTATATTGTAATTACATTTAACACGAGGTGTTATGTTCAGGAAGGGACTATATTGTTAGTTCTTTTTTTAATTATATAAGCTTATTGCACACTTATTAAGTGCTAATACACGTTTTTTTTTCATGTAAGTATTTAGTTTGTTTCAATGGTAAGTCATGTATGTGTGTTTTCGTATCTCAGCTTTAATCTGTTTTTAAAAAATAAACAATAGTGTAAATTATCCACAAATAAAAAGCGAATCAGTAACGTTGTTCTAAATAAAGTAACTTTCTCACAACAAATTAATATAATCACGATACAATGTTTAATTGTATTTATTTCACTTATAAATCTATGATTTATAAAGATAAAATATATGTAAATTACTACGGCAACGGGACCCAACTTATGTGGAAGTGTAAATAGTGCACACAGTATTGTATTGCGGTGCATCGTCCCCTTTAAATCCGTGAAAATAGAATACCTGCACATACCATTAGCAGCGTTAACGAATATTAGTTTACGGAGTCGATAAAGGATCGATGCTAATTTTATATGATGTACGACCATCTTGGGTTACCACTTTCATTTATCATATGAAACTGTTACGTTGGCATATCCATGCTTACAGTTTGCAAAGTTGAGTATAAAACCCACAGTACTGCTTGAAAGTCAAGGTCGATTATTCCCTTGAAAACAAAATGCTACTATGAATGTTTTGAAGCGAGATTATACGATTTTGTCAAATATTTATGAATTTATATAAAATGTTTAAAAACTTATATATATTTTTCAATATAGAAAAATTAAAAGTTCAGAAGAACATATGTCGAAAAATGCGAAATTAGCCAGATATCTAATTCTGAAATTGAAAAAGGCTGTACAGTTGAATTCGCCAGCATGTACATCATGCATGTACGATGTGAATCTAAATTTAGTTTAACGGTTCATTTTGAATTCCTGCAACCATATATATTCATACGACACACGAACACTAACTCTGATCCTAATAAAAAGACAAATGCTTCGGTTATTGTAGGAAAATATGTCCGTCACAATCGGCTCGGGGCGCTAATGTGTCTTTGCTGCATTTTATGAAATTCGTATTTAATGTATACTTTTTCTTGCCTATTTTGTGTTATTGTAACATATTTTATTTTATTATTAAATATATTACAATTTAACACTTATAAAAAAATCGTATAATCTCGCTTTAACGTTAATCTGAACAATCCCAAAATGAATACGGTTCACGGTATGCCTGTTAGTTGAACGTTTGTTTGTACATTTCATCTCGGAGTGAAAAAGAAATATTTACATTATACAACATAAATAAATTATTCATTGCACGAATATCGTTAAAATATGTGTCTTACTTTATCATGCTATAATAGATACATAAAGTTAGCTACATGAGAAAAAAGTAAATCGTACACATAAACTTACTCGTTCAGTATGATTTCTCCACTGATTATGAAATCAACCATTTCAGCGTCCATTATATATCCTTTTTTACAACGATTGATTCAGTTTGGTAGCATGTGTTGTTTTTGTTCCTTTTGGCACCTTAGCCAACTGTCAAAAAAAATCTGCGACGGACATATTAATTATACTTTAAATAGATTCTTGATGCCATCATACTGTGTATTCCACTTTCCAAATTTATTGACTCAAGGAAAAAACAAAACGGCCATCAATTAACGTCCTCCTCAACCGTGTGTCAAACGGACATTGACTGATTAGACTGATAAGTGTTATGGAACATGGTACATTTTTCAATGTCAGTAAGATATTGAAGCTGTGAATATTTCATGACCTGATTGTCAAAGAAATTTTTGAACTAAGTTTTTAAAAGTTGCAAATCAAAAACTACAATGTATTTCAATAAGCAAAGTGAAACGTTTGTTTAGATATCATCCGTTTTGAGCTTATTCTATTAATGTTTGTATCGTTAAGTGAGGTGAAGCTTTGTTCTGTATTTGTGCTAAAAATGGTACAGGTAAAACCCGGATGAAATTCTACAAAACATGGAAATGTGAATTTCAATCTGACATTTATGTAAATACTTAAATGCAGCATACTCATGAATCAGCACTTTGAGAGTGGTTACGGAACAACATGTAAAAACTAGGTATATGTATATATAAAATGTTTTATTCAAATATAAGGATAGGGCAGAGGTTTAACAAGTTTATTGTCTAATCCATGACAGGTACAATATATACAGATACAATACAATATGACAAACCTGCATGGCCAATCTTAACATATTTGTAATATATATTTTAAAAATATGTAACAAATGGACATATAACTATTCTCATCATAAGTGTTGATTTATATGGTACATCATAAAAAATGTCATTGCCAACTTTTGATTAAAACAACTGCCATAAAATAATACACATTCCTAAGATGCTGAATATTGTAGATCGAGGCATTAATGCGCTAATTTCCTAAATCATATTAGCTAACATTTAGTTTTATACATCGTGTGATATTATGGGCATTATTCACTGTTGAATTGAGCTGAAAAGAATTAACAGGTCAAAAGAGTTAAACGGTGGTTACTGACCAATCATCTGCATCTCATCTTGCTACCAGTTGTTTACAAAAATATATTTGATATTCGATATCTTACGTGACTCACCCAGTCCTCAAAGCCGAAATGATCCGTAAAACAAAATTGTGTCTTTGTATCGTATGAATGAAGCTGCACTAAAACTAAATTTAGTTTCACATCGTACATGCACGACCAGTTGTCAAAACGAAATTACGGTTGATATTCAAATGCATTATTTACCTTTTTCCGTGATATTGTTTTAGTATGTTGATGCTGCATTAGCAAATATAAGTGTATATGAAGTGAAAACGCCAAAAATAAACAACGGTTGCGATAGACACCTATAAACTGTAAGATGCCCATAATATCACTTTACAATAATGCAGATGGATCTGAAGGGTGTGCTTAAAAATCTTACTCAGCCTTAAACAGTACTTCTCATTGAATATTCTTGCAGAATCAATATTCTATTGATAAACGATGTAATAAAGATCGAAACTTTGTTTCATGTTCCAATTTTTGTTTAATCCTACTGTGCAAATTCATAAAAAAAACTATTGTTGGAAAGAAGCGGATGTACACTATGATTATACTGTAACCGCTTATTCTTCTGTATCGATATGGCGGCGGATGGCAAGACCATCGCTATTATTTCTTGAATTATGATTTAACTGTTTTTCTTGCTTTAACACTGAATAACAATACATTAACTTAATTTCATCATTTTATTTCAGAGATATTACTTTGAAACAAACGCACGGCTCCGGGACAGGAAGTCCAAAGAAAAGCCAGTTAATTTTTTCTGGATTTCACCAGCCGATCTGTTACAACCTGAATTGTAATAACGACCTGAATTGTAATAATCTGTGTTTGGAAATGCGATCAGATGCAATGTTAAACCAAGAAATGAGTTTATTACGCTTTCAGGCGTTATTATATTTCAGGGCGACAAGCGATTGTAATACTGTAAAGACTTTATTACAATTGAGATTGTATGAAAACACATTTTTTTGTAATTCATAGGTCGTATTACCTTATTAAGATATATTTCATATACATGTATACACTATATTTTACAAGAATTTGTGTTTGAAAATGCGATCAGATGCAATTTTAAACCAAGAAATGAGTTTAATACACTTCCGAGCGTTATCACTATACAGGTTGTCAAGCATTAGTAATAATGTAATAACTTTATTATAATCGAGGTTGTATGAGAACTCCTTTTTTGTCATTATTATAAGTATTACCTTATTAAGGTAAACTTTCATAAACATGTATACACTATATTTTGCAATAATTTGTGTTTCAAAATTCGATCAGAAGCAATTTATAGCCAAGAAATAAGTTTTTTACACTTTTTGGGCGTTATAACAATTCTAGTTGTCAAGTAATTGTAATAATGTAATAACTTTATTTCAATTGGGGTTGTATGAGACCAACTTTTTTGTCATTCATATGTCGTATGGCCCTATCTAAATACACTTTTTATACATGTACATATATGTATTATATTTTGCAATAATCTTAGTTTGAAAATGCGATCAGATGCATTTTTAAACCAAGAAATGAGTTTATTACACTTTCGGCTGTTATCAAAATTCATGGCGACAGCGATTGTAATAATGTAATAATTAGACTACAATTGAGGTTGTGTGATACCAGATTTTTTGTCATTTATAGGTCGTATTACCTTTTGAGATACACTTTTATATACATGTATACACTATATTTTGAAATAATTTGTGTTTGAAAATGCGATCAGATGCAATTTTAAACCAAGAAATGAGTTTATTACACTTTCGGGCGTTATTACAATTCAGGTTTTCACTCAATTGTAATGATTTAATTACGATTGAGTTTGTATGAGAACACCTTTTTGTCATTTATAGGTCGTATTACCTTATTAAGGTAAACTTTTATATACATGTATACACTATATTTTGCCATTATCTGTGTTTGTAAATGCGATCAGATGCAATTTTAAACCAAGAAATGAGTTTATTACACTTTCAGGCGTTATTATAATTCAGGGCGACAAGCGATTGTAATAATGTAAAGACTTTATTACAATTGAGTTTGTATGAAAACACATTTTTTGTCATTCATAGGTCGTATTGCCACTTTAATATAAATTTTATATACATGTTTACACTATAATTTGCAATAATTTGTGTTTGAAAATGCGATCAGAGACAATGTTAAGCCAATAAATAAGTGTATTAAACTTTCGGGCGTTATTACAATTAAGGTTGTCACGCAATTGTAATAATTTAATAACTTTATTACAGTTCAGTTTGTATGAGACCAACCTTTTTGTCTTTCATAGGTCGTATTGCCCTATTAAGATAAATTTTATTTACATGTATGCATTATATTTTGCAATAATATGTGTTTGAAAATGCTTAAATGTTGTTTGCGATGACATTATTTGCATTATAGCTATCAAAATTAAGTTAAACTTACCAATATAAGAATTTGAAAAAGGTTATAACAGTCATATATTTTACGTATCATATCGACATTGCACATTCTGAAGTCATACGTCATACTCAAAGGGTTACAATTATATAGGGCCTTATTATTAAAAACTTGCGTTTTTGAAATAATGATAATCAGTCATCTCGAGGGTACAGGGCATTGACACGCATGCCAATAATATTGTTCAATGTTGTAATATATTTTCTGTATTCATTCACAGCGATCTGTGCACCTGATTTATAGTGCGGATATGTGGCATTTATTAATGATATTGGACCGTAGATATGACTGGTGTGTAACTCATACTTATAACTCATACGTATTCCTATCAACTATCAGTTCTTTCAGCGAGCAGCTGTGTGCATAGCATTACATTCAGATGAACCTAGTTTATATCGATTTAGATGTGATGATTTATATAAAACAACAACAGGATATGTATAATAATTAACGTATTAATTCTTTACATAAACATTGTTTTATATATTTAAAACATAACTAAAATCATTTTATAAACACATTTCAGGAATATAAATGTAAATATTTAACATATTACAATAATGAAAAAGTCAACCTATTGTTGACATCCTGGAAGAATTGAAAACAATATCTCATTACATGTTAAAAAATCTGGGTATTTTAGATGCCTTGTAACGCATATTGTATCGTATACAAGCGCAACATTTTTTTATTTTGCATTATAAACGAATCTCGAAGTTTAAATAAATGGGAGCATTGTTTTTGTTTTTGTTCAGATAATTCGGTATGACATGAACAAGTAAGGAATAACGTAGATTAAATTTATAGAACGATGCATATAGCCATTACCATGCTTTTATTTCATGATAAACTTCACCTTCAGTTGGCGGTGGTGCACAAAGCATGATTGTACATCCTATATTATATCAAAAATAATCAAAATACTTTCTGCATTATTCACAATGATATTCGAATTACCTAGGTATATGTACCAACTAGCATCTATATTATAACCTGTTTTAAATGCATTTTTATCTCTAATTATCATAAACAACGCACTCTCTTCCGCCATTACTGTCAAACGACATTATAATGAGATTTACGAAAATTGATTTCATTATGAATATTTTATATCGTCGCCTGAAAAAAAATATACACATAATAATAACATAAGCGTCAATCATCGCATGCATTTGACATTTAATAACAGTTAAGTGTATATTTTCAGACCAGACATTCAAAATAAGAATGCAAACCATAAGTTACTACAATACAAAAGAGCTTCGTACACATTTCCAGTAATGACACATTTGAAAACAAAAAATACGAAACATTATATTGCAAGCATTTGTGCGAGCAGTAAAACCAGACATGTCTGTTATAGTATTGCACTAGGGAAGCCATTAAACAGCTGGTAAAACACAAACATCGCCGGTTAACTTATTTAGCCTACAGATGCATCACAGTTAATTACTTTCATATGTTCTGTTTTCGTAGTTTAAACCTCGTAATATTTTGTGAAAAAAAAAAAATGTTGATTTAAGTCATTTGTCTTGATAGGGTGAAAACTAAATCGGTTATGTGGAAACTTCATATTTTTGTGCAGGTCAAGTTCTAAGCGGATTACAATTATCACCTAGTCTGTGTTAACCTTTGAAGGAAAGATAACACGTGTGAAATTTTACACACGTTTATATCAAAATATCTTATCAACTGTTGGTAAATGTAACCGGAACTGAACTACTTTATTATAACAGTTTCAGTCCAAATTCATTTTACTTCTGTCGCACGCGATCAACGTGGGTGCATATGCTTATATGAAATTAATCACAGCGAGCACTGTAATGTGTTAAGATGAAAAACGCAAATTTCGAGAACACAACCGGATAGTCTTCTTCACAACCTCATCGAACTTACAAAAATGTGACAAAAATACAGTTTCATTCTTTATTCTCATTTATAAACATACATTACATATTAATAACAGTAATAAATATTCGCATTCAAACACCATGTATAAAACCGCGCATGGTGTTGAGCTATATGATATATTGCAAAAGTTTGCATATAATTATATATGCTATCATTCTATTTTCACTATCTACAATACTAAGAGATAGAAAATAAGTGCTATTCTTCCTTAAAAAAACTGCGATAAAATGATCAAGGTTAAGACACTGATTGCAGTAAATTGGAGCACTAGCGCTCGAATAAAATACATAAAAAAATCGAATATCGTTCCTGATCAGATCAGTGTTGAATTGATTAGCACTTAATATCAACATTAACATAAAATTACATTTTATATTACACTTTAACATAATGACATTATTTACAAAGTAAAATTGTTCGTCTTTTTAAAATTGCATGACAGGTTTCGGCACATTGTCTAATCAAGTCACTTTTTGAGAACAGCATAACAAATTGATCTATTCTTGATAAGTTTGGAAACTCAGAATTGCATACAATTGCCTTCGAGAGTAAACTATCTCTTAAGTCATTATATATTTGACATTCAAGTATAACATGAAGTTCATTTTCTACATTTTTACATGAACAAATTGGGCATGCTCTATAAGCTTTTCATAACGTCCAGTTTCAATACGAATGGGTGCAACACCAAGTCTATTTACATGTGGTAAATAGTGGAACACAATGAACATGTCACTTTACGAGTGTTACTCGAGAAACAATAGTAATTGTAGGTATATATGTAATTTGAAAATATGTTGTAACGTTCAATATATGTTTGTTACTGTAAATCTGTGCAACAAAGAATATGACGTCAGTCATTTCATGAATTTTCTGAAGCGACTTCATATATATATATAATTTCGTACCTGAAAGAAAAAATCAGCTTTTTTTTCACTGAATTCAAATACAAGTAGACTCGCAATATTTTCCACCAATAGCAGAATGTCAGTATAGTAACTTTACATGACACATCAAAATGTGTACATATTATTCACAAGCAAAGCATTTAATTGAAATTCATTAAAATATCAATCAAATTATATTTAACCCTATGCTGAACATATTAATCAGCATGCTCATTTATGACGTTGTTTACTCGGTGTGTATTACTAGAACAGTTTCATTTGTCTAGGTTAAGTTGCTCATATCCCCGCACATATTTATAATGATGCCTGATTTCAAGAAGTATTTATATGCTTTAAGCGGTAGAGTTACGTCTTATTGCTATATCGAAACATAATGTAGATTCGTTTGTTGTTTGTTTGCTATGTACTGTATGTGCCTTGTCTCGAACATTTTGTACCTCATCGTTTGGTTCTTCGCCATTAATAATGATAAAAGATCCGTAAGGTACAATAAGTGTCTCTCATGCTGGTTCATATAAAGTTTCACCGATATATATGGCATCATTTAGTGTTAATTGGAAACAAAAACACCTAATTTTCGCTATATGATGGACGGAGAATCAGCATTAGATTATTTCTTTATCAATTGAAGAAACATCTGCGAACATTGTTGTACATGCATTAACCCTAAAATTAAAGGTATAAATCCTTAAATTACGAACGTCTGTATTTACAAATTCGGTACCCCAAATAAGAGTTTTTGTCGTTCAAGCTATTAAAAATTAAAACACCCCTTGAATATTTAATGATTTTTTGGTAAATCAATGTTATCAATCAAGTTATTTTCTAAAGCGTTGTAATATACCATATTGAATTTCCATTCACGTTTTAGATCACACAGAAAGAATCATTAAACACGGATTCCATTATTCGAGTCAACATTAACCATTATTGCGCGTATACATTACGATTTATTTCAATACTGGGCAGAGTTGCACGATTGTAAAAGTAGCAAGACAGTGTGTATAACAAAACGTTCTTCTGACTTTTTATAATAAGATTTGTTTCTATCAAATGTCACTTCGATCTTTTTGATCGTTTTTGTGTGGAACATTCGATTTGTGTTCATAGGTCTTGCATTGTTATGTATTGATTGGTTCCATTTTGTATGTGTGTGTCCATCTTTGTCTGATAGGTTTGTTTTTGCCTTCGTCCGTTGGGCATTCTTTGATTGGCCTGTCCGTTTACTGCGTCATTTATTGTTTATTAAGTTTTAACTTGTGTTTTGAACTGTTTCCTTATTTTGTATCTGTCCTTGGAAATGCACACTCTTTAAAACTTTTAAATATATTACCATGTTCCTTCCGTTATCCGTTATGTAAACCATTAAATGTACACACGACTAAGAAAGAGTTGGCTTTCCATATTTTTTTGTAAAGGGAAAAATGCTAGATACAAATTGATTTTGAAGTTACGGCGTAAAAGCTTAATGTTACATGGGGTTTGATAACATATATATAAGTACACTAGTAGGTTTGAGTAGTCTTGCCATTGATAACCATTCAAGAGGTAAAGGCTGTATTACGATAACACACACTCGAAAAACTGAGCAATATGTTCCTTAGTTATAAAGTTTGTACTGGGTGGAAATCAATATTAAGGCGAAAGTTCATGGTTCTGTGAACAACAATTTCCCAATAGTTTTCAACCTCTTCTTCAATTAGAATTGAATAAATTATGGTATTGCTTGCAGTTAATATCCTCAACAATGGAACCACTAGCTAACATTGTTAGTTCTCTGATGCATGCTGTCAGAAAACACACTATTCCAGAAGAGTTTAAATGCTGGTCAGAGTCAAACTGTCATTACGTTGTTGAGCGCCTGCATGCTTCTTGATTTAATGATATTATTTAGAGTTTGTATCCTTATGTGATTCTTTCTTTTGGGTTAAGTTGAAATTATGTTTTGTTTCAAGTGGTTCTGTTTCGTTATTCATTGGTTATCAAACGTGTTTTTTCTTTTTGTGATTTGATCCATGCTGTAGATTGTGCCAATCGATCTCTCCACACTGATTATATTTGTCTATGTACATGTTGCATTTATTCGGTCTTAGTTAGATAAAATCTTATTTTATTTCCAACGATCACATGCAGTTTGATTTATTTCGCCATATCGTTCAGTGTTTAATCGTCCCTTAAATATGTTTTTCTGTCAGCAATTTTTGTTTTCAATGTGTTGTTAATATACGTACAAAAATGCCGCGACCATTTAATTTATACAGCTATATATTTTATATGTTAATCACACGTGTTAGAGGGCCACCGAAAATGCATGCAATTACAAATAAATCGCAATTAACGACCAGACAACATGTCGCCATTTCTATAATCTCGCGAACACTATTACTCATATCGATTGTTAATTTGGTATTCTCGCCGTTTTCCAGTGAACACCATTTCAGTTCTTTCCCCGCGGTAAATTAACCATCTTGCACTTGACATGTACTTGGTTTGCTGGTTTACAAGTACTCATATCTAAACAAGGCATTAGTTTCGCTTTTTATATATTTTGTTTAAAAACGCATTACTGTATACGTATCTTTAAACGATTTCTACGTGAATTAAAAAAGCACATGTATTTAATTTGTCATCATGTTTCTATATTTGGAGTTAATAAGTTCAACTCGCTTCATAATATTGTATGAACAGTGCATGTACATAACTGTCAAGTTTTATGCCTGATTAGTATTGCGCGACGAAAATTCCGGTACGAATGTTAACAGATCGTTATATTAAGTTTTCGCGTAAATTATTTTTAATGTTAGAACATGGAAAATGACAACATATATAATCCAATGAGATTTTTTTTTCTTATATCACTTTCTTTGCGAAAAGTATATTTTTAAAGAAATTTAAAATTTAATATTATTTCAATTATATATAGTAATCGTTTTTCACACTAAATAGTTATACACATGTGTCTTACAAGTGGCAATAAACGCTAATTGTTAAGACAGTTATTGATAACAGTTTTTCCATTATTTAAAAATGACAAAGCTGTCATCATTATCTTCAGACTTAATTATGCGTATTAAGCACTGGGGAATAACATACACTGTCGGGGATTTTCGAAACATGCCAATATTGAAGTGTACTGATTTTATCTAAACTCACACATCATGAAAAATTGTTAAACGGCACAGACTGAAAGCATTCCTATAATCATCATATAAGTAATAATCATATACATAATTATCAATGAAAAGGGTCCCAAGCGATTGTTTATTTTTTCGAATCCATACAAACAATGTGTGTTGAACATGGCGGTAACAAAAGCTGGATGGATCACACACTCAACTACACAACACAAAGAACCCATCATCCAAATGTCAAACCACTCACAAACGGATGGTATGACGATTAAATTCCGTATTTCCGGGGAAATTATACTAATATCATAGTTGACCTTATATACTGACTGTGGTGATCACTTAGTTGTCACTTATTTTTTCTTGACAATGACGCACATGATATATCATTTTATGACAAAGTTCGAATCCATCAACAAGTGTTTAATGAAAGTCTTATTGATTTCAGTTGACAAAGATTAATAAATTAATATTCAACACCACTGTTATATTTTATTGGAAGCAAAGTAATAAAATCACAAAGACCACACTCAGTCGATAAAAAAATCAGTAAAATGAATTGAGGAGCATTGGGTATAAAAAAACTAAACTACAAGTTTCACAATTTACAGTTATTGCAAACACATTTCAAAACATACAATTACGTAACATAACGATGAAAGCGTTTGTGTAAGCAGCTACATTAAATATACATGTATCTGTTTGAGTAAAGAATGGAACCCATTTAACCGCTTATACAAAACACAGATCATTGGGCAACTTATTGAGCCGAATGTTCAACAGATGCAACATATTTAACAACATTTATATAGTTTGTGTTCTTCGTTTAAACCTCCAAATCTTTCGTGTAAATTATGAGTTTAAACTGTTGATTAAAGTTGTTGGTCTTATTATAGTGCAAACCTTAATCAGTAATGTGTAAACAACACCTTAAGTGTGTTGGTCAAAGTCTAAACGAATAAATAGCACCACTGTTTTATGTTAACCTTTCCATTGACAACATAGAATGTACCTTAGTGATCTATAATCACGCGTAACATATAATTGTTATATAATATCGTGTGTATAGGGTTATTTATTACATATGTTTTTATCAACATCTATTAATAACTGCTGACTTGCAGCACAGGCGATCAACGTGGACGCAATAAGTTATAAGTGATTAATCAACGCAATAATTAATAATTGCCAACAAGGCAAAATCTCATACTATTCGTTAAAGTAACTAATACATGATATCCCGAAGAAACAGCGAATTAATGGTGCATGCTTGTTTTATTGTGCTTAAGATTAATCTCTAGTTGAACTTAAACTGCACAATATACAACCTGAAAGAGGCCCAGGATACTTTAAAATTAACAACAGCATCTTATTAGATACACAATACCAAACACAAATAAAACAGGAAATATGAAATACTGTTCAAAATAATAAAGACGCAAACCCAAACACCTTATGGGAAGTAATTAAAGGAAATATACGTAATACAACAATTAGATTCACATCATTTAAACAAAAAGAAACACACAAACTTGAAACTGAAACCATCAAAACCATTGAAACACTTGAAAAACAATTGCATCAAACAAACACAAATGATACCACCGACATTGAAAATGAAATAACAATAAAAAAACAAATATTAGATGGAATCTATCATACACATCTCAATGGAATAAAACTAAGAGCGCGTGCACAGCATGTTGAACACAATGAAAAAAACACAAAATATTTCGCAAACATTGAAAAACGTAGAAGTGAACAAAAAACTGTACACAAATTAGTAGTCAATGGCAAAGATATACCAAACAGAACTCAAATACTAGAAGAACAACGTTTATTTTTCGAAACCCTCTATAAACGAAAAAATGTTGAAGATAACACCCTTTTTAAAAATACACATCACGCTTTAAACCAGGAGGAAAAACAACTGTGCGACGGATTGCTTAATGAATATGAATGTGGATTAGCCCTAAAAGAAATGCAAAATAACAAAAGCCCAGGATCTGATGGCATCACAATCGAATTTTATAAAATATTCTGGAATGATATAAAAACACATCTAATTAATTCACTTAACTATTCATTTAACAACGAAAACTTAACTACTCTACAAAAACAAGGTATTATATCACTTATTCCAAAACCTGGAAAAAAACTTAGAATCGTTATCAAACTGGCGCCCGATTAGTTTACTAAACAATGATTATAAAATTGCAACTAAAAGTATAGCAAACAGAATTAAAAAAATATTACCATCAATAATTTCAAAATCTCAATCTGGTTTCATAAAAGGACGCTACATTGGTGAAAACGTTCGTCTTATCCAAGAATGCATCAACTATTTCAACAATTCAAATAATCCTGGTCTAATATTCTTTGCAGACTTTGAAAAGGCATTCGATTCGCTTGATCATTCATTTATGTTCTCTTGCTTAGAAAATATGAATTTTGGCGAAAGTCTCATTCAATGGGTCAAACTATTCTATACCGATATTAACAGTATAATCATAAACAATGGCTTCTTTTCAAACAGTTTTAACATCGAACGAGGGGTTCGCCAAGGATGTCCACTCTCATCATCGCTATTTATTATTTGCATCGAGTATCTATCACATCACATCCAATCAAATAAACACATACAAGGCATATCACTAGAACCTGACGAAGAAATCAAACAATCCTTATTTGCCGACGATGCAACTTATTTTTTAAATGACAATTACGATTTTTTCCATAACCTAATAGAGTCGCTAACCCTTTACGGAATGACATCGGGTCTTAAACTAAACAAAAGTAAATGTACTGTGCTACGAGTAGGTAAATTAAAACAAAGTAATGTCCAATATAAAAAAGAAATTAAATTTAATTGGACATCCGATGAAGCCACAACGTTAGGAATTACTTTCACAAATAATGAAAAGGATACAGTTCTTAAAAACATACTACTAAAATTACAGAATTTCAAAAACTGCTTAAAATCATGGCATCATCGTAAACTTACACTAATCGGAAAAAACACAGTATTGAAAACGTTTGCACTTCCTAAATTAATATATGTATTAACCGTTCTCCCAAATCCACCAAATGATGTTATTAACGATATAAAATCAGCAATATTTAATTTCATATGGGACGGTAAGCCTGATAAAATAAAAAGAACTCAGTTAATTCAATCTGTAGAAAATGGAGGTATCCAATTAACAAACATTGACTCATTCTTGAATGCAATCAAATGCAGCTGGGTTAAAAGATACCTAGATAATACCAATACGAGTAAATGGAAATTGTTGTGTTTGGGTAAACAAACGAAGTGAAACGCATATAATTTCAGTGGCTACTTTATTATCATTCAACGATAGAAGCGATCAATGCCTAACAACTAACTAACCAGATCAGAGGTTAACATGCAGTTATGAAGAACATGGGGCGGTGCGTTGCTACGCTTCATTTACAAGTAGGCGTGGCGAAGCGGCATTATCTAAATACACAACAATTCTCCCCTTTTAATTTCATTGATCATACATGTAAATAAAAATGAACATACAAACACATGCGTTTACATGTAAATATCAATGTACACAATTCTAACAATTATAATGAATAATCAATAAAACCTTGAACATTTCAAGTTCATGACCTCTTAAGTAAGCATGACCTTTTATTCATTATAGCATGCAATCAAAGAACATTAGTGAGCGTTCGAATTCGACACAGGTTGTAAAAACAACTGAGGATCTGTCTTTCTCTCCTGCCAACTAAAGTTAATGTCTGTATGCCACTATAAAACGTAATTGGCCTAACATTAAACCATCAGTGTCATTAGTACTGCAGGCGTTCGGGCGGTCTTCTATTGCGTAATGGATAGCGTCTTTCTGGCAATCGTAAATCCGTATCATTACAACGATTATCCCGGGACTCATTTATTTCCATCGGATTCGGTGCCGGCTGAAGTTCACTGACTTGTGTTCGCGGCATTTAAAGTAGTTTCTAAGGGTGTGAAAACAGGTACATTTATACCACAATACTTCTGCATTTCCGACGCGCGAAGCTGATCAACATGACGTTTCCATGTCATATTATTCCCGATATCTACTTTGTATAATAGTGGACCATCTCGAGAAACTATTGACCCAGGGGTCCATTTTTCCCTTGAAGTAGGTCTGAAATCTCGCGCTAAGACACGTTGGCCTAATTCGAATTCGCGAACTTTTCTATTGTCAGCCATTGGCAATTGCATTTGACCATTAGTGACTCGTGTCTGTGTGTCGGGTATCATCAAATCAAGTTTACTGCGCAAATTCCGACCGAAAAACAGTTTTGCAGGAGTTTCCCCCGTCGTACAATGTGGCGTATTACGATATGCCAACAAGACAGAGTTGATCTTCAAATTGAAATCGGTGTTTTCATGCATTAAAGCGCGCATTGCAGATTTGAAAGAGCCATTGAACCTTTCCACAAGACCATTTGTGCACGGTTTTGCTACCGCAGTTCTTATATGACATATCCCGTTTCTCTTCATAAACAGAGAAAATTCTTCAGATGTAAATTGACAACCATTGTCTGATGCTAATTGCTTGGGCAAGCCGTATCTTGCGAATATTGTACGCAATTCTTCAATTGTTCTTTCAGAAGTTATCGATTTCATTTCGATGACTTCTGGCCATTTCAAATGAGCATCTACGATAACCAAAAACATGCGTCCAAGAAATGGACCTATGAAATCTACATGTATTCGCTCCCAACTTGACGTAGGCCATTCCCACGGTTGTAACTGAACTTTCGCGGGCGATTTCTGTTGCATCTGACACGGTTCGCATCTTTTAACCATGTGTTCGATGTCAGTGTCAATGCCAGGCCACCAGACGTAACTACGCGCTAGTGCCTTCATTTTAACGATACCTGGATGGCTGATGTGCAATAAATCAAGCACACGTTCGCGCATCTTAATGGGAATTATAACCCTAATGCCCCACATTAAGCATCCGTGGTGAATCGTCAATTCATTTCGTCGCGCGTAATAGCCTTTCAAAAGAGGGTCATTATCATTGGTATTCCAACCTTGTTGTACTTGCCTAAATACACGTGACATAACGCGCTCCCGCCTAGTTTCACGGCTGATTTCCGCGCTCGTGACCGGAATTTGTTCTAACTGAGAAGTGTAGAACACATCTTCAACTGAAATTTCTTTACCCTTTTCCTTTGACGGCGCGGGTAAACGCGACAATCCGTCCACATTAGTATGCATTTTAGTACTTTTGTACTGTATATCGTAATCGAATCCAGAGAGAAATATAGCATATCTCTGAACGCGCGCGGCAGTCGTTGCCGGAATGCTTTTGCTCGGGCTGAATATTGAAGTGAGGGGTTGGCAATCAGTAACCAATGTGAATTTTCTACCATAGAGATATGGGTAATACTTTTGTACTGCCCAATAAATTACCAATGCTTCCCTATCGATTTGAGCATATTTCATTTCAGTTTTGGTAAGTGACCTTGATGCGAACGCGATCGGCTTTTCTGAGCCATCTGGCATAACGTGTGACAATATACCGGAAATACCGAACGGTGAGGCATCCGACGCGAGCCTAACCGGAAGTTCCGGGTTGTAGTGTGTAAGAACAGGTTCCGTAATGAGAAGTGTTTTCGACTTTTCGAACGCGCTCTGGCATTCTTTTGACCAGACGAATTTTAGATTTTTCTCGAGCAACGCGTTCATGGGCTTTGTTACGGTCGCGAGATCTGGCAGAAAACGATGGTAATAATTGAGTACCCCGAGATATACCCTAAGTGATGTAACATCACATGGAGGTGGTGTATTCAATACCGCCTCTACTTTATCCTGACACTTCCATAAACCTTGTTCGTCAATTTCATGACCACAGAATGTAATCCTTGGCACGAAAAACTCACACTTGTCCTTATTTACTTTAATTCCATATTGCTGTAACCTACACAACACCTTTTGTAAGTTATCCAAATGCACATTATCACTTTCACCAGTAATCACCATATCATCCAGCATGCACTGCACCCCAGGGATTCCTTGAAGAATTTGGTCCATTGTGCGTTGCCATATAGCTGGAGCAGAAGAAACCCCATATAGCATCCGGTTGTAACGGTACAATCCTCGGTGGGTGTTGATCGTTAGCAACTCCTTGGTTTCGTCCTCGCATTCTAGTTGTAGGTACGCTTGTCGTATATAAAGCTTGCTGTATTTTCGACCATTTGACAGATTGGCGAAAATGTCCTCGATTCTTGGGAGAGGATATCTATCAACCTTGATTGATTGATTTACGGTAACCTTAAAATCACCGCATATTCTCACATCGCCGTTTCCTTTTACGTCAGGAACGATCGGTGTCGCCCATTCACTGGTGTCCACTTTCGAGATGATTCCTTGACTCTCGAGACTGTCCAGTTCTTTCTCTATTTTTGGCTTAATAGAGTACGGTACCGGCCTAGCCTTTATGAATTTAGGCTGAGCATTTTCATTTAGGGTGAGCCTTGCCTTTATGCCCTTCACCTGTCCTATACCGTCACTAAACACGTCTTTATGTTTGTTAAGTATAGAATTTAGACGTACCTTCAGGCCTTCCGTTGTCACAGAGTTTACGTTAAAAAGTGTGTCCCAGTCCAGTTTGATGTGACTCAGCCAGTCCCTTCCGAACAGTGCAGGCCCATCACCTTTTACGACGCAAAGTCGCATTGTTCGCGATTGTCCATTATAACTGACATGAACCATAACTGTCCCTTGTTGCTCTATGACATCGCCTGAATATGTCTTCAGTATGGAAAAAGCAGGATCGAGCTTCATATTTCCGAATCGT
Organism: Dreissena polymorpha; assembly: GCF_020536995.1. NCBI lineage: Eukaryota > Metazoa > Mollusca > Bivalvia > Myida > Dreissenidae > Dreissena > Dreissena polymorpha. Next base: position 49,016,472 of record NC_068356.1, on the reverse strand, counting down.
TTTCGGAAATCCTTGTTTGATATGAGGGTAACTGCTGATCCTGTATCAAGCTCCATGGGTACCTCGACATCGTTAATCTTCGGCTTAACGATGAATTTCCCGTTGTCTCCTTTGTTCACAGTGTTGATCACTGAAACGTTTTCCTCCATACACTGCACCGACTTAAGCTTCCTACATATAGCCTTTATATGTCCCTTTGCTTTACAGTGATGACAAACTGCATCTTTCAGTCTGCATTTCTCGGAGGGATGGTTAGTTTTCCCACAATGGATGCACTTGGTGCTCTCTTTGGCATGTTTGTGATGCTTCCATTTCTTAGGTTTTGTTGAATGTCCAACTCGATTGACAGGCACATCGGCGGCTGCCGATAACTGTAACTCGGCGGCGTCCTTATGTGCAGCTTCCATGGCAAGCGCTATTTCTATAGCATTTTGCAGTGTCAAATCAGCGATTGACAATAATCTTCGCTGTGTTCCTGCATCTTTAAGTCCACAAACGAACCTGTCCCTTAAAGAATCGTTCAAGTTCGATCCGAACTCACAGAATTCTGCCAACTTCCGAAGTGAAGTTACGTAACAACTCACACTTTCGCCCACTGCTTGTTTCCTCTTGTGAAATCGGAATCGTTCCGCGATTATTAACGGTTTCGGGCACAAATGAGTTTGTAAAAGCTGACAAAGTTCCTCATACGATTTCTCGGACGGCTTTGCTGGTACGGTAAGGTTCCTTAACAACCCGTACGTCTTTTCACCGAGGAGTGTTAAAAGTCCTGCCACTTTTCGTTCATTATCGATGTCATTGACCATAAAGTACTGTTCAAGTCGTTCCTGGTAGGAAGTCCATGTTTCGACATTGCTGTCATAAGCGTTAATGTTCCCAATCAGGCCCGTTGCCATTTTGTGTTTATATCCAGAATTTCACGCACAATCTTATTAAACGGATAAAATTCTCGAAATATAATCCACAAAGTTTTATCCTCGTCGCCAGTTTGTTGTGTTTGGGTAAACAAACGAAGTGAAACGCATATAATTTCAGTGGCTACTTTATTATCATTCAACGATAGAAGCGATCAATGCCTAACAACTAACTAACCAGATCAGAGGTTAACATGCAGTTATGAAGAACATGGGGCGGTGCGTTGCTACGCTTCATTTACAAGTAGGCGTGGCGAAGCGGCATTATCTAAATACACAACAGAAATTATTCTACCAGAAAATCCTAAAAAAATATGGTGACTCCTTACTCTTTGAATGTAACATCAGCAATACTATCTTACATGAAATTGCAAACGAAAACATATTTCTGTCTGATGTTCTATCAGCGTGGAGTGATGTCACTCATAACTTAGAAACCCAAACCAGCAGTAAAACAATTTTATGGAACAATAAAGACATAACTTCAAACAATAAGACGTTTTTCTATAAAGACTGGTTTGAACGAAGCATTAAATATGTCGACCAATTATATGACTACAGAATTAAGGATTTCTACTCTTTTGATAATATATGCTACATATACGGAATACCTTCAAATAATTTTCTGAAATACTACACACTAATCAAAAGCATACCCATACATATTAAATCTGAAATCAATACAAATAATACACCATGTACTCAAACAACATTTGTAGAAAACATACTTGGAAGAAAAAACAAAACAAATAAAATATTTTACACACTACAAATTAAAAACCCTACAGAAAACTCCAAAATCCAAAATAAATGGCAAGTCCTTTTTGGAGAAAATGAACTTAATTGGAAACACATATTTACCATGCCATATAAAGCAACTATTGAAAGCACACTGAGAAATTTTCAATATAAATACATCCAAAGAAATATAGCTACAAATAAATATCTCTTTAAATGCAAATTATCTAACTCAAATCTGTGTGACTTCTGCAGTGAAAACATTGAAACTATAGAACATCTTTTTTGGGAGTGCAAACACATCCAGCCTATTTGGAATCAATTAATATCTTTTCTTGAACAACATCAACTAAACGTTAAACTATCTTTCTTAAATATAAGTTTCGGAATTAACTCATTGAAATCAATAGACTGTAATAATATTGTGAATTTTATGGTCATATTGATGAAATATTTTATCTTAAACATGAAGTACAAAAAACTAGTACCAAATTTTAATTGTTTTGTCCATAGTCTTAAACTAAAAATCCAGATTGAGAAAGAAATAGCCCTCAGTAATGACTCATTACAAATCTTTGAACAAAAATGGAATCGGATTAAATTCTCATAATGTTTTGTCCACTTATATACATTCACTATAATGTTAGCTTATCTCTCTAAAACAGCTATGTTTATTTATTTAATTTTGTCAATCTGACAAGATCATTGTGAATATACAACAAAACACACAAGTCCAGCATGCTTTCTTCCGACTTTATACAACTCATCTTTTTTCACAACTATTCCTCTGTTGTTCTTTTCTTTTCTCTCTAAAAAAATATATATTAGCATATCTTGTATAACATGTTTGAACTTTATTGCTTTTTACAATCACTATGTTGTATGATCATATACATGTTTACATGGTATGTATGATATTGAATTTAAAAAAAAATGACAAAAAAAAAAAAATACCACTTAAAACACTTTCAAACTTTTAGTTCAAAACGTAACGTTAAGTGCTAAATGAAATATTAACATCAAAGGATTAGCCTGGTAAATATTGTCCAACTTCATTGCTTGTGACATTTAAGAAAACACATTTTCGCTTAATAAGGCTGTCAACTGACATTAAATTTATATTGTAATTGTTCTGATTCATAATGGTATTAACTATAATGCGTTTTCAATTCCAGTGGAGCTTATCAACCGTTATCAGGCCGCAAAGTTCATATGGTACACCAATTACAATTTCAAGATTTGTGTGATGACATAGTAACTTTCTCAGAAAGTGTTGCGAACGTCTTAGTACAGCAGGAGGTTGCACATAACTTGGGCTTTCTGTCTATAATTTTCTCGCAGTTATCTCTCTTTGAATATGTATAAAATACGTTTTTTTCTTAAATATTTAGTCCAAAGTTATTAACAAACATAAATATTATCGGACAGACGAGAAATATTTATACGAACGATATTAAGTCCCCGTTGACACGAACCAGTCCCACGTTTCACGTGACAATTTACGACTTAAAACTGGAAGCATAATTTGTAATGATTCATGGGTAGCTTGATTTTGGCAAGAGGTTTTACCCCAAAACTAAACTGTTTCATGAATAGTTGGAACCATAATAACACTGCAGTAAATTTTGACACACTTACTCGTTCAATGTGCATGTATACTACCGTATTTTATTCCGATTATTTCTGTATTTGTTTTTTTTTTTCATTTAATCTTGATAATGAATATGCCTAGTCAAACAATGCAATATAATATCCTGCAGTGCCATATAAAATCATTCAATATGTAAAGTGAATAATGTAAAGTGAATAAAACTTGCCTTCTAATAAGACTTATCTTTAATCACACTGATAGCATTGGAAAAGTTCAAAGGTTCAAGTTCTAAATCAAAGTAGAAAATGTAACTAGGTATTTCTAAATAACAAATCCGATCCTTTTGAATGACATTACGTATATAGGATGTAGTGAATTAATCAGAAAATAGTTATGTTTACCTTAATGAGCACTATTCTATTTCGATTTTTAAACTTTGTAGACAGCTGCTTACGATTTCCTAAAGAAATCAACGCTGCTGTTTTCTTCTCTTATCTTTAAAATGCAAGCAAATGTAAAATAAAGGTATGTACGTTTAAAGCTAAATATTTCGAATTATGTTCGATATCAGATCTTTTCAATGTTTCACCCATATACTGAAATAACTATCGCATTAGATGACGATTTGTTTCGTAAGGATACAATAATTATAATACATATTAACTTATTTTATTGGAATCAACGTGATGTACCTTGTACAATAGACTGGGATTGCAACACAAACGATATAGTGAGTAGAACGGATGAAACAACCCGGAGCAATGACAATGTTTGCAATGATTAAAATCTTTACATGAAATGAAATGAAACGATTCGAACTTAAAAGACAATACATGTTTTAATTCAAAGTAGCATTTAAGCTGGTTTATTGCTACTAAGTTTGAAACAAGAAGCAAATATTATTTATTAACATAGCGCTTGAAAAAATCAACCTTTGTACTTTGTGTCACATGTACATAGCACTAGTTTTTAGGGTTTATGATACCCATGTCACATGTTGACAGTTTATATTTCCATATACGGCCCGTAGTTTTTCATTTAAGATGATGTCATATCGTTGAAGTAAAAATAATTCACGTTGATGCAGGAGACAAAATGCACTCAGTCATAGTAATTGGTTACAATGCTTCTTACTAACCCACTACGGAGTATTACAAGGTCAGACAATTAGTATTGGGCTAACTTCTACTATTCCCTTGTTTTTTTCACAGTCGCTTGATATAAGAAATTTACAATGTACGTAGACATACATGCGACAAAAACTGCATCTACGCTCCTTGTATGTATTGATTCAGAAAGTTATCTCGAATCCTAGCACTACGTAACATTTGATGGATTGTCATTTCGAGGATTTGTCATTTCTGACGGCTCCATCTCAAACCAATTACCACGACATACATCTTGGGTGTGTGTTTGATAGCCTGATCCCACTTGCTGTGCATGGTGTATCAATCATGATATGTTGAGTTGCCGATTGTTATCGGAAACCTCATTTTATAGAATAAGCATGAAACATTCTAATAGTTAAAAGAATTAAACGATAGTTTTTGTTTCGTGTTTAAGATGTAAGCCTAATTAAGCAAACAAAATGTTAATTAAACGATACAATGCATCGCCACTGTTTACAATCAGGATTTTTTCGGTATTGATATTTTTAACTTTGCAATTTAAAACGTCACTTTGATTACTATGTCTTGAAAATATTCGAAATTTCAGTAGGAAAGAACATACCATACATATTATTATTCGAATACGTGTTCAGAAACAACAGTTTTCGTTTATCCAGAAAAGTTACAATTTATTAATAACAAGTACAAAAGTGGATTTCATTGTATAGGTAATACATTAAAAAAGGAACCTCTTTTTCAGTTGAAGAATTAAATAAATTGAACAATGCGAACATAATTTTATTAATTGCACAGGGGTGACAAAGGAAAATATTTTTTTTAAATATTGAATGTCTTGCCCTACTCAATAAATTATCAATCCCTTTTTGCCCTTATTATTACAACTTAAACTGAAAACAAATATGGAGCAAAAAGACACTACACCACTCTAAATAAAAACATTGGACAACCAACATTTAAAGCAAAATGGTGTACACAACTCAATACCATTATTAATGAAAAAGAGCGGGAGTGACTATTTGAGATACCATTCTTAATAACCAATGGTGTTAAGGTTCAGTAGTCACAATACATTTTAATTTACATAATTCTAGGAACAAATCATAATTTTTTGTATTTTTTAGTTTTTTTAAATTCCATTTTTATTTCCTTCGAAAACATAAAACACTTAATCTTTGCATATAACATAATATGTAAATATACACACAATTAGTACGTTTGCTTCACAATGTTTTTCTACATCATGGTACATAACATTTTTTTTAAAGACTATGATTGGTGTGGATGAAGCATGTATTTTGCATATTACATATAACTAGAAATACATACATTGAGCATAAAAAGTTTCACAAAGTATTTTATATTAATTGTGATACATAGCATCTATGAAGACAGTGGTTGGTGTGAAATGAATATGTTTGAATTAGTTTTAAACATTATTAAAAAGTTTTCAAATATGGTGTAACATTAAACAGGTTAATAAAGATAATAATACAAATATACAAAAAAAAGAAAAATGGGTGTACTTATGTTAAAGTATGTGTATAGATGTTTTAGGGTATGTGCATTAATTGAGCATGAAATGCGCCCAGCGAGTATTAAATATATGTAGTTTATTTTGTTTTCTTGCGATTAGTTCCTCGAGTTTAATTCTAGTATTAAAAAATGATACAAAAGCTTCTATTAGTGGTGTAGTTTTTTTCTGTTTGCATTTAAAGATAAAATATTTAGCCAATAATATTATGAAGTTAATGACATGCGAATTGTTGGCATCAGCTAGAGTCAAATTAAAAAATGATAAAGTTGCAAAATTAAGCTCCAAGTTTTCTAACCTTTCTAACTTGTCGTAGATAAAGTTTATTATATCCATCCAAAACTTTTGAATAGGATGACAATCCCAGAAAACGTGAATATTCGTTTCTGTGTGCATATAACAAAAAAAACATAATGTTGATGGAACGAGATTGCATTTATGGAGGAAAGTATTGTTTGGTAAAATGTGCATAAGGTATTTATATTGGAAGTTTCTAAGTTTGGTGTCAATAGTTAATTTGATTGGTTGGTTGAAAATGGTTTTTTGGTTAATGTTTTGATTATTCAGTGTTACTTTCCATTTGTCAAATCGTTTTAACACTTCTGGTTTGCGTTTTAGTATAAGTGATTTATAAACCATTTTGCAAGCTTGTGTATGTTCTGTTGTTTGGTTTAGCATGTATTGCGGTGTGGTATAAATAATATCGTTTTCATTTAGTTTATTTTTCCATTCAACCGGTATGCTTTTGACAATTTTATGGTATTTTAAAAAGTCTGCTTTATCGATTTCATAATGGTTTATTTTATCTTGAAAACTGTAAAATGCTCTTTTCCTGAAATCATATATATATTCAATAAATTGAATACCTCTGTCGAACCCTGTTTTTATAAAGAAGGTTTTATTTTTGTTTTTTATCAATGAATTATTCCAGATAAGTTGTTTTTGTATAGGTATTTCATCTTTATCCAAAGAAATACTGAGCAAATACAAATACAAATCGTAATTTAAATCAAATGAGAATTACTGATGATCATTACGATCTTTTTGCAAACAAAGTGTTGAAAATATAGAACACAAATATTTTTATTCAAAACCAATCATGTGAGATCGATGAGGAAAATACTTTTCCTTCGATAAAGTTTGAATTTCTGAATTTTTTATTTGCATTTATACCGCCGTTGTGTAACTTGATTATTACACATATTGCGTTCAGTGTGTTCATCTATCAATGTTGTGTACGGGTATGTCTTTTCAAGTAAATTCGTCCCCGGGCTGATTCCATTCCATACATGAAGAAGCGCGTTGTTTAAGTTGAGGTTTTCTTTTGCGCGTGTAGCTGAAGAATTACGTCGTGCATAGCAGAAATCGGGTTTTTTATTTTTTTATTATTACATGGTATTTTTTCATCTAATAATTTTCTCAATAACGTATGCCTTTAAAAAATATGTTTAGTAAATCTAAGATTATAACAACGGTTGTATGGCGACAAAGCACACTTGAGATATGTTTTTTAACGAGGCTAGCCGATAGATACGATGCTGAGCAAACGTTTAAAAAACATCAGAAAATGTTTTGTCATATTATGATATAATATTATGATTCAAGCTATGTATTTTTAATATTCGAATAGGTAAAATAATCAACATTGCATGCGTACGATAATCAATTTTACATTTGTGTATATTTCATAAACATTAACAACTCGAGAGCTTTCCTGACATACAAATATTTTGTAAAAATGCGATTTTATTTCTGCAAGTACTTTAATGTATAACGTTAGATGTTATGTTTACTTCTTATGATGATCACTTCCTATTCACATGACCTGTTGATATGTGTATACCATGGTTAAGACTGACCATGTGCAAGTCGTTATGCATGTCTATTCTGTTATGGTCTTTTATGTTGTGATATTATAATATCACAGAAGCACTTATTGAATGTAAATGGATTTTCATTGCAGTCATATAGAGCTAATCGGAAAACGTATGCAACAAAAACCCGTTAAAACAAAAATTAAAATGTAACGAATGTCCGCATAAACTGTGCATTAACCATCGTGTTGTGTAGTTTCCGCGCAGTCATCTTTTGTAAGCAAGGGAAAGCAAACGACTATCTGAAATCGTATTTTTGTATGTGTACATTCTCTAGCATAAGCACATGTTAAAAAATTAATGGGCGTTTAATTCAAGCTAGTTTTGTGTTGTTGAATTATGCCAAACAGTTATTTGATGGTAGTTTGAATGAGTACAACATTAATCAATATTAAAAACGTTTATGTTTCATGTTTCATCAATTCTTTTTTTACATTTACCTTAAATATTAAACTTCACAAGCAAAGGATATCTTGTTAACAAGTTTGTGTGGGTTTTCTTTTTTACCTTTTCATTAAAACGTGGTACTATAGCCTGCATGAACGAAATTCCTCATAATCATATATCTATTTTTTTTGAAATCCCACATACATTTCTATACTTTCACAATGAAATCATTCCGAGAAAGACGTTATTGCTTTAGAATAATTGAATACTTTCAAATACCATCATTATTATTTTAACTTTTTAACACGACATTGTCGAAAGAAACATTAATCACATTAAACACTTGATGCATACATAATAAGATGTGAAAAAATTATTATATCGTTAACAACAGATATTTAAAATAACACTTATTTATGTCCATCGATAACCTATTAATGAATTAATACTGGTTAAATTGACACGATGCTCTACATGTTGATCCATATTATTGTAAATCAGAGGTATATAAGTTAATTATTACACACAATTTAATTTCTTTATCGTAGCGCCCTAAGTTATTAAACTATTGTCGATGGGATGGTATTTATATATTGATGCTCTCAATAGATATTGCAGTACTGTATCGAACAATGTATTGCACACCGGTATTGGTCTGACCTGTTCAACAAATATATACGCAACACAGCTTCAGCTTCCCGTAGATACCTAATTATACAATGCGGTCCTCTAGTAGTTACGGCGAGGAACCAATTGCCTAACAAAACAAATTTATTCGACAAGACACATACGAATATTGGTGTTAATATATACAAAGGTAGATCGTGTAATATATACAAATGTATCGTGCTGCTTATGTACTTTATACTATTCAGATGTTGCATATGTCATATCAAGAAGGATCTAGTTTGATATTCCAAATTGGGAAAGCATCCATTTAACACGCAATGGGAGCAACGGGGGTTGTTCAACCAATTAAACTGTCCAGCAATGACTACGTTAATCAAACGGTCGCCAGGTATGCTTATAATTGATTGCAAACAAAATGCATTTCGCTCTGTGTTTTATCAATTTCTTTCCAATTCATAAAGCCTTACACAATTGATGCTGTATTGTGATGTAGGGTAGCAAAATTGTATAGGAATAAACAGTTGCATAACCAAATAAATACGTTTGATAATAAAGATGAGAACGGACAAAACAAACATAACTCGCATTTCATAACAAGCAAATTAGGACTCTTCCATATAATATGTAACACACGGAAAAAAATATAGAAAAACGTGACTCGCAGATCAATTAAAACAATTAATAATAACGTTAGTCGGGGAGAAGCGACATTCCGATATGACTTCTAGGAGTAGAAACAAATTGGATATGTCAACTCAAACAAAAACCCGCGCGTACAGTGGCATAATATCCGCCTGGAAAATATCTTATCTGTCCAAGAACAGCGAAAGTCACAAACTTTAGGGACTATAAAGGTGTAACGAGCACTTAACATCAACAGTATATATATCATGTCAAAAATGAGTATTGTACATCGGACTTCCCCTAGGATTAATCTTTGCTTTTCTTTTATTTGGTTTTGTTTTGAAATTATTATATTAATGTGTATAAAGAACTTTAACTTTAATACACTGACTTGTGGTTAATACTACGGGACAGTATTTTAGTGCTTTTAAATGCATATGTACAAAATGAGTATAATGATTCTCTCAGCAAAAGCAAGTGAGCTTCGTATATGTTGTTAAAAGTCGGAATTTAAATGTGGAACAAATAGAACGACTATCTATCCATCGAGCATTTATTAGAGATGCCCGATTGACGAATGGTCGACCTTAATATCCCTAGAAGATACAATCGGCCGACATCGTCACGCGTGAGTTTGTCTAAGCCTCGGTCGTTATCGAGGGTCGAGCACAGTGTAAGATGCTACTGATTCAATGCTGCACTAATGAGGTAGTTTGCATAAGATTTTGTTTATATTATGGTAATTTCGTCGTACCGTTATTACGGAATGCAGTCCTTGTTGTTATATGATGTTCGAGTGACATCCGAGGAATCTTTATTTATAAAAGTGAAATAAGAACAGTCATCTATTAATCTTTATTTTTTCCAGGAAATATATAAAGATGTTTTCTGTTTTAAGAAATAGAAGATGCGCGTATTGTTGAACCCCGGTAAGCTTATGTGACCATGCGTTTAATGTTGTTCAAGCTGACAAAGACCAGCACGAGTTGTATGCTTTGGTGATTGGTTTTAAATTGATACATCAAAAATTACAAATCCTTCAGGGGTAACGAAGCGTTTTGTTTTTAGATTGAAACTGTCTAAATCATTACACAAATCTGGAGAACATGCAAGTTTGTTTCGCAACTGTAAGGTTCATATTGTGCGTTTGTGTTCTTCAGCTTTTAAAACAACATGCGTTTATGATGATGGGATGTAATTCGGAAAGTTACACAATTATAAGGCGTGTTATCAGACAATGATGCTATATGTAGGTTCGCATTTCCTGATAATAAAGTATCATTTTACTTTTTCGATTGTACTTGTGCTTAATGATTAACCACTTGTTATGTTTGTAATCCGGAAAACACATTTCATGACAATAATTACAGACTAGTGAATAAATAATTATCATTATCAAGAGTTGGCTCTCAAACTTAATTTAAATATCAAGAAAGCATCATTACCAATCGTGTCAATTTTCCGAAAAATGTCATTATAAATTCCGGAATATCAATGTTTGGACCCTTTATAGTAATTACGGTTATTCTAGTTGTAGATTTAAGCAAAACTCAGTTACCTTGTTTCATTATAATAAACGCTTTGGATAGTGTACTCAAGTTTCTTTGTAAAAGAAAATTGCAACACAGCGGTAGTTGGACGAACCATAACTCTTACCACAGCATGAATCCCATTCTGAAAACAAAGTTATATAGTGTTCGCGAACACAATGTGTATGCTTTAAATATTGGAATACTGGTAATATTTTCTTTTGGTCAATGAATGCCTTTACAATATGCAAGGCTAAATAGTGAATACCAGAAAACCAAAGATAAAAAAAGTTATGCATGTACAGCCACCACAATATATGATTATGTCTCAAAATCTATGAACAAAACATACTTCTAGGTAGATACATGTGATGTTATTTATGGCAATACAGTAGTAGCACAATACCTATGACACAAAAAACTGTCCATATACAATATCCATTACATACTATATAATCATACTTTAACATCTAGACACACTCATAGGTGAATACATATGAGTATGGGTAATGGGAAATGTTAATAGAAATAAATCTATTTATAAATGTACATAATTGCTAGAACTTAGTACTAATGATTATTTCAACTAGCCATGGCCTTTGACAAACATTATTGTGCAACAAAAAAAAGATAAATTTACATTTTGAACATGCTTTACATATGTTAATGTTTTATGTACATAGAAATAGTCAAAACATTTCAAATGAAACATATACTGTTTAACCTACTAAAACAAATGAAACCGCACTAAATAACTTATGCATCGACCAAAAATTATTTTTTCCCTAACTTATCACTGACTTTTCTAAAATGTTATTTTTCACTGACGATTTTTTTAACTTCCTTGACTTTGACCTTGAAAAAATTATTTTCCTTTACTTTTTAAGTTAAGTGGTAACCCTGGGAACGATAAACAATTAACATCAAATAACACTGACTACAATATATGTTACAGTATGGGTTAACATTATACAGATAAACAAAGATGTATAAACCCGTAACACGTTAAATTAAAATTAAAATGTTTTCTGTTGAATGATGTTTAAATGTTTTTTGCTTTAAATGTGTTCAGCCTTAAATTATACAGATATAATTTGTAAAGTCGGTTGATCTAGCTTCAACAAATATGTATTACATGGACAACATTACGTTCTAATGAGTTCACAAACCTATGACCGGATTTGGTTTCTTCAGTTCCGTGTGGCCTTTCATATAAACTTTCAGTGGAAGAACAGCATGGTCCTCGAGTCCTGGTTCGAAACCTTCCAATGATGCATTGCAATGAGTGGTCGCCTTCCCGACATTTTTCTATGACACAATCGTTCATGTGCTAGAAGATGTGTGAAGATCCATTGTATGGTTGCTTTCCCATTTGCGGCCATATTCTTGGAAAGGTTAAATGCAAGTACCAAACCCAGCATATTGAATGTTTACATTCGATAGTCATATTATCAATATAAACTTTGTGTTTACAATTCAACCGCACCGAATAAAGTTTGCTCATGCTATTGAACAGCTCTTGCAAATAATAAATACTGTATTCAAAAGTGTAAGCTTGTTGGTTTGCTTACAGACTTCAACCCAGTTAAATGTGTTAAAATAAATTAATTTTGTATTTGTTTAATGAATATTTAGTTTTTTTAATTTTAAAATGTATTTGTTACTTCGACTAATACATTGCCCTCACTTACAGCTAAGTTATCAATATGGTAAACAGATCGCTTTTCAAATGCTTTAAACATACAGATAGCATTAACATAAGTTTTAAGCGAGTTGTATATGTATGTGTAATAAGCCAAACGTAAATTTCAGTATATATTGAACTGAATTCATGAAACTTGTTTTTTATATATTAACATAGCCACCAGTTTAAGTTTTGTCAACATGTCTTCTAAACTGTTTTATAGACAAAGAACATCATTTACGTATTTTTTAATTTAATAACATCAACAAATTAAAAATCAATATCAAGATCTACAGCGAAAAAAAGGAACACAAGCCAATTGGAATTATATTAAGACCCTTTCAGAATATACATAGACCTCGCATTATCGTAGTTTATATTCAACTTAACAACGCTTTGTTTTTATAATCCGATTTCATTAATTCTAAGTTAAATCCAAATAATCTTCGTATTAAGGGAATCGTTGCGTCGTTATGTGCCATCGTACTTGTCTGTAGGGCCTGGGGGTTTAATCAAATACAATAACCAAGATTTAATGGGATTTTCCTCTTGTGCTAAAGCGTTATAAAAGCGTCGTGATTAAAATTAAGTACATGTACTTCATGTTTGTTATTTCCATCACGAGTAAAGACAATGACAATAATTTTGATGTTTGATTGAATTAAACGACTTCAACAGGTTCTTACAAAATGCAGACATATATTGCATATATCTTCGCGGAATAATTGGATAAATAAACAAATCTTAAATAAAATTGAGTTATTGAATTCCATATAATAACAGTGGTCTTACAGACAATTCAAGCACCAGCAGCGTCTTACTTCACTTTTGATATGCTACATTTTACTAATCACAACGAAACCCAAACTTTAAATATAAAAACATGTCCATTTTTTTCGTTGCAGCGGTACTTCAAACAATTATTTTACCGAGCCCTAACTTTGAAACAAAAACAAGAAAAGCAGAAAGCAGAACAGAAAATCACAGCGCTTTTGAATTCAACACACCTTAAATTGGTGTTTACTAACCCTCAACATTCCGCGTTTTTGTTTCACACTTTTAAGTGATTTTGTGAGAGATTGATGACGCTGCGCGATAACGTTATAAATTCTAACGCTAAATGCGAATATCAGAATACGAAGTACAATTGTTGTAATTGCTGTAATTTCGTTTAAAGGTTATAAAGGGAAATCTACACGTGATTAGAAATATAAGAATTCGACTTTATTTAGTCGATTGTTCCGAACTTATGTATTTATGTTACGTATAGAACAAGCCACACGACTTTTACATAGTCTCGGGGCAATGGACTAACGTACGATAACCCAAAGTCGTCAGTCTTATACACATTGGTCTTGTTTGGGCTTGTAAGATACTTGCAACGGTTCACCGTTTGGTCTTGTATTGTAGCGGTAACTATATCGTAGCGCAAAGTATCAAGTTAAGGAGCGTACTTTTACTGATTGTGTTGAAATAAATAGGTTTTCAAAGAAGGGGTGGGTCTGACGACTTTTTATTTAATGAAACATTGTGTCGTCAGGGAAATTATTGTTAAGTCGTCATGTATCCCTAAAGTCGTCATTTCATCGAGTTTTAAAAAAAAAGACAGCAAAACAATTCCCTAATGCAGTAAGTGTTTTAAAACATGAAACATGAAATTAACAAAACCAATCTGAGTATGTTGCATACATACACAAAGCATATTAAAATCGTCAACCATAACGTTCAGACAATACGCTTAATTGTCATTATAATATTAACGAGAACTGAACCAGAAAATAATGAATGTCTATCAGCATGAAATGGTGTTAAACGACTGGCATTTATTAATGGTAACGTTACACTTAAACAGTCAAACACACTATTATTTTAATCTCCTTTTTAAACATTTTGATAAAAATAGCTTTTTGGAACTTGTCGAACACAAAACAAAACTATGAAAATAACTGTTATACTCTTAACATAGCATCGTGATATTAAGGCTGCGGTAACAATTGTACTTTGACATAGTATGATACTGATAAAGAGTTAATTTATTATTTTAATTCCATGACTTTGATGTAGATGCATGTATGCATCTGCGCTGTCGTGGTTACCATGGGTATGTCAGATTCGTCGATCTTGAAGGCTATGGCACATGTCTGTTGCGGCCCGGTGCGTCGATTGCGCACAATGGGTTCTTCAAGAGGTCGCAACAAGTACCTAGACTAGACTAGTTTAAAGGAACTCATTAACAGCCTTGGCGCAATCACGTTTCAAATTTCCAACTTTTCGGGGCCATCAAATACTGCCACTGCCATGGAATCGTAGGGGTTATTTGGCTCCAGTTCGACGTGATAAGTGCTCAGCAGTTCAAGCGCCCTTCGACCATAATGGTGCATGCCCACAACTTGGACATTGCGTATGACGATCTTCTTCATACTTGCATACCTGAAGAGGACAAAAGTGTTATAAGCACTCGGTTTAGTGATGTTTATTCCTGTTGAGTGAACTTGACTACAGAAAGGCCAGACAATGCTTAATGTTAACCTTAACGTCACGATGTTATGTGTACACTATGTTATGGTTACGTGTTTTACTGTTCTGTATTCATTTGGTCTGCAGGTTTGTTTTGTTGTGTCTTTATTTGTTTTTCTTTTTTCTTTTCTTCTTTTTCTTTCAGCTTTTCGACCTTGATTTTTTCTCTCTTTTGCTTTTGTCTTCCATTTCTTTCTTTTTACGTCGTTTTTCAATTTCGTTTTGAAGTCGCTTTTCTTCTCGTTCTCGTTTGCGCTTCTCCTTTTGTTCACTTAGATGCTGTTTTTGTTTTTCCTTTTCTTCTAACTCTTCCAGTACTTCTTTGCTTGTTAACACCCTGGCTTTTCCAATCCCGAGTTTGCCCGATTTTTGTGTTGGCGTTGGAACCACGAGAACGTTGACGAGGTCCTCTGGAATGAGGCCCGCCCTTACCAAAGGGTGGTCCACAACGGTACATGTAGGTACAGTCGGCTTTCTCTGTGTTTTCACGGCTGTAGTTGCAACAGATAGGACGTCATTTTGTTCTACAGGATTACTAGAACATGCTTCTTGGCTTTCCACCTGGCCCTTAAGGTGATGCCATGTTTGAAACACAGTTTCTTGTACGTCGATGCTGCAGTTATAACACTGCTCAAACTTGCGTTTTTTTTGGGGTGTCAATATACACTCCATCAAAGCAAGTGCAAGTTCTGGAGGGCAGTCGGTGGTACTGGTTTCTATTGGTTGCGTGTCGCATAAAGACTGCTGAGAAACGCTTGATTGTTGCAACGTCAGTACTCCATCATCACCAACGGTGAAGCTGACGTCAAAAAGTGTGTCATCGATCTGCGACGATTCAATACTGGAGAATGAGCACACCATCTGAACTGCAGTGTCAGGTTTAGTTACTTGTACCTTTTGGTCCGTATTCGTCTCTGGTGTGGAACCCTCGAGATCAATTGAGTTTGGATCAACATCAGTGCATGAGCGGAGCAGCAGCGTTTTGTCAACGGCATTAGGATTGAACGGAAATATTCTGCATTTTCGAAAGCCCGCTGTGATACAATCCATTGAGAAACTTTTTTCAAAAATAACCTTAAAAACAGCACTGACTTGTTTTTTTTTAATCCAAACGTCTAATTTGATCATTTTGGCTTGGCTGACCATCTTGGCTGTTTCGATTTTCATTTTTCGATACACTGCAACGTCCAAGGGTTGCGTAATGTGAGTTGTCTTGAAGGGCAAACACATGAGGATAACATCGTTTGCTATAGCTGATCGTATGAGCGAATCACTAATGTGAGAGGACGCTCCATCCTGGATCAGGAGTACTGGACGCTGAGGAACTGCATTCGCCAAAAATGTTTTCTCGAACCACTGTAAGTAGAGGGTCTGATCCATGAAGCCGCTGTCAGAGCAGGCGTAGCTCGCATTAACTGGACCCAGGCGATGGTACGGCCCTCCTGGCAAGCTGTTGGTGAAGATAATCATAGGCGGCAACGCATGGCCAGCAGCGTTCACGCAGCAGTGTACAGATATATGTTCATTTTTTTGCCACAGACAGTGAATGAGCATGCTTATTTCTTGTCGGAACAATGACCTTTTGGCCAGCCGATTTTTTGAGACAAAGTGCAGCTTCGTCGCAATTATATATACGATTAGGCTTGTCAGTCAATTTATTGCTCTCCAGTGTCTCTTTCAATAGAGAAAAGTACTCTCGTAGGGCATTCACACTACCTAATGAGACTCTGTCCAATGAATCAGGGCGACGCAATCCTAATCCAGGATGCCGGAACTTAAAACCGTTCCACCAACTTCGAGATGGACCTGAATCTGAAAATACATCCCCTCTGCCACGTTTCTTTGCTATACACCAGGCGAAACCAATTAATTGCCGGATTGATAGCGGACACCCACGGTTAGCCATGTACCCAATATAGCTTACGAGTGCAGCTTCCTCGTCCGCTGTCAGTGCCGTGTCGACCCCCCCCCCCCCCTATTTTAGCATCCAGTGCAACTTTTCCACTTATCCTATCCGACAATGTCATTCTTGGCACTCCAATTTTTTTTTGCAATATTTACCTTTTCAATTACGCGGGCTTCAAACTCTCAGGGGTAATCAAGAGAAAGAATTCGATACTTAAAATACATGACGACTTCAGGTGCATGACGACTTTGGGTTATCGTACGTTAGCGTATTTTATTGTATGTATTTAATTTTCCAACACGGGTTTTCATTTCTGACCTCATACTTAATCAACATCTTTACCAGAGTACAAGCACCAAGCCCGCGCTATATGGTATTGTAATTGTTAACTGAGTGAAATATCGAACATGACCAAGCCGCTGTTGGAAAACGTCATGTTATTTGTCTAGTTGGATTCTTCGCCGATTTCAACATTATGTACGTGATATCACGGTGGTCAGTTAACCGACCCAGAGTTCTTCCTGAAGTAGTTGGTTAGCACTTTACCGCCCTTCCTAGTATGCGTTATCTAGTATCTTTGTCCCGAAAAAAATATGCATTAAGTCAAACGTCAAATTTGAGCTAGTATAAAGGGTCACCTTATAAAAGCTTTGATTCAAACCACACATTTAATAGATTTATTCAAGTCTTCATAATAATATCAATAAATATAAATTTCCACAAACTTGAACTAAATAACAACCATTTGCTTCGGCGTTTACACAGTTTTTCCATTTATTAAGTACTTTGCTGCATATAGTTGGTAATTGTAAATTGTGTTCAGTGCATACTTAGTATGTATGGTTCGTTTGCATATATACTGTACCGATAGGCATCGATATGTTCTTGAATGAAATGTCAATGCCCCGTAATGATCACATACGCAATTCATGTTCTTTTTTCCAATATTGTTAGGAAGGCTGATTGAGTATTCGGTGTAGTTGATCACGGTCCAGCTGGGCTTTCTGAGAAGATGTGTTGCGTCAATTATAGGCTATAAAGCTACATTAAAAACACTTTTTGTTCTGGGTATTAAGCGTATGTGTATTGGGCTTCAAGTTAAGATAAAAACAAATGCCTTTATGTGTTTGCAGCTCATATGGTTTAAACACTTGAATAGATTCATTCCAAATTAGGTCTTATAAGGAAATGACACACTTGCTCTATCGTTTCCGGCAAATTGCATGCAAATATACGTTGGCCATAGTTTGTTATCAAATAACCCACGTCAGAGGTTTTGATGCGTATTGGTTAAATTAAGAGTGCAAAGCATATGTGATTTGATACCACGCATCTTACATTTCGGGTAATTTGATAATACACACTGATAAGCAGGTATTATTTCGTGTTTTTTACAACTGTTCCCTGACTTATGCTCCTCATAGGTCTCCAAAAATTGCATGTTCGTTCATTACTTGTCATACATCGCTCGCGCCAATAATCGTCACCTAAGACTGTTCAATCGAATCAATTCAATCGAATCGGAATGTTGCCATTTATTAAGAGCAATATTTAGAATCGTATTTGTTATAACAAAAGCTCTTTTTTACATATTAACATGCATTGTGACGGGTTTGTCACAAGAATCTAATTGCATATTGGATTTATATACATATGGGTTAACATAAACTATAAAGCGTTTAATGTTTAAGTGTAATTGTATTCGGAATTTGAACCAGGGAAAGTCACATCCGGTATATTTATGAAGTTAATATAATCACTGCAGTATTATACAATACTTGAATAATATGAGCAATCAATTTTATTTACCAGCTGATGTGTTACAACTTCAAAAAAACAAACACATTTGTATAGTTGTTTGCTATAAACCAATTTCTCAAACACCTTTTTGCATGTAAAAAGTACATGTTATAAACATATTGAACCTTATTGGCCAACTAAAAACTACACTAATGAAGACTACTTATTAAACAAAACACAGATCACGTGCATACAAATATGTCCTACTATTTGAGATCACATAATTTGAGAGAATTGTTGTATCTAATGATAAAGAGAGCCGAAACACGTATACTGTATATGCAAACGGTATTTGTGCTGGCTTTCTATTACCTGCCATTAACTCTGTTCTTGCCAGTAATCTTATCTTAACATTCTGTTTTTATTTCCGTGATACGTGATACGCCTAACCAAACAACAGCTGCGTACGAATACATATGTCAGATAAGGGTGTTATCAACAAATAAAATTCGATAACATAACAAAACATACACCAATAGCATGTCATTTACATATGTCATGTCTGCTGGCAAAAAACGCACACGCTAATTTCAGTGAAAACTACATTTACGTTCACGTCAATACATATAAAACAAACAAGACCACTGCGTTAAACCATCTAATATTTAAAGGAAATTGCATTTTTTTGAAAATGTATTTCCGTATATGCCGTCAAACTGTCCTTTTAACAGAGTCGCATTTACGAATACATCCGTCATTCTAGGCAAAAGGTGAGAGATAGGGTTTAAGCTTAGAAAACCCCAGAATGTTACTTAGTCAGCTATTGTATGAAGGACATATTTTATTAGTATGATGGCTTGCATATATTGACACGTATCCAGCTATCAATCGTATTCTTTTAAATTTGGAATATCATTTCAAAATGGCATCTGGCATGTTTAGAAGTTAAGTATTTAAGTGTAATGCCGAATTGTGAGTGTGGTAATATAAAGAAATAAATCCTTAAACAAAAGCTAGACGACAGTTTTATTATTAGTTTTTATATTCGTGGCATAAGCAAGATCTGATTGTCTACAACTCTGTATTTATTTGTTTGTATTGATACGTGCCCTAATGTTACGAAAATATCATCTATGTGATGCTATGAGATGTGTTTTTATCTGAAAGAAATCATGCAAAAAATTGTTCTGGAGAATAAAAAGAGTAATTTAACCTGTAAACGACTTTAATGTGAATACAACGACCATATAATTATAACTAATATAAGCATATGTGGGGCCTGAACATTATGTTAATGTTCCAGTAGTAATCATTTACACTTTCAGATTTGAAGAAAGAGTTCTGTTCTTGACTGAGGTATATGTGTTCACGATGAGTGGTATTCATGACAGTCTGATGCTTTCTTTAGAACCTCGACCTCAAACATAAAGATCAACCGGCCAATTCAACGTCTTGCACTCCATGATATTCAAACACTCAAAACCAACTTCACACTCATGATTTAAATACAAAGCCAATCAAACCTAGGGCTCCTATACAACTAATTACAATATAAAGCTAGTATATCGAACCGAACCAAGCAACCAAGGGCGAAAAATCATCGACAAGACCTGATTCGTGTTTTAAACCAGATACAATATATCATCCCCCCCTCAATATCTTGCGTCTGTCATGCTAAGCGTACCACCTGGAAACGTGTATATCAGCTATCCACCGCCGTTTCATTAACAATCAGTTCGTTCTGAGAGACACGAAACAGAACGCTTGAACTTGTGTGTTTCCTCGACTGCCTGTCCAGGCATTCAGGTATTGGAAAACGAAAGTAAAATAATCAAGTGGATATTTCCATAGCTGACTCTGCAATATCAAATATTTGTATTTCAGAAAATTAGAGTTTGTTGAAAGCCAGGATTTACAACTCTAAATGTATGGGAAGTGAAATATAAGCCTACTTTCTCAATTCATAAAAGCAAACACAAATATCTGAAGCCAAATATTATCTGTAGATTTGCAATAAGAGGAGTTTATGTACAGATTATTCACAATATTATGATTAGTGTTCATAAATATTTCGTACACCATTATCGCATGCTGGATTTATAAAAGTTTAGTAGCATCTACAACACCTGTTTGTAAGCACTATGCGCCGAAAGGATGCAGGCATTATCGCATACCTTTATGAACATAACATACGAGTTGTTGGTATTTATTTAAAGATTGAATAACTTGTCTTTCAAATAGAAATGGGAAACATGTACTCAACGAAAAGAAATGACGTTTTGCGCAAAAATAAGAATGTAAACACCCAGTCAAGACGGAAGTTCCTTCCCGTTACATCAGAAGCGGGGGACAACAGCGGAAACAGCCAAGTAGTAACACTTCCGGAATTCACTGATAAACAAAAAGAACTCGTGATTGAGTCATGGACAATTTTAAAGAAAGACATTGATCAAGTTGGACTAGCTTTGTTTATGAAGTAAGTCATTAAGCAGTTGCATTGTGTTTGTAATTACAAATGTTTGTTATTAGTTTGTACTGCAATATAAAAATATTTATATGAAAAACTTAACCGCAAACCATGTGTAATGTCTGCTGTATTCTCTCTGTAATTATATTATAAAAGATATATGATGGTCCTACTAAATATATAAATCGTAAATAAAGCCGTTATCCATGCACACGTGATTTGCAATGCCTGATACATGCTAAATTTTAACATGGTCCGTGAAATTATCGCTCCATGTGCGAGGGAGTTGAACACTCAAAGGTTCATCAAACAAATAATTTAGATTTATTATAATAACTCAATTAATTATCAATTTTTCAAATTTCGAAATATTAAAACAGTAATTAATACTGTTTTTACTATCTCATATAAAACGTATTGTTCCATGTAAATAACTGTAGGCTTTAAAGGGTTGAAAGTCGTTCCCTCATATATTTTCGATTTGTCTGAAAACTCGAAAAAAAAATAATTTAACGGTTTGATTTTTATTTTTTTATTAGGATGGAAGAGCAAAAATCGGATCGGTAGTGTGCGATGTGGTACTTGTATAACATATCTGTTGAACGTGTGCTACAATTTTAATTTAGATGCATGGTTTATTTTATCAAACATTTCTATCAAATTGCCCTTACAGCAAATACAATTTGACACAATCTATACTTTTGTAGATATCAATGTGTACATGAAACACTTTGAAACGACACTTGTAAATGGTAAAAATATGTCGGAGCGCCATGAATAAATGATAAAAATAGGGAAAAAGAAAACGTGCAATCTTTCAATTTGATATTTTGATTATTTTTTTATAAATAAGAATTACAAAAATGTTACGTTAGAAGCGCAAATTCCAGATGATTTACTTGCGGAATTTGACGTACTTATATGACATTGTCAATTATTAATGTTTAATATATTTGATTATTATTATATGATTTTTGTAATAACTGCATTATTTTAAATGTATGTGTGAAATAATAAACATACATGTATTCTAAACTAAGAATTTATTTTCTAAAATTGTTTTATTTGATGTGGATCGGCTTTCTGGTTCTAATAAGGCACTCATTGTATGGAACTGTTTTTTTGATAGTTTCATGTTGATTTTGTAAACTACGTAAGTATTTCTCATTAACTTGCTAACACATTGCCTCACACATCAGTTGATTTTCATTAACCTGTACTAATTAAAAAGCTGTTGAATTTCACTCGTAAACATTTTATTGCCACCAAATTTGGTTCTATCAAATTGCTCATTTCACACCAAATCCTTCCCTCAATTCATATAAATTAACTATTTTCAGATTATTTGCCAGCAACCCCGACGTACAAGGGGTATTTTCACCTTTTAAAGGTTTGAGCCAGGAAGAGCTTAGTCAAAGTAACCAACTGCGGTCTCACGCCATGCGCGTTACTGGGGACCGTCGACAAGTGCCTCAGTTGTTTTGAGGACAGGGACAAAGTTTTGGAAACATTGCTTGACCTTGGATCCCGGCATGTTCATGTACAATGCAAAAGTCGATTATATGGACGTATGTATACAATGCTGTGCAATTTATATACGAATTATCATAATAACAAATACGTACACAACAACAAAAAACACCTGTTATCAATACTTTCATAATAAATGATGTTGTGTGTTTTAGTTCATTTTTGAGACATTGTTTGTGCTGTTTTAAGTTGAGAAAATCGATATTAAACAAAACATAAAGCATACCATGTCAAACAAGCGTTTCATGTATGATATACGCTTTCGTTATTTCGATATAGTATACCAGAAATACATAAAATTAAAGTATGGTCGAAAAATAGTAAATGCAAGTAACATGACAACAGCAGACAATATAAATTCAAGTTTTACTTTAGTTGGTATTGTTGTATCTCATCTATACGATAATATGCACTTTACCATATTTATTGGTGATATGTATTTTTCAGTTGATTGGACCACAGTTTATATTAGCCATTCAACCCGTGTTAGGCTCGTATTGGTCATCGGAACTTGAAAACGCATGGTCTGATCTCTTCAAATTGATCGCGCATATAATGAAAACAGCTATGACCTTTTGATTAGACTTTGTTCGGTTGGGATTCACTTTTAGTATGTGATATTACCTTATTTTTGTTTGAAATGAACATGCTGTACATTGTGCATTAGACTGTGGTAACCACATCTACGAATCAGTTAGAAGTAAGGAATCAAAATTTGCAAAGTTTGCATTGATAACGTTTGAAAAGAACACAATGCATTCAACACGTTTATCAATATCTAAAAGTTACTATACGAATAGACCGATTTGCCACCATGTAAAATGTCAACTAAATTCATTGCCTTTATAATATAACTGTAGAAAACAAATAAGACTATCTTGGTCATGTAAGATATATTTAAAATAATTTATAAACACGGTTCTTTTAATAAAAACAACAAACTAATTTTATTGTTTAATATTACCTCGTTACATATTCTTATTTGTACTAGCTTAGCCACGTCAGATGCTGATATTTTACTTTTCCATATTAGGTAAATAGGTTTTCCCGTAAGCTTAATAACCTTTAAAAGTGAACCAGACGACGTCATTCGATACAATTTATATAACATTGCTCCTGTTATTTCGCTGATGCTTTAGAAAAAAAATGTACTTTGTTTCACTATTTCACTGTTTCTTTGTGTTGCACAAACGCTCTATGCAAATAATGTGAGCAAATATATGTGCGACAATTATCTGCATCTATATTACGTTCATGTATTGATTTAAAACGTTGTATTGTATTAAAGCACTACGTAACCTTTAATTGAATTGTCAGCTCGAGTATTTGTCGGATGTCTCCATCTAAATCCAATTACCTCGACATACATTTCGGATTTTTGCGTGTTATGCTGCTAACACTAGCCTTGGGAATCAGAAGAGAAATTTACTGTGGCTTATTGTGAAGAGGATACTTATGTAATTGCTCGACCATGTTTGCGTTATATGTGTACGATTCATGAAGTTAAAACATTTGTCATACAACATAATATTGCCTTTGCATTTTGTATAATAACGATCATTTGTATGTCGTAATGCTGCTATAAATGTTTTTGGAATTATACCAAACTTTCACCAGATTTGAAACTTCATAATTGCGTTTTGAACTCTTGTGTTTGGTATTCAACGTTGCAACACATACGATCACATTCTAAATAATGACCAATAAATTATTTTCTGTATTCAATACTTCCACTCGGAAATGCCCAATTCATTAATAAAAATGAAGAATATCGTTCTTGTTTTATATTGCAAGTAATACTAGTCGATCAATTATTAATATGTAATATCATATATTCAATATATTTAAGTTGCAATCATCTGTTAGCCCGCTTCGTGACCGTTCGATCTCCATTTCCACTTCACAGTTGCCGTCCGGCCATTTGCGGGACGCCGCCCGTTGTTCAAACATCATTTTATAGTTGATACTTTACCGTAAAGGATACAGATCACGTGATAGTCAAAATGGCGACGTGTATGCCGAGACAGTTAATTTTCGCCGTTTATACCCTTCATTACCCTTGTTAAATTTTTAATGACGCTCACTTTCCAGTCATATCAGTAAAAAAGTGATAAGCGTTTATTTCGTATTTAAATTCGCTTTATATCTCGACTTTACTCCCCGCAAATTTTCTTAGTCGAGCCCTTCTTGGGTCATCCCGCTAAGAATTTCGCACCGAGTAGAGTCGAGATATAGAGCGAATATAACTATGAAATAAACGCCAGTAACTTACTTTCTAATATGGCTTGAAAGTGGGCGGAATTAAAAAATAATACAAGTAATAAAGGGTATTAAACGGCGAAAAATACCGGCTTCGGCATGGACGTCGACATCTTGATAATCACGTGATTACCCCCTCTAGATAGAATAGATGTATATCGCTTATCTCGGCAACAGTATACTATTTAACAATATATTCATCAACATTACTTTCTTACTACTAATGTATTATTCTTAATCATGAACTACATCACATCAATACTATGATAAGGGAAAATTTTCAAATTAATATCCTGGAATCAATAAAGAGGTTAAAAACATCTTAAATGTTTATCGTAAAACGTTATGTTCACGTAATAGAATATAACAACAATTAAAAAATGTACTTATTTATCACTAACAGCCAAGCTGATTAACACAAATATTTAATATTTATTTCGTTCAATCGATGCCACCTCTTGAGTTATGCTTTCGTATTAATATATTATATCCAACATTTTATTAGATGTAACACAACTTGTTAGTTTCCATCTAAAAAACCCACTGCATCTATCATGTTTTCGACATTATGTAAATAACGTTAATGGCAAAAGATGAAATCTTGCTTAGATTCTAAAGGCATACAATTCTCTCAGTGCGTCAAACTCTGAAACTATAGAAGTACGTAGGTTATTAAAACAGATGAATAACAAAGATCTGCACAAAAAATATTTTATACAGGCTAAAATAATAGTTGCCAATTAATACGTTTAAACATAGGACTAATACTTGTTACCTAAAATAATATATTATAGTGAATTTAATATGTTTAGGAATCTGGCGAAATTTCGAATCAATCAAGATCAACTTCCTGTATTACAATTGATTGATTTATAAATGTTCTTTTCTTTGACAAGCCCATAAGGTATTTGGCGGATGGTTTGCAGGAAACAGCTCAAAGTTGTCTGCCATCGTAAGAGCAATACATGTTTAACCTCTTTGCGTAGAATAAACATGTATTATATAAAACTCTTTCAAATATATTAAAAATACATACAAAATGTGTGTACACTTTGCATTCTCAATTCTACTCTTAATTGTCAGGATGGATAGACACTTAACACATATTATAATGGCCGTTAAATTTTGCCTACCACGATGGTTTGTTTCTTATTGACATACGATTTATTCTTAAGTAATTGTTAAACCATTAGCTGTGCATATATTTTGCTATGGATAACAAACTTGATATTTTCATTCTTGGAAGAAACGTAAGCTGTCAAAAGCATAGAGTTCCCAAATGTGTTAAATATACATTTTTCAAAAGCAATAAGCAATATAAAATAATGGTAATACGAGTGCACACACAATATAGTGATACGTGTAAACAATATTGTTGTATAATGTTTTACCATTGTAACAAGCTATGTTTATGTTGTGGGGAGGTTTAAAACATTTCAATCGTTTACTTGAAATATTTGACTGAATGCTTCATTGCTAACATTTGAAGAAATACAACAATTGTACAGTGTATTTGTATTTATGTGCTCTATTAATGCATAAGTCACCTTTGAATTGAGTTGCAATTAATCATATCAAGTTATTTTATCTAGAGGAAGTAATAATACTTACGTAAAACAAAATTGCGAATATTCTTATAAACCATGCCAGTGAAGAAGGAATCTGACTGTATCAATTTAGATAATCAGTTAAATAATTGTATATGCTTTCATTTTACCAACCAGAGTAACATACCAAAATCAAACCAAAATTTCGATTTCATAAAACTCTGGAAAATAATTCATTCAGCAGAAAAAATGTAAATTATCCCAAATACAAAGCTACAAATTGCCAAAAACAAAGTGTTCGACACTATACCGTATCCCAGCCTCACGCAAATGCGTGTCATCGACTTTGAAAGAGACAGTTGATTGAACAGTGTCAGAGTATATGATTTAGCTATTTGATAATAGTGACGCTAATTCAAGAATAAGAACATTCTTATGTGTTTAGCTGATTTGTTACTGTCAGTGTAGTACCAGCTTAAGCGAAGGGTGATTAATAAGGAAAAAACTAGGATCGAGCCATTTGAAAGGTGTCTAACCAGAAATGTAACGTCGGACGTTGTTAGATAAATATACCAATTAAATCATGAACAGAAATACAACGTAATGTACCGGTCGCATTTAACGAAAATTTATTAGTTTGGACGATATAGCACATAGCGAGAATGAAAAAAAAACACGTTAGAATATATCGAGCACTGGTGCATAATCATATACTCTAACGAATGTGTGCTGCACGGTACTGAAGCGACTTTTTTGACATGCATTGCGCACATCCTACACAAAATAAGTGGGCAGTCGTCTACTCCTGTGCACATTTTTTTACAATTATATTAACATTGTCTATAGTAAGTTATTGTAATCGAGATGAAAGAAGAGTGGACTCTGAATGTCTGGACAGTACTTCAATTATTCAGGAATAGAATTGTAATAATGCTGGTCAGTGGGGTGTGAGGTAAAGCGGAACGCAAACAAGCGAACCATCACAACGCTTATTGCAATTATTCCGCTTTTGAATATCTTCTTTAGTTATGACATGCCCTAACATCACTGAACTGCCTGCTTACTTGCGCATGCAAGTGCTTTGGTGGCCAACAAAATGTAGCGCTAAATATTTGGCTTCGTAGTGTGACCGACACGTGAACTCTTAATTTTCAACAGCATTTGGAGAACGAATTGATATGGGAAACCGAAAATATCTTCTGAAGTGAATACGCTTAAAATCGTCCAGCATTTGACGCACAATGAATTCCGTGTATTTATCAAGTAGCTTATTGCCGACACAAGTTCGCTTCCTGTTTGAAGTACGAATTAGCGAAGAAATCATAATTCAACATATTGTGTAATTTTGTTTCTCCGATATTTAAACCAAGCAAGAAACAGTAACTTTGGTTATCATAATAAACGTAATTTACATTGCAATCAAGTTTCTTTGTAAGGAAAATTGCAATTCTGCGGGAATTGGACAAGATATATCTCATAAAACATTATGTCCCAAATTCCTGAAAACATAGTTTTATATTGTTTTCAAACAAAATGTGCAATATTGAATGCATAATATGTAAACATTTGCATCTTTAAAATATTGGAATACTTGTATTTTTTGCAATCTGAAGTTGAAAGATAATATGTTTAGGAAACATATTAACAAGAAGCATGAACAATCGAATACGTATAAGCAAGTGCGTTGATTCAAACATGATACGTCTAATAGCAATATACGATATGAGAAACATAAAGTATAAAGGATAAAACATACTGCAGCTTATATTGTAGTCAGTGTTGTTTTAATATTAGAGTAAACATAATACCGTTTAAACATAAACAAATCAGTAACACGTTAAATTAAGAAATGTGTATTTTTAAAAGTTATGTTTTAATACATCTTATTGCTTTAAAATATATTTTGACTTTAATTATACATACATCATTTACTTATAATATTCGGTCTAATTAACTTCAACAATTATGTTTTTTATGAGTAACATATCTTTGTTGTGAATAGACTTAGCAATTACCGGATTAGTTTTATTCCGTTCTTAGAGGCTTCACAGACACACCTTCATGGGAAGACCTATATGGTCTTCGAGTCGACGTTCGAAACCCGCCGATGCTGCTTCGCAATGAGTGGTCGCCTTCCCGGCATATACTAGTACACAAGCGTTCATGAGCTACACAGCACGGTTGACACCAATACTTACTGGCTCGGCACACGGAAGTTGTGATCCGGTTTTGTATGTGGTTGTCCGACAAAGCGGTGAAAGTTATATCTGCAGATCACTTTTCGTCAGGGTTATGCGTGCTTGATCTGTAGTTCGAACTGCTCAACCATCTATGTAAAGATCCATCCGGTTGTTTTTCGATTCGCTGCCATATTCGTGAATACGCTGAGATGCTAGTACATAAACCAGCATATTGAATGTTTTCATGAGACACATTTATTATCATTATGCACTTTGTTATTGCATAACTCTTCTAAATAATGTATAGTTCATGTAAAAGTGTTAGCTTGCTGGAATCGTTGACAAACTTCATAGTAATTAAAGATATTAAAGTCTCTATAACGTTAAAAATCAACGAAAATTTCGTTAATTGTTTCGTAAAATAAAGTTAACACCTTAGCAATCAGTGTTTCTTATAGCAATAGCCCAAATTTGAACGCTAGATGTGGTATGATTACATAGATTTTTGCAGATACAAAATGCTCGTTTTTATTTATTTGTGGTCACAATTAATTCCCGGGAATATATCTATTCATATGACACACGAACACCATTTTAGTGTTCATGTGTCGTATGAATAGATATGCAAAACAATAATAAAAACGAGCAGTTTGTAATCTACAAACATCTATTTTACCAGACCACATCTGGCGTTGAAATTTCGGCAATTGCCACAAGGAACATTGATTTTAATTGTTTAAGTTTATTTTAAAAACTGAAATTTTCGTTGATTTTGAGTAGTAATGTTACTTTAATAAATTGTATTTCTTTTTAAATTTAATTGAAAGGAATTTTAAGTCCAAAATTTATTTTGTACATTAACCTTTACATTGAATTCACTTATTATTAAATGTGTAATATGGTGAAAATCGCTATTCCAAATTTATCAATGAATCAGAGGAGATTTACATAAGTGAAAAACGAGATTTATATGTTTGCATAATTAACCAAAATCTCAGTATTTTAAACAAATTCACGAAACATGTATTTTTCATATATTAACATAGCTATTAATTTAAGTTGATACTTATTTAAGACTATGTTAGAATATAAATACATCTCTCAATATCGTAATTTACATGCCATTAAAACGTTTTATTTTAATTCCAGACCATTAATACATATAATTATCCAAATATTTTGCGTGTTTAGGCAATGGTTTTGTCGTCATATGCCAACGTACTTTTCCATCTGACTTGGGGGTTTAATCAAATAAAATAACTGGATAGAATGGGATTTCCTTTTTGAGCTGAAACCAAATAAATACGTCGGGTTTTTAAGTAAATACTTCATGTTTGTAATTTCCATCGCAAGGAAAGTCAATAACGGCAGAATTTATCTTTGATGATTCAAACTTTCAGAAGTAATTGGAAAATGCTAGGCATTCTTTGCAAATCACTTCGCAGAATATCTTTACCATTCTGAACCACATTTTGTTACATATTGCACCTTTCGACTTTAACTAGGTTAACGTAAGACTAAGATTGGTTAATTAAATCTGTATCATGCGTTGTGGAATATGTTCATTGTATTAGCTCGTGTCGTATTGAAGTCAATTCAAACATATTTTTTTAAATAACTCTACACTACAAGTGTAATGGCTGCTATATCCGCCCTGTAAATATATTAAACAAATGCATTATGAAACAATTAATACAAATTCGATAAAAGTATCACACTATTATTATATTTCCTAAACTTGCAATTAAATGTTTGGTATAGGGGCGAATAAACTGCAAGACTGACCTTCATGAGGGTCAAGGTACATCCCTTCATCATTAAATTCAACATGCTTATTAAAGCTGTTATAACTGTTAATGGCAAAATAATTGCGAGTGAAACACCTTTACAGACGATCACAACTACGACACACTTATAAAAAACGTAATCTTATTGATGGTCATATCTTCTTAGTTGTGGTGTTTACTGAATTGCCTTTTTCAACTTACTTTGGACAAAAATAGTTGATCGCATATATCGATATATTTAACAATATTTCGCGTGCAAATAATAAATCATTATAGCGAAATAGTCAAATACAAATATATTTAATTTCATATAATGATTGTTCGGACGCTTCATATACGACGAACATCGAGCGGTATAACGTTGCTTTTGTCTGACTAGGAATACTTTGCGGCGTTTATAAATTACGCAATCGTTATAACTATTCAAAGAGCCATACTTTACGAATTAACATGTCCTTTGTTTTTATTTAACCAAGCAATTTTAAGAGCTTAATCTGAATTGGATATTTTATTCTATGGCCTGAGTCTCATAAATGTTCGAACGATGATCGTCGTTTTATTTCATACCAGTCGCAAACTATATGTTCCTTTCATTAGTGCATAGATAAGTGCTGTTATTTTCATTATTGAACCAACCTCATAATTATAGGTCCATTACACTTGATTCATGAGGTTATCAAATGTAAAGATCATATGCAAAATCAGATTTGTTGGAAATCCCTTGTTGATTATCTATTTAGACCGTTGAAGTAATACTGGCAATGTTAACAAAAGACTGAGAGGACAAGCTACAAAGTCTAAGAATTTAATGTGGTGTTTAGACAAAAACGTCTGGTGGGTGTGTTAAATTACGGTTATATAATACTATCTCGGCACAAAATCTTCGGTACAAGATTTTCTATTTAGAAGAAGTGCTGTATCAGAAGAAGAAACCCAACTACGACACAAAAACAAACCTGTGAAGAAAATTAAATGATTGCATTTTTGAATTCAACACGCGTTAAGTCGATGTTAAAAATCAATAAACTATTCACGTTTTTGTTTGTCACTTTTTAGGGAGTGTGTAAGAGAATGATGACGCTGCATAATAACGTCATAACTTCTTACACTATATGCGAACATGATAAGACAAAGTGCGATTGAAGTAATTATTATAATTTCGGACTTCCATATTGAAAAATCCGAAATGTCTAATCCACTGATGGTTTTACGTCATGCTGTTTGTTCAGTTGGATGCTTCGTCGATTTGAACATTATGAACGTCCTATCAAGGTGGTCAGTGAACCGACCTAGACTTCTTCCTATTTAAATAATCGCATTGTTCTGTCATGACAAGTATCCGATCGCTTTCATTTAGTGAGTTTTTACAAATTATCAGTTAAAAGCAGATCAATGAAGACATGTCCAACCCAGTTTTGGTTATCTAGCTTGAATGAACAATGGGGCGAATTGCCATTAGTATTAAAGGCACATACCGTAAATCTGAATAAAGCTATAATTCAGCAAACTTTAAATACACATCAACCTTATTCTTTGATGTTTGCATCGTTTAACCATATATTAAGTAGTTTGCTGCACATATTAGTTGATTGTAAATTTTGTCTGTGCATTGTCAATATTTATGGTTCGTTTGTGTATTTACTGCAATGACAGGTATCGATATTTTCTTAAATGGAACCTAATTGGCTGTAGGATACTTTTCAGGCGCTTGTGTATGGTCAATCCTGACCAAATACGCAATTCATCTTATTCTTTCCAACATGGTAAGGAAGGCTGATTGAGCATTTTTTTAAGCTAATCAAGACAAATTCCCTGGACGTGCTGAGAGCTGTGTAATTGCAATTATGGAATGTAAAGTGAAAGAAAAGAAATATGTTTTTATCTGGAAAAGAACGTATATTTTTGAGTTCGAGTTCGAATAAAGATAAACAATTATAATGCAGATAATAAATTTTGCTTTAATGCTTACACATAATATGCAGCTTGGTGGGGGTAAATATACATTTTAAGAATTTAGTTGTTGTCAAATAGCCCACGTTTTGATGCAAATAAATAAACCTGCTAACAAAACCTGGGTGATTTGATACAACGCATCTAATCCAGTCGTGAGTAATTCGACATTAATTTAATCTATGACCTAAACGTATTTTGTCGAATCGAACAGGTCTTTATACTGGCTATTATTTTCGTTCGTTGTAGTTTGTATGTTGTTACGTCCATACCACTGTTCAATCGATTACGTGTACTAATGTTCTTTTTACTTGAAAGTCCAATACATGAACACAATATTAATTGCATAGGAAAACAAACACAATGATACATATATATAATAGGTTCACTACTATTCTCTGTAAGCTGTATGCAAGAGGTATGCAAGAGGAAGAATAATTGTTAACAGTTAATACTACATGATTTTAACATCGGTTAAAACAAAGAAAGATCGAAAACTTGTATTATTTCAAGTTTAAAATATATATAGTTGTGGCGTAACTTTAAACAGTATCATGGATCACATCAACCCGCTTTTGTAAACTGTTTGTTTATATTTCGGATTTATTTTGTGGTGTTTTTATTGACTGAGATATAAATTTAGCAAGAATAATGAATATTAATTCAACACGCGATAAATATATTTATTTCATATGGCAAACACAGCCATGCACAATACAATCAGTACAAGAAAATGGTTCAAACGAAATTAATACTTCTTGAGTCAGCATCATATGGTTAGGATAGATATTCTATTTAAAACGATTTACAACATATACCCGCGCTCGCATAAATGTACACGGGCCCACGCAAATACATAAATCAAATACCTTTATTGATTCCTGTTATAAACTTAAGACCTGTGTTTTAAGTAACCAATATTTAAATACTTATTGCATGTTGTTATAGGGTCAAATGTATTAGCGATCAAAGTGGACATTAACAAAAAAGAACTAATACATACATCCGTCTATGCAGCCCATCTTAGAGAGATACATTCTCTCGCTAAGAATAGGTATATTGAAATAAATATTTCTGCAGAAAAAGTAATTAAACCTGTCAGTGATGTTAATAGAAATAAAACGGCCTCTAAGTCTTAACGAATATATCTGAAAATATTATGATTGTTCGATGTTTTAAAGCATTTTATTCGTAGATATTACTCATAAGATAAATTCCGAATTGTCTCGTAAAAACGTTGATATTTTCTTTTAAAATAACAGCCAATGAAAACAGTTCAGTGCATTTCTAAATAAGAATACAATGTTTTTTGGAAGTTATCGTTTCTAAAAAAACTGATGTGTGAACGTATAAGTAAACACAAGTATTATAGTTTGGCGATAAATCGATCAGAATGCTATCATTATCGAAGCTGAAGTTTCGACGTGTTAGTTATATCAGGTTTAAAGTCAGTTATCTGTTCATGCCTGAAATATAGTATCGAATACTAATAGGTAAAAATATAAATCTCACTGTTAATTTGTGAATCCCACGAATTTAAACCAAGTTCACATTAGTGCTTAAAATGCGACTCACTGCCAACCATGGACTATTCTTAAGACAACTACGATAGACAACTAGAATTGTTTTTAATAAAATGTCTCATAAGGATAACAATAACATGTCTTTCTAATCCATTATAAATATCGAAAAGATACACCTTCTGTGTGTTTATTTTATGTTCTTCAATGTAACAGGCACCTTCCTCTCGCTATCTGCGTCTGACAGACCAAGCGCACAACCTGGAAACATTCAATTCATCATATAACCACCACCGTTTCATAAACATTGTACTGATAGACGAATAACAGGACGCCTGGTAAACTACTGAGTTTCCTCTACTGCCTGTCGTGGTATTTCTTTATTGGAAAACAGACGAACAATACGAAAGTAAATAGCTCCCAAACAAACTATGTAATAACACAACTTTCTATTATAATTGTAATGAAGCCATTAAGCCGTTTTAATGCACGCGTGATTTGCAATACCTGAATTGTGCGCAATTTGATCATGGCCCGTTAAATATCGCCCCATTTGCAATATATATAGGGGTAAAGAGTACAAGATGCTTCAAACGCACATAATAACTCAACTTTTTACCAAATGAATTAGTATTTTTTAAACGATTAACTAATGAATACTGTTTAAAAATCTCATAGAAAGGTTCCATTTAAACCGTAGGCATCAAAGGATTGAACGACATGCCCTTACGATAATGTTCGAACATCACACAATTCGTTATACAATGAATTATAGTTGTTCTCCAAAAAATGGAGGTAAAGAGCATTATAAATTTAGAACGAATACATTTATGTTATTGCGAAGTATTATTAGAAGTCCGACGGCAAACACAGAATAGCTTTGTATATGGAGAACTAGAGAGAAATAGGGAGAACATCTTTTTCTGCCTAACATAGCATTAATGTAATTAGATATTGGTTAAAGATAGTAAACTCACATGATATTACATATGTAAAACTTGTTTATGATATTATGTTCCGAGAATTAGAAACATACCCCAATAACAGATCTTTGGTCTACATGGTAAAACGTCTATTAGGTAATGGTGGTTAAAACGATGTCTGGCTGAATCAAGAGGTTGGGGATGTAGACATACTTTTGAAAATTTACAGATATGTTTATATAAAATTGGAAAACTGAATTGAGTGAATCCACTGGAGCAAAAAAATACAAATTAATATCCGACTTCAAATTTCAATTCTTTTAAAGTGATGGAAACATTCCAAAGTACAGATTGGCCCTTTCTAGATTAAGAGTCTCTGCACATAGACTTAAAGTTGAAACGGGCATTGTGCAAAAATAGCTATCCCTTATAAAGAAAGAACATGTTTTTTATGCAATGTTTTAAAAGATGAATACAACTTTGTTAAGGATTGTACATTATATACTGATGTAATTCAGGCTTATTTAACAAGAGATGTGTTTGTCATAAACACAATGCCCCCTATTGTGCTGCTTTGAAGCCTTACATTTAACCTTTAACTTTGAACGATGACCTTGACCTTTAGCCATTCAAAATGTGCAGCTCCATGAGATACACATGCAAGCCTAATATCAAGTTGCTATCTTCAATATTCAAAAAGTTATGACCAAACTTTAGCGAAGGTTAAAGTTTTAGGAACGAAACATACAATGGTATTTGACCTTTGACCTTGAAAGATGACCTTGACCTTGACTTTTCAATATTAAAAAGGTGCAGCTCCATGAGATACAATTGCATGCCAAATATGAAGTTGCTATCTTCAATATTGCAAAAGTCATACAAGTTTAACAAAGGTTTAAGTTTTGTGACACACACATACAATGACTGACACAATGACAGACAGACAGGCCAAAAACAATATACCCCCGATCTTTCGATCTGGGGGCATAAAAATCATGTTATTACATAAGACCAAATATGTTTAAGTTCATTGATATATGGACCTCTCAATATAGTAATAATGTTAAAAATTTAGCCATGTTTATTTATAAAGCATGGGAAATAATAAATACTTTTAATACATATAACGAATAGGGTAGGATTTTTGGTATATATTTATACACCGTCTCTCGCTGTATATTGGCTTGTTTATAATTTGAATGACCCGTGACTTTGTTTTATGAATATTGTATTGACATTGCATGTACCCATTGGCTTATTGTCTGCTGTATTATCAAATAAACTAAACTAAAAACACTTTAATGTGCGTACTTTTGATGGCAGAGTAAACGTTCACCTAATCCAATTCACTTACGTGCGGAAATTTGCGTACTTAAACTATTAATAATTAGAGTATATACAATGTAAAATGTGTATACGTAATACTTGAAAGTAATTGTAGGTATAAACTAAAAGACATACATTTACGCAAAGCTCCATGCTTCTTCATCCGGATATTGCTTTTTTATGAGGGTATGCAATATAAGTCGATGACGACAATATGACAGCTCAATCTTAATTTTGAAAACTTGGTTGTTTTTTCTCAATCATTTACTAATACATTCACTCACTAAGAAGTTGATTGCGATTGACTCGTACTAACTTGAAAAGCTGTCGAAATACGCCCTTACAGCGTGTTTTGCAACATAATTCGGATCCATCTATTTTCAAAAAAAAAAGTGTTTTCATTGTTTTAAAGGGACACCAGGGCATACAACAATGAAATTTTAATTGACAAGCGATACATCCCCGTTGGGCGACGATTATTGAAGATGGACATGATATATAAGTGTTATGGTCGTCTAATAAAATGAATATCACTTTGTTATGGATTGTACATTATATACTAATGTGATTAAAGCTTATTTAAAAACGCTGTTATTACGTAAGACCAAATTTGTTAAAGTTCATAGATGTATGGACCTCTCAATATAGTAATATTGTTAAAAATTAAGCTATGTTTAATATTTATAAAGCATGGGAAATAATAAAAACTTATAATACATATTACGATTAGGGTAGGATTTTTGATATATATTTATACACCGTCTCTCGCTGTATATTGGTTTGTTTATAATTTGAATGACCTGTGACTTTGTTTTATGAATATTGTATAATGATATTATGGTCCGAGAATTAGAAACATCCCCTAATAACAGATCTTTGGTCTACATGGTAAAAGTCTATTAGGTAATGATGGTATTAACGATGTGTAGCTGAATCAAGAGGTTCGGGATGTAGACATATATTGAAAATTTACAAATATGTTTTATATAAAATTGAAAAAATGAATTGAGAGAATCCACTAGAGCAAAAAAAATACATATTGATATCCGATTTTTAATTTCGATTAATCCGATTTTTAAGTGATGGAACCATTCCAAAGTACAGATTGGCCCTTTCTAGATTAAGAGTCTCCGCACATAGACTTAAAGTTGAAACGGGCAGGGTGCAAACATAGCTATCCCTTATAAAGAAAGAACATGTCTTTTATGAAATGTTTTAAAAGATGAATACCACTTTTTTATGGATTGCATATTACATACTGATGTAATTCAAGCTTTTTTAAAAACCATGATATTACGTAAGACAAAATATGTTAAAGTTCATAGATGTATGAACCACTCAAAATAGTAATATTGTTAAACATGTAGCTATGTTTATTTATAAAGCATTTATTTTCCCCCAAAAAATGTTTGCATTGTTTTAAAGGGACACCAGGTCAGACAGCAATGAAATTTTAATTGACAAGCGATACATCCCCGTTGGGCGACGATTATTGAAGATGGACATGATATATATTTGTGTTTCTTTATTTCTAATAAAAGTCACTATTGACTACTCTTGTAGGAACTTCTTATTTTACAAATCGGTATAATTTGAGAAATAATAGATTGTCAAATTTAAATCATCCAAAAATATCTTCACATTGCAAACAGTCTTAACTAAATAGATACATATATATACATGATATTATAGATTTAAACTAAGTACATTGCATGTGCATTTATGTCGATAGCTATCCCATTTTAAACAGTAACCAGAATATGCTGTTCTTAAGAATTAATTTCAGCATTAAATAGCCCCTATGTGTGTGTGCTTAATATACATTACTTGTGCATCACAGGTTATTTGACATTATAAGATCGTTTATACTAATTATAAGTTCGTTTGATTTTTGAGTCAGATGCTACACAATTTGCACTTATTTCTTACACGTGTGTACTATCTATAAAAATACATAAATAGTCTACTGCTCTAAAATACATCAAGAGTCTACTGACGTATCTTATTGTATATTAAAAACAACCAAAACATGTGAATTATTATACAATTTAAAACTAGTTTGTCAGACCAAGGTTTTGAAACGTCAAAATTTCATGTTTATTCAAGTATATTTTGTTTAATAATAAAATTATGAAACTTTCAGTTTATGCTGTGTACGTATTGAGAAGATGTTTACCTGAAATTGTAATAGTATGCGACTCTCCTTTGATATTTAGTATTGCAATTTAGTTTATTATTTCACAAGGAACAGATATTTACTGCTAAAGCTTCGAGATTAAACCCAGCGACAACAGCGCGTTCTTGAGGCTCACCATCGCGTTACAGGTCGCTTGTCCGAGGCCTTAACGCTGGATTGGACATATGTACTAAGAGAAATCGATTAAGGGAGAAAACTACTATAATGCAAAATATAGTTATAAATCACAGGGTTGGTAGTTTATTTAATTGCTTTATATAAGCGCCAAATGTATATCGATGTGATGGTTTTTTAGCATGTCAAAATGATATCGATGTAGTTTATTAAATACACTATTGCAAAGCTCTATTGATCTAAAATATAATATAATATAAATTTATAAATACAAACTTCAGCTCTGATTTGTGACCTTATTCTTCTATTTTTGGCGAGGAACACATGGACAAACAGGGAAACACAAAACAAATGTATTAGCCAAACAACACACGTAACTACCGCACAATTAATTTAATATATACCTCGAACGATCGTGTATCATGCTGCGTATGTACTTTTGAATAATCAATTGGTTTGTTAGTCATACTTAAAAAGAATCTAATTTAATTTTCGAAACGGTAAAACATCGATTGATCCAAAAGTTAAAGCATCGGGGATCGTCAAATCAATTTAAGCCTTGCAGTAGTTTTTAAGAAAATAGAACGGTCGCCATACATGCTAATATGTGATTGCACTGAACTATCAAATCAATTAATTTCCAAAAATTAAGCCTGAGACATTCGGAACCCAATTTGAGTGCATCCAACTAGGCAAAAATAGGTCAGCTATCAAGCAATCTAGCAAAACCATCCGTTCATCAAGAGTTGCATGCTCGCAGACTTTGTAGACAACAACATTCCTAAAAGAGACCATCGGCCGCCCTTTACGTACGAGTTTTTCGTAAGCTTCCAAGTAATTGCCCGTCCAGCACAATGTAACATGCTACTGATCCAAGGCTAGACTGATGGAGTCGTTTTTTAACGGTTGTTTATATTGTATGGTAAATCGGAAGTTTTATTACGGAACACACTGCTTGCCATGAGATCATGTTCAAGATAATGGCATCAACGGAATGTTTATTATGGAACACACTGCTTGCCATGAGATCATGTTCAAGATAATGGCATCCACGGAATGTTTATTTAGTAAAAGGTAAACAAGGAAAGTGATGTATAAGTCTTCATATTCCATATAACAGTTTCAGCATATTGTGGCGAAATCGTCCGTTTTCAAATATATCCGGGTATAACATGCGCCGTGCAACAGCAGTACCTCATATGTAAACGAGGTATAACATAATGAAAATAATAATACAAAATATTATGTTTTTTAACTATTATATAATGTGCGGAAATAATACCCTTCTAAATCATTAATATACCTAATGGTATATATGATATGTATTTGAAACAAACTAGAACGTTCAACACAAACAACAATTGCAAAAAACACCAATCAACTAATGAATCAATAGAAGACATCGATTTATTATTTCTACATTGTGATCAATAGAATTTTGTAGTTTACCGTGTTGGTCGTTAATTATTACATATTATTGACTTACTTTACATAAGCGCCTTAAATTGTTTATACGGAGATTGATGTGATGGTAATTCTGTTTAGGACCTCAAAACAAAAGCGTTGCACTGTATTGCACATTTGTTTCAAAGAGCTATTGACCTGACCTGAAATATAAAATACATCAATACAAAACACAACTTGAGCTCCGGTTAGGTACCTTATAAAACAATGCAGTATTTTATTGATTGAGAGAATCCAGTTGCCTAGCCAGGCGACACAAAACTATTGCATGAGGCAAAACACACACATACATAACGCACGCACAATAAGAATAATATATACACAGTATGATCATGTATCGTGCTGCTTATGTACTTTTGACTATTCAATTGCTGTCTAAGTCATATAGAAATCATCTTTTATTTTCCAAAACAAAAAAGCATCAATAAACCACCAGTTCAATCAACTGTGGTCGTCATAGAAATGTCAACCTTGCAGTAGTTTATAAGTTAATCGAACGGTCGCCAGCATGCTAATATATTATTGAAACTGAAATGCACCGAAGAACTATCGTTCCAAGAAATAAAGCATGATACATTGGGAGCCGCATGTGAGTTTTTTTGAATGCATCCGTCTATACAATGGTGATCATGTTTTAATGGTCTTATGCTCAGCGAAAGTTAATATGAGCGCACATTTGCGAGCACCGCTACGGTGTTTGTTGCATAATGTTGATGTAAAAAAGAAGAAATAAATAGTTCATTTATCATATAATCTAGCAAAAACATCCTTTTAATTTTCAGCAGATGACAGATTGACGAGTGTTTGTAACTTTTTTAAAGATATAATCGGCCGAAGTTTACGTATGAGTTTGTCTTAAGCTTCGATAATTATCGCTCGCCGAGCACATTGTAAGATGCTACTGACCCAGGACTATACTGTTTTATTTACAGGGTTTTCATATGTTATGGTAAATTAGAAAGTTTTTCCTGGAATACACTGCTTACCATTAGATAATGTTCAAGACAGTGTCATACGCAGAACGTTTATTTAGTAAATATTAAACACGAAACATGATGTATAAAGATTTTTAACCCATATAAAAGTGTCAGCAAATTTAGCGGAAATCGTCTGTTTTAAACAATGTGTTGGGTATAACATGCGCCGTCCAATGGCAGTTCCTTGTATGTGAATGAGATGTAAATATAATGCATCGACTTTTATAGAACATAACAAGATACCGGTCACATACTATTAACAATTATATGCATTTGCAAATTTATTGGCACTTTCATTACTTTTTAATTCCAAGTGCGACAGTTTTCATTTTATAAAATATGACTCATTAATGACGGACTGCTTGTTATACTGGTCGGAACATATATAGACATATATATGTCAGGCATATAGAAAAACGAGACACACAGTATGCTGAACAAGGGAATACACTTGTTTGCTATTTTAAATGGTATAAACTATTTACACATATGGAATTTATGGACACAATATTTACACAGTAAACATAATGAATAAATAGTTTACTTATTTTAATGAGCATATTGCGTATTAAGCTATTACATGTGAATGCATCTTGGTATTTTCAAACTCTATACCTGCACGTTTGTTGTCTTTGAGTATTAGTTTTTGAGGAATCCACGATTCACCATTCTTTAGTCAGTACATTTAACTTATTTACAAATTGTTAAACAATTAAATTCAACAATTATGAAATGCGATCAAATGAATAGGACACCAGTTAAAACAAAAATTCATCAAATGTCATGTCAGCTTAAATTATATAGGCGATAAATTTGAAGAGATCAGATCATGCATGTTCAAGTGCCGATGACCATTCATAAAATAATATACAATTTAAAATTTGCTAAGGATAACTTTTTATAGTATGTGTAATTTGAAGTTCACTCCTAGCTAGATTCAGCCAGCGCCACACATCAATGATAAATCTATACATAAAAATTAAAATAAACAAGGGCTGTTTGTAAAACATGCATGCCCCCCATATGGGCTGTCAGTTGTTGTGGGAGCCATTGTGTGAATACGTTTTTTTTATCACTGTGACCTTGACCTTTGACCTAGTAACCTGAAAATCGATAGGGGTCATCTGCCTGTCATGATCAATGTACCTATGAAGTTTCACGATCCTAGGCCTAATTATTCTTGAGTTATCATTAGGAAACCATTTTACTGTTTCGAGTCACTGTGCCCTTGACCTTTGACCTAGTGACCTGAAAATTATTAGGGTTTATCTTCCAGTCATGATCAATGTACCTATGAAGTTCCATGATCCTAGGCGTAAGCATTCTTGAGTTATCATCCGGAAACCATTTTACTATTTCGAGTCACTGTGACCTTGACCTTTGACCTAGAGACCTGAAAATCAATAGGAGTCATCTACCAGTGATGATCAATGTACCTATAAAGTTTCATGATCCTATGCCAAAGCATTCTTGAGTTATCATACGGAAACCATTTTACTATTTCGAGTCACTGTGACCTTGACCTTTGACTAGTGACCTGAAAATCAATAGGGGTCATCTGTCAGTCATTATCAATATACCTATGAAGTTTCACGATTCTAGACCTAAGCGTTCTTGAGTTATCATCCGGAAACCATCTGGTGGACGGACCGACCGACCGACAGACCGACGGACATGTGCAAAACAGTATACCCCCTCTTCTTCGAAGGGGGGCATAAAAAAACACACATTCTAATATCAAAACCTGCAAAATAATAATTTAAAATAACGTAATCCAAACTTGAAGATACTGTGAAAATAAAAAGTGATCCTTAATAAATTGAGAGTAGTTTAGATTTT
This sequence comes from Dreissena polymorpha, assembly GCF_020536995.1. Taxonomy (NCBI): domain Eukaryota; kingdom Metazoa; phylum Mollusca; class Bivalvia; order Myida; family Dreissenidae; genus Dreissena; species Dreissena polymorpha. Next base: position 48,973,597 of record NC_068356.1, on the reverse strand, counting down.
TATTCGAAGCGTTAATCACAGGCTCATGTGTTCTGTTTTGTTTTCGTCTATGCAGCTATACGCCACATTATTTGATTCTCCTGTATTTCAATACCTTAATGCCTGAACAGACAGTCGAAAGAAAGCACTTTGCCAAGTGGCCCGTTATTTGTCTATCATTATATTGGACTGATTGTTCATTACCTGGCGTTGGAAGTTCTTGGCATGTATATTTACAGATTGTGTGCTGCGCTTGACAGTCGCAATTAGAATGATAGGATTGGGCCTTGTTCACAAATATATGTTAAATCGTAATGTATTGTTATAATTGGTATTAAGTAATTTAACTTCTTAACATGTGGAATCACATAAGAGATATAATATAATCCTGAATGCCAACAATCAAATTGATGGTTGGATATTTGTCTATACTTGTGAACATTATAATCTGACAATAGCTTGCTTGGGAGGATTTGGAACAATTTAATCAAAGCCCGTATCTCCCGCATGTTGCCTCTATTTTAGTTATGACTGTTAAAGGTGCATTTTGAAACCTAATACGGTAGTTTGTTTTTATAAAAAAAAATATCTTTAAATAAGAATTTGTCAGGTGGTAACTTAAATACCAATATTTTTTTGTACGCAATATATACATATTGTACACGTAAACTATGTGTGGAGCAATATAATACGTCCGACGATTTGAAGATATGTTAAAACGGTTAGGCTTGTCAAATTATAATAGTGTACATCCAGTGTGAAACAATTTAGTTACTTCATATACACTACAGAGTGTGCCACTTCCTTATTTGAAAATATATGTCAATATGTACATCCGCATTGCAAAAATATAGGCTTTTGTATTACCTGAACTGGAATTTGAAGTCACATTTTAGACTTATTTTCCATTACAAAATGATGCAATTCATTTTGGTTTACATCCCAAAATAGTCACATTACTTCGTATCTGGGCTCTGACTACCTACAATGAATACGAAAGCAGCCCCCTAATATAGTCTGGTGGAAGAATATTAATTGCTTATAAATCATAACACGGCATATTGTGGCGTCTGAAAACCCAGTATATCAAATGTCTGAAAACCCAGTATATCAAATAAACAATTTTATATTAAATATATAAAACGCAAGGGACAAACAATACCATACCCTATACTTAAGTCATGAAAGCGACCATGTCATTCGGATGGTTGTTCAAATATATGCTACTTTCAAGATATTTTCATCACAGTAGAATGTAATTATCCCATTTTTTAATGATAACTATGTTCAATCCCGTTCAACTACGCTATACTGTGGACTTTAACTTGACAAAATAAAATAACAGGTATTTATGAAAGCTACTTAAGTATTTTGTTTAGTACTTGACCACTGCGGCTGTCAACCAACGACTTTGTCATTTCTGCTTAATCCATTAATACACCATGAACATAAGATACTGCGCTGGCTATGTGATTATATGCTGGGTATCATTTTGACATGTACTTTTTTAATATAGCTTAGTGGTCTAACATTCCTTGTTGCGAAATTGACAAAATGCGGAGCAGTGTCCTTCACAAAACGCTCAAGCCACGATACTGACACATTCTCTCGGAACATCGTCCTATTTATTTTATGATAACTTCAAATGTACATTTACTGTAATAACCTTTAAAATTAATGACAAATATATTAATACCGGTGCACACCGTATTATCGTATGTTTGTATGAAGTCCTCATGCAATTTCATCTCTCTCTCACTTAATACGGGACCAATTAAAAACAAAAACATGTGATTCGTAAAGATTGTTATCGAGAATTATGTTAATGCAGACTGAATTAAAAAGTACTGTCATTTTCTAATATCCTCACTTTGGTTGATAATTAAGGTCGGCCTTTTTAATAAAAGGAAACAACGCCGTTTTGGAACATTGGGGTATTTGTGAAGATTATAATTCGGCGTTTGTTCTGATAATATTGAAGCAACGCATCAAAAAGTAAAGTCAGACGCCGCTGCTTTAAATGTTGGTTAAAGCGATATTATACGATTTTGTCAAATATTTAAAGCGAGTATATACGATTTTGTCAAATATAAATGAATTTATAAAAAAAAATTGTTATATATATATCTTTGAATATAAAATAAAATAAAAAATCTGAAGAACATGTGTTGAAAAATGCGAAATACGCCAGATATTGAATTCTGAAATCGAAAACGGCTGAACAGTCGAATTCGCCAGCATGTATATCATTCATGTACGATGTGAATCTAAACTTAGTTTAACGGTATACTGTTTATATCGTAACTACACATCCAAGCAGTCCATCAAACCTTTGCAACAGAGCCACTTGGTGTGCCAACGCACCAGCAGACAAGTCAAATGCCTTCTGACTTAGTGCATTTTAGTATTTATAACATCTACATTAGTAACAGAAATATGTTTACATTTGTATGTTTTTGAAAAAATGTATTATCTTTAATGACATCATCTGACCATGCATGTCCTAGATTTCAAAATCAAGGCCCTGGTCTGACACATTGGTAACATTAACGTTAAACTGTTACCAGTCTTCTGAAATTAATTGTTATTGAACTATGTAATGAAATCTAAATCGGGCACTGATTTTTCTTGTTTTAAAGTCTCTATAACGCTCAAAATCAACAAAAAATTCGTAAAGTATTTCGTAAAATAAAGTTAACACCTAAACAATCAGTGTTCTTTATAGTAATAGCCACAATTTCAACGCTAGATGTGGTATGATAATAGATTTTTGTAGATACAAAATGCTCGTTTTTATTTATTTGTGACCACAATAAATTCCATGTTAATTTCCTGCGAATATATAAATTGATACGACACACGAACCCTTAAATGGTGCCATGTTAAAACCAAAATAAAAACGAGCATTTTGTATCCACAAACATCTTTTTAACCAGACCACATCTGGCGTTGAAATTTCGACAATTGCCATAAGGAAAAATGATTTTTAATTGTTCGGCTTTATTTTACGAAATACTGTACGAAATTTTTGTTTATTATGCTCCCCCAAACACATTTTTTGGGGGAGCATATAGTCGCCGCTTCGACTGTCCGTCCGTCCGTGCACAAGTTTTGTTCGGGCTATTTCTCAGCAACTAATACCGGAATTCAATTAAACTTTATGGGAAGCTTCACTTTCAAGAGGAGATGTGCATATTATCAGCGGGTTCTGGTCGGATGATTTTTCACAGAGTAATGGCCCTTTGAAATTTTCCATTAACTGTACATATAGTGCAATTCTTGTCCGGGCTATTTCTCAGCAACTAATGACTGGAATTCAATGAAACTTTATGGGAAGCTTCACTACCAAGAGGAGATGTGCATATTATCAGCCGGTTCTCGTCGGACGATTTTTCACAGAGTTATGGCCCTTTGAAATTGTCCATTGTACATATAGTTCTATTCTTGTCCGAGCTATTTCTCAACAACGTATCACGGGGATTCAATGAAACTTTATGGGAAGCTTCACTACCAACAGGAGATGTGCATAGTATCAGCCGGTTATGGTCGGATGATTTTTCACAGAGTTATGGCCCTTTGAAATTTTTAAGTTGCTAAACCATCCATCGTATTATTTTGTCCAAAGTTATGTCCCTCAAGACGTTTCCTTTTATCTGTATATATAGTGCAATATTGTGACAAAAAACTTTGGGGAGCATCAAACGTCTCCGACGGTTTCTTGTTTCGAGTAGTAATGTTACTTTAAAACAGTCATAGATCAATTGTGGCCTCTCATTTTTGCTTACTTGTAACAACCTTGGTGATCTTCAATGGTACATTTACACTTTAGCTCTGTCACAAGAGTGCTGGTAGGGTCAAGTAACATATTTCAATCTAGGCCATGTCAAACTCAAAGTGTCAAAGACAAATGAAAGATGCGTTCATTAATTATTGTCCCATTGTTTACTACTGCTGTCAGTTTTTATATAATATAAATGATGACCATCATGTGAGAGAAAATCCACATTATCTTAGTATATCAGGTTTAGCAGCCTTAGATAACGAAATTGGCTAGTTTTCAATGTCGCTTCTGGGGATCAAACCCGCAGCACAACCTCCTGCAATCAAAGACGACACTCTACCACTAGACTTTTAGTAAGATTCTGAAATTTTTCGATCCCTCGTCAGAGCAACCAAACCAAAAATTAAGTCAAATATTGCCGACTCGGTATAATTGAGTCAGTTCATGAGAGATAATGGAAGATGCAACATCTCTCATGCCCCCTATGGTCGCCTTAAGCAGTATTTAATTCTCAACACGAAAGTGCTGGAGTCATTGATCCCGAGGCACAAGAAAAAAACACTTGAGTTATGTTCGAAATAAAATCATTTGATTAATGACAATACTATTACTTGAGCCACGTCACAGGGAAAGCGCAGTCTAATTAGTATCGAATTAAACTATTTGTTATTGTCAGAAACCCGCTTTTAAGCAAACAGCTTTCAAGCGACTGCAGGCTGATCTGGATCCAAACTGGCCACAATCGCCTTAATGTCTCTTTTACTGTGACACAGTTCATTTGACTTAAAAATGATTATAAATACTAACATAGAAAGAAGAAATAATACAAACCAGTAATTTGAGTAAAGACTTTGTAATCAATGTTTTCAGGACAGCTTGAAGGTTATATGCTGTGTCCGCGCAATTAGCTACGTCATCAGCGTACATCAAACAATAAATATCTGGTATGTCATTGGTTATAAATATTCCATGACTACAATGTTCCCTTAGATAGCTTACTAAATTATTTATATATATTGAAAATATTATCGGTGAGCTTAAATCACCCTGCCTGGTACCGATGTTACAGCGGAACGGTTGCGTAATGATACTTCCGGATACTTTTACATGTGCGCGTAAATTTGCGTACATCGATTGCAAGACAATTAGGATCTTGCCGTTCATACCTTTGGCATATAAACTGGTAAAAAGTTTGAAATGAACCAATGAACCAAATGCCTTTTTGAAGTCCACATATAGTACGTAGAAACGACCACCAGGTTTAGACGTATATTTTTGAATCATGCTCTGGAGACAAAAAAGGTTATCTACAACCGAGTACCCAGATCTAAACCCGGATTGTGACTCTTCTATGATGGTGTTTTTCCCTGCCCACTCATTTATGCGGTCAGTAATTATACTTGAGAAAATTTTATGCATGACATTAATCAGTGAAATTCCTCTGTAATTAGCCGGTTCTTCCTTACTGCCCGATTTAAATATTGGGACTATAATACTTTCGCACCACAATTCCGGAAATATACCTGTATCTAAAATTTGATTTAAAAGACTATTCAAGATCGGAATTATAATATGTTGTGTGTTTTTATAAAATTCCGCTCCAATCCCATCTTTACCGTGTGATTTACCAGTTTTCAGCTTAGATATACTGATCCTTATTTCTTCATCTCTAATTGGTCTATTAAAAGGGCTATTAACATCATAATCGTCACTGTTATCTCTTTAATAATTATGAATTGGAATCTGATCATTACTGTAAAGTAAAGATTGAAAGTAATCTCGCCATTTTCCAGGGGAGATAGAATTGCTTTCCGTTTCAGGCTTTGTATGCCCTCTTACTAGTTTCCAGAACGTTTTTGGATTATTGCTTGATTTTAGCAGTGAAAATCGTTTTTTACGTTGATACGTGCATAGTTTCGCCTTGCACATGTTTTTGAAAGATGATCTAGCTACCTTATAGTTTAAAAAATCTACGTTATTATTTGTCGAACGAAAACGTCTAAGAAGAGAGTATTTCTTTCGTTTTGCTAACAAGCATTGCCTATCCCACCAAGGCTCTTGTTTTTTACGCAATGGGTTATTATGTCTTAAAATCATATGTTCGGCAGAAATCTTATAAACATGTATTATTTTTAAAGCTGCATCGTTTACATTTGTTCGGATAGTACTTAGAATGTTATCTTTCGAAGACGCGAAGTTACGCGTAAAATTTTCTATGAACGTCTCATAACCATATTTTCGCCAGATATAACGGTCATAACTTATCGTGTCGGATAACTCGACTTGCTCCTCCTGCAATTTTTCAGAAGTTCGGAACCTTAACTGAGCGTACAAGGGGAAATGGTCAGAGTCATCATTATTTTGTACATAAAAGTGTTCGATATAGTTAAACAATTCACTTGATACGATATGATAGTCTACCACACTATGACCTGCGTTGGCAATACATGTAAAATTACCATTACAGTCGTCGACAAATCTGCCATTAACAATATGAACATTATGAGTACAGCATAAATCAATCAAAGACAATCCGTATCTATTTACTTCTCTATCTCTTTTTTGCCTGGGGAGATCAAACAAATCTTCATCATAATCAACTTCGCAATTATATAAATATTTTAAACTATCTGATAAAATAAAATCATTTAAATCTTTCGTTCTCGCATTAAAATCACCTGCAAGGTATAGGTAGCAATTTGGATATTGTTCTTTTATCAGTAATAAATTGCTTTCAAGTAATAAGATACCATTATTTTCACATAACGTATTGTAAATTCTAGAGCCTTCTGGTGCTACATACGCAAAGTACATTATTAAATCCTTCATATTAGTGTAGATACTTGATTTTATAAAAAGTGTAATACAATCTTTAAAATCATTAAAAATCCGTTTTACAAAACCTGATGTTATCAAGTGGTCTCTTATAAAAACACTGACTCCTCCACTATTACGTATTGCATTGTAATGCCTTGAGCGTACATTATCAAAGTGTGTATATTGTTCGAGAAAATTATCGAATTCAGAGTTAAAATTACTCCATGTTTCAAGTAATCCTATGACATCAAATTTATTTAAATATTGTTTTACATATACGTTATTTCTAAATTTACCAAGTCCATTTACATTCCAGCTTAAAACGTTCAATAGTTCATAAACACCAGCATGTGTGTTCGTTGGGCCTCGACCACGCCCCTAGTCGACGGTTTCGTCTGCCGACGTTTCGCCGTCTGCGCTGTCTTCGGCAGGCAATTGTGTGTTGAAAACACGAGCTTGACCTTCTGCTGTTTCCCGCCCAACATGACGATTCGTATCCTCGTTCAAGATCGGCCTCGAACGTCCACGTGCTGTGCCAATTTCGATAATTGTCTGGTTGTTTTCATCGTATGCAAATACCTTATTGTTTACTATCAGTTTGTCATAGTTCATAACCGCGTAGTTTCCTCGTGCTCTCTAGTCTACCAGTCGTTTGCCGAGTTCACGCCTGTGTGACTTTACACGTTCAGTGTAATCCTCGTTGACTGAAAACTGTGTATTTTTAAGCTTTCGCCTGGCCATTGAGAGAATGGATTCTCTGCCCATGTATTTATAAAATTTGACAATAATCGTACACTTTTGAGCGTCCCTAGATATAAGCCTGTGTGCTCGTTCGATCTCCACATTCGCATAGTCTCGCATGTTAAGTTCTTCTCTGATAAAAGATCGTACTTTCTGCTCAGTGTCGCTCCACTTTTCATCAAAAGTTCCATAAATACCATTAAACCTCAGGTTATTTCGTCTTGACTGGGATTGTAATTTATCCATTTTAGACTTCATTGATGATACTTCATTCCATAACATTTTATTTTCCGATTTAAGTTGTTCATTTTCATGTTTAAGATTATTAAGGGTAGTGGTTACATCGTCAATTTTTACATTTATAGAAGCCAAATTTTGCCTGACCTCTGACCTCATGTCTTGTAAATATGCCAGAATGTCCGAATTGCCCGTAATGTCCGGTGTCCTGTCTTGACTTCCTCTGGAGTGAATTTCGCTATGGACAATAGGGGTCATCTGCGAGTCATTATCAATGTACCTATGAAGTTTCATGATCTTAGGCCTAAGCGTTCTTGAGTTATCATCCGGAAACCATCTGGTGGACGGACATACGGACGGACGGACCGACATGAGCAAAACAATATACCCCCTCTTCTTCGAAGGGGGGCATAAATATAGTAACTGCTTATTTTGTAAAGAAACGATTACTTTTAGAAATACATGCTTTCCATGCCATTTTTACAATAAAAAAAAATAAATATATATAATTGGAAACGTTCTGCTTCAATGACGATTTCTCAAAAGCTATAAAGGCTACTGAAATTTAAACTATATATGAGTCTTGTTCTGAGAAAATTGGGCTTAATGCATGAGCGTAAAGTGTCGTCCCAGATTAGTCTGTTCAGTCCGCACAGGCTAATCAGGGACGACACTTTCCGCTTTTATGGTATTTTTAGTTACAAAGAAGGACCTCCTTGCCGAAATCAAGTTTAGGCGGATAGTGTTGTCCCTGATTAGCCTGTGCGGACTGCACAGGCTAATCTGGGATGACACTTTACGAACCTGCATTATGCCCAGTTTTCTCAGAACGCGACTCATATTTCATATTCGTGTTAAATATCGATTAATAACGAACGTAACAACAAAACAGACATATAGGATCTGGCACGAGTTGTCATATCATACCATATTTTATTAAACGAGTTCAGAAATTTTGTTAGTAACGAGCTTACTAACGAATTTCCTGGACGAGTTTAATAAAATATGGTATGATATGACAACGAGTGTCAGATCTTTTTTATCACATGCTTTTACATGAGCAAATTAAATAAATATTTTCGCAAACATAATGATAAATCACGAATGTTGTTCACACTTCGTGACGTCATTTGACGTTGCAACGTCATTTCAGCAAAATAACAAAATGCGATTGGTCAATAAACGAAAACTAAGCCAATTAAAACGCTTAAAAATTTTGTATTACACATGTGTAATATAAAAAAAATGCAATGGTTGTATTACATGGGAAACAGGGTATAGCATGTGATAAATTATTATAGAAAACACAGGAGTTTAAATTCTATCAATATAGCTAATCTAATGGCTAAATAAAAAAAATATACCCCTATATAGTATAAAGACTACAGGAATGCAACGCAGCAGACCCCGGACCCGCCCATTTTCCAGTATACAAGGGAAATTACTGGAAAAACAGGGTACCCTACATCGACTCATGGTATAATAATCAAAAGGCCGGTGAAAGAAACTAGGAACACTGCTTACCGAGAACTACCTTTTTCATAATTCACAATTATTCAACATATTCCGCTCATCGTCGGATCCATTGCGTGTTGTTATTGTTTTTATGCACTGCGAATCTGTTTTTCCTAATTCACTTACGGACCCGCACCGTACCCGTACAGAGCCGTACTGCAGAGAACAGCGGATGTAAACAATGTCACATACTGATACTATATGACTGGCCTTAAAAGGTCATAGCTTTGTAATGACAGGCTCTTGTGGTACAGGAAAAGCACACACGTTGAAGTAAGTATAGTGTAATTGTACTTAATATTTAGTTTCTTTTGTATATTATCTATCTATATATACTGCCAAGCGCCCTTTAGAGCATTATAGGCAGAGGGACATTATCGAGTCCGTTTCCTGGGAAGAACCAGTACTAGGTGTCTAAGGAGGAGATAACGAGAACGCTCCCCGAGTGGGGAGCGAACCCACGAACTACCGATCGCTAGGCGGACACCTCATCCAGTACACCACCGCAAACTCATTATATATATATTTATGCAAATATTGATATGCAAATAAATCCCGCCAAAATAGAATACGTAAAATTATTAACTGTAAGAATATGACAGAATATGTGTATTGGCAGTTTAAAGTCAGATGTGTAACAATATGATAGTTACCTCGCGAAAATACACATGTTCGAACTGAACAGTCAACTGTACACGCGTTCTGTTCATATGCGTATGTTGCGCCTTTTAAGTTTGCTAGTTTTATTCCGTTGAGGATTTAGTGGGAATGGCCTATGCGCGTTATATAACACTGCAGCAGAACCGGAATTTGATTTGTTACTGACACTGTGTTGTCCTAGGATAATTGCCGTCTGAGACGGACCATACTGTGCCAACTTCGGATTGGTGTTGAGACCATTTCCGATTCCCCTTTGCTGGCAGAAGAAGTTTTCAACCAAATCTGAATTTAAGTAACCAGGGTTGATAGAATTTCCGTTTTTCACATGAAGATCGCAAAGAGATACGAAACCTGTTATGGAAGAATTTATATCATCTCTGGTTTGTTGGGTCATCAAATTTTTCTTGTCTGTATAAGTAGTCGATGAAGAAATTTCAGATTCACAGGAGTTGAAGAAATCAAGAACATCTTTCAAAACAGTTTATCTGTCGTCTGTAAGGGTCGAAATTGGCCTGTTTTTGTCTGAGAAAATTGATGCGACTTGCGATGTTTTCTCTAGTAACAATATAAAAGAAGATAACCTCTCTGGATCTGCGAATGTCGACTGATACATTTTTATAAGATAAAGCAATGTCATTATCCAGCACCTGTATCGCTAAGTGGTTTCTCATTTTCGATGCGGGTGTTAGATTGATGTGCTCATCTGTAAGTTTTCTATGAATGGTAAATCCATTCTGAAAATTAAAATTAAAACACTCCCTCCAATGGTCCCAGACAACAGGAACATCCTTGATAATGAGATACCTTCCTTAGTCTTTGCTATGCTTTAAAGTACTTGACTCAATATTGTTTCTAACTTTTTTTAAACAATGCATAATGTCTTGTATTGCACAGATGGAGTGCGTATGATCAAAGACACCATGAAATACATATTTGGCCTTTCTCGGGTCTTTCATGAGCATACTAGTAAAGGATCTGTTTGTATGACGTACCATGAGGATCTAAAGTCACTAATTCTTCCTAAGGAAGATTTAATGTGCCAAGTAGAGATTTTTGTGGTATCAAATATACCGAGCTCGTATATTGTGTTCCACTCCCGAGTTCTTTTTAAGTAAAAACAAATAATAAAACAATATAATCGTTCCAAAAATGCATTTCCTTGCATGCTTATGTTTTATTCAGACATAATAAGGATAATTATATTTGACATAGCGCATGATTATCAATAAAAACGATGATTATGTCAACCTTCTCTATATGCGCTTATATGAATTCCACCTCTTTTTGCCAATCAGTGGGCGGAGTCTAATATTTGCAGGTGCGCGTGACGTCACGCGTTAAGTCGTCTATTGTCACTTGTCAACGAAGTGTAGACTTAGAGGCGAGGATGGGGCTAGGAAGGGCCCCTTTTGAAAATAATCAGAGTTTGAGACCCCCTATTTATCTTTGTGCAGACATATGTTTACATAGCCTTTATATCATCATAGTTTACAAGTTTATTGTCTAATCCATGGCATTATAAATAGATACAATGTAATGTGATAAACATTCGTGGCCAATCTTTACAGATTTGTAATAGACATTTTTTATATTATGTAACAAATTGACAAATAACTATTTATATGTAAGGTACTATTTCCGTGGTATAGTAAGACAGTTTGCTTTACTTTATTCTATGGAGCTGGATTTGAATAAATGTGCGTAATACCAGCGTTTTTTGCCACCAAAAAACAAAGTTACGCAATGTGTATCATTATATCAATATATTCCTTCATTGAGAGAAATTGATAAAAACATGATTAATAAAATATTTATGTTCAGCTATATCCACGAGAAAATTGTATATTTTAAAAATACAAAAAAAAAACAGTGAAAAAAGGCAAACATGGCTAGATGCCTGTAAAGGGTAACAATTATAATTGATTTTCTAATGATCGAGGTTTGTAATGTCTTTATTTGAATTTATTGATTAAAATTGAATACCCGCCATTTTGCTTTGATCTGTTCAATTAGGCGGCAGTTGTTAGAAATTATCTCAGTTGCTAATTATCATGAAAATAATAAAATAAATCGATGTCGTTTGAGAATGTTTGCCAATTGATAACACTTTGTTCTGTCCGGGAAATTACTTATACAAATGAATACAAAATCTGCAAGATAAGATCTTATTATATAACGGCGCGTAACAGATTTCGTTCTTATAGTTGTTAATTAATGGCTTTAAACAGCTCAATAAGAAGTCTCAATGAAGACAGTGTACAGTGCAATGTGGAATAAGTGATTTTGGTCATTTTTTAACTCGGAATAACGTGCAGCAAACGGTTCGGATATCCGAGGGTAAATATCAACAACAATGAACAACAACGCGATACTAATAAAACAGAATGTCGGCGTTAGCGTACAATTGCCGAAGCGTTCCACTTTGCAGACTTAAGCGTGCCTTGCCACGGTGTTATATTATGTTCTGTTCTGTATAATAATTGCATATAATGATGATAAATGTCGTATGCATAATAAAACATTAATAATATGTAAAATGTTTTAAAACTATGCATACATGATTTCATATATATATATATATCAGTCCATGTTGTAAATTACGACGTCATTTATTAATTTATCAAAGATTATAAAAAAATCACAGTTTGAACTACTTAAGTCTAGTTGTATATAGATCTAGAATCTATGTTGTTATTGGATCCAGATACAAATACCGCTGCTTTTTAAAGTAAATTCGATAAATGAACGAATAACTGCATAATTAGAAATAAAAATCATTAAAATACAACTTGAATAATATACTCATTTAACTAAATACAAAATTGCATAATTAAGCGTTGAACTTCGTTCATTATTTTCATTGGCTATAATATTCGCAGGAACAATTAACAGGAATAGGCTAATTAGGGACGACACTTTACGCACATGCATTATGCTCAGTTTTATCAGAACTCGACTCATATCATTATGTATCATATACAGAAACATATGGTATGATGTGTTTTTTAAAGCATGACACTAGCTGCTGTGTCAGTGTGGTGACAGGGTAGACATTCATATGAATGTGCTTTTGATATTAGAAGTTGTAGTATTTGTGTAATTAGTATTTGTGTATTGTTATCACTAAAACTGCATATTTTAAATGTCTCCTGTTGTTGTTTTAAGGCAGGCTATCCCCACTACCTGATCATCCAAATTATGTCCCATCTCAGTTCTATTTCACACCCGAAAGAAAGACCACACCACACCCCTTACAAAGATTTGAGCGGATGCAGAGGAGATGTTGCTCAAGGCGGTCGCTAACTGAGGAGTTGGTGAATGAATCTACCCAAGCGACAGCCAGAGATAATCAGGAGGCAGCTAATGCTCTACTCAACTTGGGCAGCGACTTGCCAAGTTTCAGCGAAAAAGGTATACAAGTCGCTTCAGTCTATCACTATCATGTAATTCAAAGCCATATGTGTTGCTATTTATTACAAATATTGGCATATATCATAATTGTCAGACAAATATTTAGCATGTCTAATGAACAGTCTTTTAGTCTGTACAAATTGAAGTTTGACACCTCACCTATAAATGCCCATGTTGTAACATAATAGCTCAACAAGCAATTATTATAGTACTAACTAAAAGCTATGACTGAAATCATACATTTTTGCCATATTTGTTGTTTTCAGGAATGAACACAGAGCCAGATCCTCTTCTACAGAGCTTTGAAGAGTTGCAACAGGATTACAACAGACTACAGCAGGAGTACCAACATCTATTAGATGAAAATGCCAGGCTTAATCAGGAAATAAGGGACAGCAAGTTCACATACACAAACTTGAAGAGTAGTGAGATAAGAGCATACACAGGACTACCATCAATGGGTGCGTTTCTTTGGGGTTTGAGTTTGGTTAGTGAATTCTACAAGCAAATTGGACGGTTATCAGCTGGAGACCAGCTACTTCTTGTACTGATGAAACTCCGTCTATGCTTATCAAACAGTGACCTTGGGTACAGATTCAACATTTATCCGACACAGATATCCCTCATTTTTTCTCAGTGTATACCAGTTCTAGCATAGAGTGTTCGGTTCCTGATCAAATGGCCTTCCAAGGAGAAAATTTTGAAGAACATGCCAAAATCATTTCGGAAAAACTACAACAAGTGTCGAGTGATTATAGACGGTAGCGAGGTGTTCAATCAAAGACCTTCCAACCTAGATGCACTAGCCAAGACATGGTCCAACTATAAACACCATAATACTCTGAAATTCTTAGTTGGCATTACGCCATATGGTGCCATTAGTTTTCTGCCACCATATTTGGGTGGAAGAGTGTCGGACAAGGAAATCACAGAAAAGACTGGTTTCTATGAGCTGTTGGAACCTGGTGATCTTGTCCTTGCGGACAGAGGCTTTCTGATAGAAGAAGAGCTGGCGATTCGTGGTGCCAAACTTGCTATCCCACCCTTTGCAAGAGGAAAGAAACAGTTTTCCCAGAAAGAAGTTGAAACTGCGCGACAACTGTCCAGAGCAAGAATACATGTAGAGCGGGCCATAGGAAGGATAAAGAACTTCAGAATTTTACAACAAACATTACCAATCACTCTGGTCCAACACGCGAATGACATTTTGGTTATATGTGGTGCTCTGACCAATATCATGCCAAAGCTTGTGAAGTGAGGTACTTTGTTATTTAGGCTGATAAAATGCTGCTTAATGTACCTAGGCTGATAAAATGCTGCTTAAATGTATATGTGTACAATACTGACCAACTCTTAAGAATGACTTCTTATTTAAAGCAAAAGAGAAAGCGATATTGTTTGAAATTATTACGCGATATATTTATGCGTGGACATTGCAGAAAAAAGTTAAAGAAATGATCTCAATGCTTGAGCATATACTATGTATTACCATTTATTTATCAACTATTTATTTCACTGTTGAATTTTATATGTTGATATAATCAAATGATATCTTCATTACATGTGTATTTATTGAATGTGGTATTGTTTCAATGGATTGTTCTGACATGATTTCTACTTTCCTAACTCAAAAATGCAATTATTATTTCTAGGTTATTAGTTCTTGGGTATTTATTGATGTTTCTTAATACCAGTTTTACCTGTTTGAATGTTCAATTACAGTCCTGTTACCAGTTGCAATGTTTATTGTGAAATAAAACAATGTTTCTATGCAATAAATGATTTTATTATTTACTTTTTAATCCTTTTAACACGTTTTTTTTACTAAGTTAAAGCAGGCTACTGAACTTAGTAATTAGATATAACAGTACAGAAATAAATGCTTTATATCTGCAGACAGAATAATTGAACAATTTTCAAGTTACTTAATTTTCTTTATAACGAAACAGCATTATATTTTAACCAAGGTAATTAATTTTTTTAAGTTAACAACGCTATAAAAGATTTACATGCAGGGATACCTGCCACTATTATACACTTTTTATATTAACCAACAGAACACTAGTGTAACAACTGCATATAAACAGATAACACAAGTATTCAAAGTTCCACTTTTCGACAGTCTATGTTGCATTTCTACTCTCCAGAGCACACTCGTCATCCACTTTCTTAAATATGATCTCTGGTAGAAGATGTTCAAATGCAAAACTTAGGCACTTGTCAATTAATGGCTTGAAAAATTCAGGGTTATAATATATGGTCTGGTAAAAAATACCTTTGTCAGTGTACACAACAAAGTCACAGAACTCTTTTTTGCAGACAAACATCTGGAATTGTATTTGCGTGTAGTACCTGTGCGATTCCCTCAACTTCAAGGTTACGGGCTCGAGGTAGAAGTTCTTGTCCACATTTGGAATTTCAGACACTTCCATATCTCTGTGGGAAGCACAGCATTTGATTTCCATCAAACCGTCTCCATGGCATGAGCAAGTTCTTACACCGTCTGGGGAAGCAACAAACAGTGGGAATATTACATCAATGACGAGACAACTGTCTTTCACAACCAAGTTGTCATGTTCCCTCGATGCCAACTTCTCGTACATGTCTCTGGCCTTTTTCTCGTTGTGTACCCCATACTGGATATTGTCCATAATGCTAAGGTTGTACTGTTCCCTTTTCATCAGCTTATCCAGTAACCTGGTAGGATTTGTCGACTCTTTCAGGGTCTTAACGTCATGGCACAAAGATGATGTAATGCGCCCCACACGCTGCCTCTGCCACAAAATGCTTTGAGCCTGGCCTCTAGTCATGTTTTCAAGGTTACTGGCCTGCACTGGCGTTACTTTGAAGTCAGCCATGATGTACTGGCATTCCCGCGTTACTTCTTCTGCCGACAGTTTCTCCTTACTGAGCTTGTGTTCCCTAACAAGGATCTGAAAAAAACAACAATAACTAGCGTTCAACAAAACATAATAAACCTTGTTATATTTACTATTTATACCTCGGATCATTTTACTCTTTGATTCACATTTAATTCTGTGTAAACATTTCGGAAAGTAAGTCAGATATTTGGGTTTGTTTGTCTTTCGTGTTTAATCCACATTTAAGTAATACATTTAAACTTAAGTGTCAGAATTCAAATAAATGTATAAAAAAAACTATGATTCAAAGGAAAGCACTGGTGCAACTATACTACATTCATGTTAATTTTGTTATCATTTCCTACTTTTATGTGTGAAATTAGCAGATATTGATATAATTTTTTGTTTACAACAAATAAGTTGTATATCATACTGGTGGCATGTCCTCGTCATCTGATGCTGTGTCCGTCTCCGAGTCATCCTTTAAGAATACGCAAGCATCTGGGCATACTTTTTTCAGCCGCCCTAATACCTCTTCCTCGTCAATCGTCACAACCACAGCTGGTTGTTGTTGTGGTCTCGTTTTGCGAGTTTTGCCATGCTTTGACTTGTGGAAGCTTATTTCTGAAAGTGGTTGACCCGTCACCTGAAATTACAGCAAATATTAACATTTCAAATTTATGTGCTGGTTGTTGTTTCATTATTATCAATTTATGACTATACTCACAATAAGCTATGATAATACCCTGTTGTTTTTTTTAATCAATTAATGTCCATATATTTAGTAAGTTACTGAAATTAAATATCATATTATTCATTCATAACCCCAAATCATGTTCATTCTTCAAATAAACAAAGAATAAACGATTAGTCTGCTGTACAAGAAGCTTTCGATAATATAATATTTGACACCAACCTTCTCACGAAAGCATCGATTCCACTGGTTAGCCTGGCTCGTTTTTGCTGGATTAGTGTACCCCAGTTTAATGGCAGCTTCCACCTTGAACAGGACAGCAGCAATATGGCTGCATGTCTCACCAGCTCTGAAACATGTAAATGTTTATTTAGCATTTTCTCTACTAAATGTATGTTTACTACATTTACTTATTAATTCACTAATGTGTAATTTTACATTGACATATAAATGTCAAAGAAATACATTTTGATGTGATAAAACAATGCAGCAAAAGATTACAGAAACACAATTTACCCTGCTTTGCATGTGCAATGAGCAGCAACTATGTTGCCAGTTTGCTACTTCACAAGAAGCCAGGGATGGTGCCACTGCTTCTTGTCGTTTACTTTCTGAGAGGGTACAACTTTGGCAGTCAGAATACACACAGAGGTCTCGGGAACGTCGTGGTACAGTATTTTCTGCACGTGTCCCGATACAAAATAATTGTAGCCGTCCAGAGATTTGTATGATTTCATGGCTTCTTGTGTATTATTATTATTATTTACTTGACTTATTGACATATACACTTATGTTTGTTAATGCAGCATCAACATAATAAAACAATATCCCGGAAAGAGAAAAATAATGCATTTGAATATCAACCGTACTTTCGTTTGACAACTGATCACGCAAGTACAATGTGAACCTAAATTTAGTTTTAGTGCAAAGTCGTTTATACGACACAAAGACACCATATTGTTTTACGGATCATTTCGGCTTACATGACTGGGTGGGTCACGTAAAATATATAATATAAAATATATTTTTATAAACAACTGGTAGCAAGATGAGTTGCAGATAATTGGTCAGTAACCACATTTTAACTTACTCTTTTGACCTGTTAATTCTTTTCAGCTCAATTGAACAGTGAAAAATGCCCATAATATCACTTTAAAGGATTAAAGTCTCTGTAACGCTCAAAATCAACGAAAATTTCGTTAAATATTTCGTAAAATAAAGTTAACACCTTAACAATCAGTGTTCCTTATAGCAATAGCCAAAATTTCAACGCTAGATGTGGTATGATTACATAGATTTTGTAGATACAAAATGCTCGTTTTTATTTATTTGTGGCCACAATTAATTTCCGCGAATATATCTTTTCATACGACACACGAACACCATTTTAGTGTTCATGATTCGTATGAATAGATATGCAATACAATAATAAAAACGAGCATTTTGTATCTACAAACATCTTTTTTACCAGACCACATCTGACGTTGAAATTTCGGCAATTGCCATAAGGAACACTGATTTTTAATTGGTTAAGTAAATTTTTCGAACAATTGTACGAAATTTTCGTTGATATTGAATAGTAATGTTACTTTAATTGAGTTAAGGCGCCGCCGAGGTTGATATGTGTGTGTCTTTGTTTATTTTCAAATTATATGTGTTTGTTCAATCCATGGTGAATCATTCATAGGATAAATCAACTTGAGAATTGTGACAACTTCCGTCAGTGACGAAATTAATTTAAGTAATAAGGATTATATATATATATATATATATATATATATATATATATATATATATATATATATATATATATATATATATATATAAAATTAATTTCACTGCACAGAAGGAAAGCAACTTTTATATCGTAGATTTTCTGGTACAACTTCTCTTTAACCTTTTTACAACATTTTTATGCCCCTCTTCGAAGGAGAATGGGTATATTGTGTCGGTAGAGCTGTCGGTAGACCAGTTTGTTTCCGATCCATTACTCCTAAACGAATAGATCGAATAGTTTGAAACTTCACATGTGTATTGGCCTTGGGCAGAAGATGACCCTTATTGAAATTGGGGTCACAAGGTCAAAGGTCACTATAACAATGTCGGTCGGTCTATCTGTCGGTAGACCATTTTGAATGCCGGTAGACCAGTTCGTTTCCGAACCATAACTCGTCAACGAATTGACCGATTGGCTTGATACTTCACATGTGCATTGGCCTTGAAAAGCAGATGACCCCTATTGAAATTGGGTCATAAGGTCAAAGGTCATGGTCACTATCACAAGTGTAAAAATAGTTTCCGATCAATAACTCGTCAAATATTTGACCGATTGTAGAATTCGTCGATGCTTCTGAAGGGATACCTATCAGGACCACGCTTACGAGTATTTCAAACAGGCCGAACTATATTATATATGTAGCGGATTTCAATAATTGCTTGGAGTATGTTCACAATACTCGATAGCAACTATTGTTGTTGAACGTTGTTCAAAGTTTTATTTAGCTTCATTATGTGAGCATCAAAAGCGTGTTTAGCACTCCAGCCAAATTAAATTAAAGATTCACGACAATTGGAACACAGATTAAATAATACCTGCGATAGTTTTCAGTTTTCCCAAAGGATACTGAACGTTGGTTTGGTCTTGTGCTGTGATAGACGTCGATTGCCTGCTGGAATAACTGAATGACCGGTATCATGACTACCAAACAAACTGACTTGCGCTGGTACTGAGGATTGAACCTGGGTGAGAAACGCTTGTACCTACCACTGTGCTAACCGGACAGACGCAAATCGGTCTGGAACGCTGCACATGTAGGTCAACCAATAAATAATATATTTTAAAATGAAAACTTTAAAAATATCATATGAAATAGAAAGATGTTGGTACTTAATATTTTTCATGCGACGTCGAAGTTGCACATATTTTTGACAGGGATAGATCTGACCTGCGTGATGTCACCAAGCGCATTGAAAACCTAGAAAGTGTCGAAATAAGTAACAGTCTTCAAATGTATGGCCTCCCTGATGATGCAGACGAAACGAACGAGCAAACCGAATTGAAATGTGTTTCTGACATATACAATGTCGCATATCCTAATGGCTCTTTACAAGGCGATGCTCTTATTTATATAAAATAGTTGGTAAATTCAGATCGAACACCCCCGGATGGTGCTAGTTAAATATATAACTTTCGAAATCAAGGCAGAACTGTTCAAAATACGCGATCAATTGCGAATTAAAGGCTTACGCATATCCAGTGAACTCACTAAGTTTCAGCGCTAAAAGATCCGTGAGTTGCATCAGCTTGGAATAAATGCTTACTTCAAGAATGGTGTTCAGTAGAAAATAGGGTGACCTTACAGGCTAGGCGTAAGGCTCAAATCCGCAGCGACACCACAAACAGCCATCGGTCCCGAGTTACAGAAGCGACGTCCCTACCCTTGTAGACTTGGGTTGTGGGCAAGGCCCTCGGTTGTCAGCTATTTCTTTACTGTCATGGAACGTTGCTTGACTGAGATCCAAACTAGTTGGTCCATTATTTCTTACACTTATATTGCAGTATGATATTATATTTTTGTGAGAAACATGTGAGTCCATTGACGATGCAATTAAGCAAATTATCTGTTTATTTATGGCATTGTTTACCATCTAAACTTTCTAGACGATGTGGTCGAAGTATGGATGGTGTCCTAGTAGCCTAGGAATTTAAAACTGCTTGTGTGCTTTTGTGTCTCACGTCTATTCTTTTTTGAAGCTGGATTGGTTTAACATATTGATAAACGTCTTTTTAATGCATAAAAAATATTATATTAATTGCTTATATAGCCGCAGATTCTTCCATTGTTTACGACGAATGTAGTGGAAAGGGTATATCAATTATTGAATCTCTGTTTTACAAGATGAATTATGCAGAACACCACATTTTAGTAGCTGTTGATTTGAATGCCAGAACCGTACAATAACCTGATTGTATTGATGCTAACACAATAAAACACGTGCATGCCAATTAATGAAATTTTGACAACATTTGAAAACGTTATAATTAAATGTCATGGGCACTCGGTATAAAAGCGAAGGCGTTGTTTGCAACGTTCGAATAAGTCGACTTGGTTTTTACCGGGACTTTAAGAATTATAAAACTAAAGTAAATAGGGCTTTGCGAAATTTTCGGCGCTACAAAAGTGTCACTTATTTAAATACATATCTGTCCAGTAAAGATTCTTTTCGCACAATGTGTAATAAAAAATGTAATGAATGCAAAACAAAAGTGATCAATAAGCTTTCTAACTCAGTTCACGATCAGAAAGATTTTTGGAGAAACATTAAAAAGCTGCAAAACAATAATACAAATAAAACAACTAAATCTTTTGAACAATGGAACAACAATTTTAACACACTTTTTAATGGACATCTCATATGATACATATGACACAAATGTTGATGTGAATATTCTAGGAGGAAATGTTCATATTGACGAATGTCAGGATACAGTTTTCAGTTCTCGTATCTCAGATCAAGAAAAAATAGAGGCAGTGAAATGTCTAAAGCTTACTCTGGTGTTATACTAGCTAAGCATTTCGTATGCAGTATTGATATCATTCTGCCTTTGCTTAATATTATTTTGAATTA
This sequence comes from Dreissena polymorpha, assembly GCF_020536995.1. Classification (NCBI taxonomy): domain Eukaryota; kingdom Metazoa; phylum Mollusca; class Bivalvia; order Myida; family Dreissenidae; genus Dreissena; species Dreissena polymorpha. The sequence goes on along the minus strand of NC_068356.1, from coordinate 48,952,272 downwards.
GATTGTTAACATAGGTTGCTTCCCCCAAAATTGGGCGTGCTCTGTAATGATACCGTTGCATAAAAAGACCCACAAATAACCCTGACATAAATTTAAGATATTTTGAGTAAAATATACAGTTATATACTAAATAAAAGATTAACGTTCTACGCGGAAGCGTACGGGCGCCTAACAGATCCACAAGCCGGTCTTAGAAAAGGCTTTTCAACGATTGATAACGCATGTGTTCTTTACTCATAAATCGATAAATAGTTATGTAGAAAAGGTAAAAAGGTTATATGTTGCTTTTGTAGATTTTTAAAAGGCATTTGATTAAAAGACATCAGTGGAAAATTGTTAAACGCCATAAATGGTCTATATACAGAAGTGAAAATCTAAAGTGAAATCACATTATACTTTAAGTGATCTAATTCACTGTCCTATGGGTTAACGGGAAGGCTTTAATTGAAGTCCAACATGGTTTCGTCTAAATATAAATTATATATGAATATCTGAAAAGCAAGTACATAAGCGGTATACAACTAACGCCATATGGTCTCGAAATATTGTGTTGCTATTTTTGTTGCGGGCGATGTCGCACTAGATTCTGATGCTATTGCTGGACTACAACAACAATTAAATTATTTACACGAATTTTGCATTGAATATAAATAAGAAGTTAACGTTCAAAAAACTTAAGTAGTCGTTTTGAAAAACAGGGGTATGTAAAAAAATTGAAATATAGCTTGGCAATTCAAATTCTGTCTGTACGATTCTGCTCTTTATGCAGATGATTTCATCGAGTTTTACCAAAATAATGTTTATATTCAATTTGTTTCTGTGCTGTTTTTTTTTATAATCAAAACGTGTTTACACTGAATGCATGCTTTTCGTTGGTTATAACCACAACCACGATATGTTCAAAGAAAATGAAAAGGCTTTGCATAAATCATTTGCACAAAAAACAACACTCAAGAATTTGCATTCCAACAAGTCTTTAAGTTTGGATATGAAATACCTTACAAGTATGCAAAGAAGGCCACACGAGTATAACCATTAACATTATCACAGAAACCAAAACACTATCTGCATATACACACTTGCGTCAGTTCAATAGATTCTGACGTTACTATTATGGTAAATAATGAAACTGTGCTCCAGATAAATCTATGCAATGGTTAATATTAAAATATGTCCATTGAAAATAGTGTTATATAGGTCCAACCTTGTTTGTTCTAATCTGCATTTTTAGCTTGTATACACACAGGAACATTATCAGATTGACGACAATGAGCACCAAAGATACGACCGATGGGATGAGGCACGGCATGCCGCCAATTGAGAAGTCACTTCCCGTTCCTGAACCGCCTGATCCACCTTCCGTCCCTGAACCGCTTGATCCAACTAAAATATGGTAACGTCAATCCAAGAAATGCAAGCACTCACATAAATCATATACACTCAATCATTTTTTGCAATATATTCCTACTGCGAGTAGGTAAGTAAGGCCACGTAACACGCGAAATAAGGTATACAATAGCATTGCATGGTGCAACCTAACCGTTTTACCAGTAAATTGTTTCATACGGGTGTCATAAACAAGTATGTATGTAGGTTAACAAATACAACAAGTATATGCGATTTTTGTTGGAATTTTGTTGGACATGTTTATCAGTTTGGTTTTTCGGTCTTTTGTCAACATCGATTAAAAGAGCGCGTGTGATTTATTGAACAAGTTTACTTCCGAACCTGTTACCACCACTGTAAGCGTCCTCGCCGATCCAACGTTATTCTTGTTGTCAGTTGGTGTGATCTTGACGTCATAACCGTTCGCGTTTGCATTCGACATGTCGTCTGTCAGTTGAACTTCCCCGGCTGGAATTTAAAAAAAATCGTGCTAAGTAAATATAACTCACAAACATAAACCGGAACTGTATGCGTGAATATTTAAATACACCGTTTCTTTGAATACATTAGTTTCCCTAACGTCATCGAAAAAAGTAGACAAAGAAATATCACACTTCAATACGGGTATGCTGACATTTATCCCGTGAAGTTGTTCAAGAGCTTAATCGAGCATGTATATAGTAGACAATTCAAGGGTGTACAGCTAAAAAATTACCTGGCTCTCGTGAAATTAAATATCTCAATTAGCTTTTTTGCGTACGCTTCAATCAATTAAATTCGCTTCCAGTATTGAACCTTTATTACTCTTCGTAAAGATACTTAAATATATTCAGGCATAGTACATAGAGGTCAGTGCCACTGCCATCTGAACCTCGAAAAAACATTGTTTGCAAGACAAAGTAAAGATCCGAATAAATCTGGAAGACATATCATTTTGGTGAACCCTTGATCTTTTAAATAACTTTACCTAATGTTCTGGATTAAAATTTAATTATGACAAAACTAATCTTATATGGATTGGCTCCAAAAAGTTCATCATACAATCATTAAAACTTAATATAAACTAGTCTAGGGCACAACAAACTTTAAAGTTTTAGGAATACTTTTTGATATTGATTTAAAGAAAATGATAGACATAAACTTCTCCAGTTAACTTGAAAAGATGTACAATACCATACATGTTTTGGAAAAGGTGAACTTTAACAACCCTAGGAAAGATAAATTTTGTTAACTCACTCTTAATTCCATTTTGTACACACTTGTTTATAGCTCTTCCTAGCCCAGAAGAAAGAGTATTAAAACAGATAAATAGCATGTTTTCGGATTTTTAATAGGATGGACCATCAAAGATTAATCATTATGTTGCTGTTAAATCATATGATGATGAAGGAGTGGCCATGACTGATAAATATGTAATTGAAAAAACAATGAAAATTACATCGTTAAGGAAAATTGTATCAAGCAATGGAAACTGTTTTCAACTGGTATATTATATATTTGATGTGAAGAAAAATTGTAATTTAGGAAAATTTTACATAGAAAAAATTATCAGTTTTAAAAATTGTTTTTGGAGGGATGTCCTTACATGCTATATTGAGTATATTAATTAACAAAATATCAGTTAGTGTGAAGATACTCTTGATATATCTTTATTTTACAACCACGATTTTAAAATATGAATAGTATATATAATACAAATATGTATGACAGGGGGAAATAAGATATGTAAGGAATAAAGTATGCATTTCTGAAGAGGTTTTTTTAAACAATCTGGATTAGAAAATATGATTGGTGCTAAAATTAACTGCCTATTTCATGAAGCTTAATCAAAACTGTGAAGGCATTTATCAGATTATCAGGGTTTCTAGTTATAAAAAGCCAAATGTACAACCTCTACTGACATCATTTTACTTAAATAACATACTTATGGATTATATTCCAAAACAAGAATATCAGTGAAACTGATGGATGCTCCCCGATGATGCGCTTTGTCAATCTATGTGTTAATAACCACCTTAAAAAAATCTATTATTAGCCTCGGTGACCTTGACCTCAGTGACCTCATCAAAAGGAAGAGGTCCATGCAAGGTATCTACGTGCCAAATATGCAAGAGATCGGTAAAATATTGAAGGCGCTATGAGAAACTGTAACAAAATTGTGATGAAAAAATATAATTTTAGCCTCGGTGACCTTGACCTTGACCCCAGTGACCTCAAACCTCATCGAAAGGTAGAGGTCCATGCAAGGTACCTACATGCCAAATATGTAAGAGAACGGTAAAATGTTAAAAACGGTAAAATATTGAAGGCGCTATGAGAAAGTGTAACAAAATTGTGACGGAAAAATCTATTATTAGCCTCGGTGACCTTGACCCCAGTGGCCTCAAACCTCATCAAAAGGTAGAGGTCTATAAAAGGTACCTACATGCAAAATATGTAAGAGATCGGAAAAATATTGAAGGTGCTATGAGCAACTGTAACAAAATTGTGACGGAAAAATCTATTATTAGCCTCGGTGACATTGACCCCAGTGACCTCAAACCTCATCATAAGGTAGAGGCCATGCAAGGTACCTACATGCCAAATATGTAAGAGATCAACAAAATATTGAAGGTGCTATGAGAAACTGTAACAAAAGTGTGACGGAAAAATCTATTATTAGCCCCGGTGACCTTGACCCCAGCGATCTCAAACCTCATGAAAAGGTAGAGGTCCATGCAAGGTACCTACATGCCAAATATGTAAGAGATCGGTAAAATATTGAAGGCGCTATGAGAAACTGTAACAAAAGTGTGACGGAAGGAAGGAAGGAAGTAAGGAAGGAACTACAAACTGGCAACTATATGCTCCCCGAAAATTTTCGGCGAGCATAAAAACTTGTTTATAAATGTGTAAGCTACAATACAGATATGCCCATTTGTCATTCAAAATGGAATATACTTTTTTAATTACATTGAATGGACAAAAGTGCATACACTTACTTTAACTATCTCTATAGAAACATACACTCAATGGTGCCCGACAATAATTATTCACAGCCTCTTAAGAACCAAATGTTTTCTATATTAAATGAACATTGTTGATGACAATTTATATTACATTTGTAAGGAAAATAAAGAAACCATATTACACATATTCCGGGACTTCATTTTAATAGAGAATTTTAATAATGTTGTAAAATGTTTAGGATCACATTATGTGCAAAAATATACAGAGATTTCCTGTCAAACAATGCTATTTGGAAGTACAAGCATTAACATGACTGCTATAAATATCCTTATCATAGGAACTAAAAAGTATATATTTATATGCTACCTTCAATAAGAGAGCTGAACAATAATCTGTGCTTAAAATGGGAAATTCAAGCTCAAACAAAATATCAAGAAAAGGAACTACTAACAGGCCAGTTGTAAAGCTATGTGTAGATCAATAGAAACTTTTTATGTCATTACATGGCATATGTATATGTGTCTGTGTGTGTATGCTTGTATCTATATAATGTTATACATTGATTTTTTCTACCTCTAGTATAGCAAACATGTTCTATATCAAGAAAGTTAAATTGTTGAATGAACTATTATATTATTATAAACTAACAAATTAACATGTAAACTAACAAGATGTGTGTGTGTGTGTGTGTGTGTGTGTGTGTGTGTGTGTGTGTGTGTGTGTGTGTGTGTGTGTGTGTGTGTGCGTGCGTGCGTGCGTGCGTGCGTGCGTGCGTGCGTGCGTGCGTGCGTGCGTGCGTGCGTGCGTGCGTGCGTGCGTGCGTGCGTGTGTGTGTGTGTGTGTGTGTGTGTGACACTGTGTCCCTCCCATATATTTGACCTTGAAGGATGACCTTGACCTTGACTGTTCACCACTCAAAATGTGCATCTCCATGAGATACACATGCATGCCAAATATCAAGTTGCTATCTTCAATATTGCAAAAGTTATGGCCAATGTTAAAGTTTGACGCAAACAAACCAACAAACCAAATAACATACCAACAAACAGACAGGGCAAAAACAATATGTCCCCCAGTATAGACTGGGGTACATAAACATAATTTTTGTTAACAACGAAAGAAATCACCTAAAAACTTGGCTTGCTATCGGCAAAATTGACTTAAAATAAAGTAAAGATAATTCAAACAGCATTTCTCAGTAGATGAGGCTAATTACTCAGTAATTTCTTTGATGATCGTTGCCGAGATAAACATTCGTGTTGAACAGATATCTCAAAGTTTGGAATCTGTTTTGGGTACGGGAAAAAGCTATCATGATGCGTCAATGTATACCAACTGATCTGTGATAAAATAAACCAACATGTAAATATACAATGATTATTGCCCAAATTCCCAGATCCTGACCTACCCAAATTAGACCACATATCACACGTGTCACTTGGATAGGTGGATAGAATAAATATAACATTCAAACCATCAAAAAACCCAGTCTGCATTAGGCAAGATCAGAGTGTTGGGGAAAAGCCGAGGCTTCCAACGTTACTTACAAGCAAGTACTGTGAGCGGACATCCTGGTGGATTACAGGTAAATGTTAAATTGACTGTGTCATCTGGATCAAGGTCAGTATATAGAATAGTATAAATGACTTCACCACTGGATGTCGTCTGCGATACTCCGATTGTTGCCCCAACTGCCACATGAAAAATGTTAAATTTGTTATAGAATCCATATTTGTAACCGTTCTGTGTCAGTTCTCATGAACATTTATTCAAGTGTTATTATCAGCGAAAGATTCTTAGAAACAGTACAGTATATTACAGAGCCGTTTAAACCACAATTGTATAATAGTAAGTCGGTTTATACCCGATCGTTGAACGCATTCTTACGTGGCAGATTGGTGATTTCCGGTGGCTGGTTTGGAGACAGACTGACCACCAAGGTGGTGGAAGCAGTACCCGAGGGTTTACCGTCCAAGCACTTGACCACGATCGTGTACGAGTTGACCGTGTCGTAGTTGAATTGCCATGAGGCCGACTGGGTGGGGAGAATTATCTCGTACACTAGAGAAGAACGATGACAAAGAGCAATTGGAAAACATAGTGTTGTTATAGTCCTGCTATTTATACAGATAAATACATACATTATGAATATGTTACAAATAATGTGTGATCAGAGCTATTAGTCAATAAATCTAAAGTTGATACGGTCATTACCTTTAAAGCCTCTATATCGCTCGAAATCAACGCAAATTTTGTAAAGTATTTCGTAAAATAGGTAACAGGTAAACAATCAGTGTTCCTTATAGCAATAGCCACAATTTCAACGCTAGATGTGGCATGTTTACATAGATTTTTCTAGATACCAAATGCTCTTTTTTGACGATGCTACGAAGCAGCTCGTCTAAGTTATCATACCATGGAAAAATTATTCACAATGGCGACCTATGTAAAGACCGAGCCTGTCCGATTGAGATAGCTCGATTTTTCTAATCGGCATACCTCGCTGATTGTCATTGATAAAGGTATAGGAAGCTCAGCTATAAATAGGACAGCATATTCTGGGAAAAAGATTTGTATTCAATCCATTATATGTTTGTAGATCAATGAAACAACTATGCATTTTCTGTATTGTATTTGACATTTGTCGTGATTCAGTAAATAAATTGCGAATTAAAACGTGTATAATTAACTTTCAACGCGATCATGAGTGTAAAGAAAACGAATTATTTCAAACCTGCCATTTGTAAACGTTGTAGCGACTATGGTATATAAACAGCATTATAGCCATATAACATCTGTGAAACTCGCTCTTATGCGTGCTGTCTAATTTTGCATATTTTATAAACTTTTCAAACAGAAATTACAGAGCCACATCAGTGCACATACTATGTTTGATAATTCATTCGTTTGTTTAATATTGTTTGCTGTTTTAAACACATACTATGTCATATCGCGGAGATTTAGTTAAAGTTGCCATGTTAATAGGCGAACTCGCGTATTCAAGTGCTCTTACGACTATGTGCTCCTACCTACTTTCGGGAATCATCATGAAGTTATTGCCGTACTTAACGAACAAACATGCCTAAGCTTATTGAATTAGAGAAAAAAAATATTCAAAAGAAAAAAGTTATACGTTCGTGCACATGGGCATGTAAAATCACGTCCGTACACATAGCATCATTAACTTAGGAAAGGAAACAACGAAATATAAAGTTTGGTTTGATATACATGTGAAATTAAAGAGCATGGTGTAATTAAAGAGCATGTCAAGTTTTGAATTTATATGCTGAAACGTAATGTTATAACCCACAAACGTTTTACTGTAACAGAACGTTTTTTTAAGAAAAGTGGTACAGAAAATACACGTCGAATATCTGTTTAAATATATTTCTTCTTATATTTGATCGAGAATGTATCCCGCCTCCCAGTTTCGCTGAATGGATCAAGTTCCCCACGGGTACTACTTCCCCGCACCCCCAATTTTTTTCTCGTACCCTACATTTTTCGTGCCCAATTTGTTTTCCTAACCATTTTTTTTCGTAACCATAACTTTTTTTTGTACCCAATTTTTTTTCGTACCCAAATTTTTGCTCGTACCCAAATATTTTTCCTACCCAATTTGTTTTCCTAACCATTTTTTTTCGTAACCATAACTTTTTTCATACCCATTTTTTGTGCATAATTTTTGTACCCAAAATGTTCGTACCATTTTTTTTCATACCCAAAATGTTTGTACCTACAAACACAATTGTGGTGATGAAGATAAACTTAAATAGATGCTTTTATATCAATCCTCTTCAAAAGCATCGTCACACCAGTACTGTCAGTACTTTATTTATTTGCGACACAATTAATTCCATTTTAAAGTGATATTATGGGCATTTTTCACTGTTGAATTGAGCTGAAGAGAATTAACAGGTCAAAAGAGTTAGTTAAAATGTGGTTACTTACCAATTATCTTTAACTCATCTTGCTACCAGTTGTTTATAAAAAATATTTTATAATCGATATTCTTACGTGAATCACCCAGTCCTATAAGCCGAAATGATCAGTAAAACAAAAATGTGTCATATGAACGAATCTGCACTAAAACTAAATTTAGGTTCACATCGTACATGCATGATCAGTTGTCAAACGAAAGTACGGTTGATATTCAAATGCATTATTTTTTTCTTTCCGGTATATTGTTTTAGTATGTTGATGCTGCATTAACAAATATAAGTGTACATGAATTGAAAACACCAAAAATAAACAACGGTTGCGATAGACACCTATAAACTGTTAGATGCCCATAATATCACTTTAATTTCCCGCGAAAATATCTGTTCATACGACACACGAACACTAAAATGGTACCATGTAAAACAATAATAAAAACGAGCATTTTGTAACTACAAACATCTATTTTACCAGACAACATCTGGCGTTGAAATTTCGGCAATTGCCATAAGGATTAATAATTTTTTATTGTTAAACATTAGTTAACGAAATATTGTACGAACTTTTCGTTGATTTTGAGTAGTAATAAGGCTTTAATGTATTAGATTGGATTTGAACGAGAACACGCGTTGCGATGTACAGAAGCTGTAACGGTTGCATGTGAACAATGTCCTTTGTATTAGCAAGGCGTTATAATCATATTTCACTTTCTTCAGTTTCTTGTCTCGGCATCAGTTTCTCTACCTTTTTAGCGTTTTTATTATAAATGTGATCGCGATTACCTCCAATTGTTGATGTACCCGACAAGAAGCGCGTTACAAAATACTCCGGCGAAGTGCTGGGACTGACTGTCATGGTGGAGATGACGTTGTCTGACGGGTCGGAGCACGTGTACGTGGCAATCCGACGTTCAGCGTCCACGGTTTCTGACGTCGTTAAGCCTGGCGTAAGACCCGTTAGCGTCGGTTTCTATATTGAAAATACGAAGAAAGAAGAGTGAAGCATTGGATTACAGCAATCAACCCGTACATATAATGATTTGACCTGTACTGGGAACACATTAAAATGTTGTTGTTTTTTCGTTCAAAGGGTAAACCCTGCAAAATGTACTTGCTTAATCTTGACTGATGAACATATAATATATATTGAAATAATAACTTCGATCCCAACATATGTAAACGCCTTTGGACGGACTTACAATGTTCTGGACTATGATTGGCATCGTTCCCTGCGCTGTGCCTCCGCAAGTGTCCGTGGCCGTGAAGGTCAAGGTCACAGTGGTTCCGGATAGGTCCGAGATCGGGAAGTTAGTGGTATCGGTGGTGGTTGTAACGGACCCTAAACAAAAACTATATATGATTGTTGTACCATAAACGGTCCAAAAATCGTTATCTCAGCAATTTAAAAATATGGTCGAAATCATAATCAACGGCATTATAGATGGCCTCTCAAAGCGCATAGAATCTCATAGCTCATAGAAAATGAGAACAAGTATCTCCGTCAATAAAACAATCTTTTAAAGGACCGCATCGCCAGTATTGAAAATGAACGTGATGCAAGCGAACAATATAGCCGACGAAATAGCGTGCGCATTTTCGGCATTCCAGAGAATTCAGATAACCCGGAAGCCACCAACAATGTAGTTATGAAAGTGTGCAACACACTGGGAGCAAATATCACACTGGTTAGTTTAAACATATTTATTTCTTAGGGCATGTACTATTTATACAGATGTTACACAATATAAGCAGAAAAGGATTGATATAAGTTCTTATATAGTTTCTCTCCTTAGAATTAATATTTAAACATGGAAGTGGCAGTGTTTAAAGACTATACATTTCATGATATATGCCAGTAGTAACAAGACGGGATATACACATTTAAAAAAGTGAGGTGATCAAGGTAGGATGAAGGATTTTTGTTGTGGGTCAATGTCAAATAAATGCAACGTCGAGTCGGGATCGGATTGTTATAAGAAACGCTTAGATTCGGTGATGTATTGTTGGACACAAAGAAAGATAGTAGAGTTATCATCATCGTTTAGGGATGTATTGCCAAAGAGGAGCGTATCAAGGTCTACAGGACTTATAATTCTTAAGACATTGTTCATTAACTTTGTCCGTATTACGCTATAATAAGAACATGTGAAGAAGAAGTGGAAGTTAGACTCAAAATCTCCACAGCGACAAAGAGGAGAATCAATAATATTTTTAGCGTAAAGGTGCTCATTAAGGGAACTTGATTTGGTCCTTAATCGCGTGTGAATGACTTGAGAATGACGTTTACCTATGTAATAGTACGATGGTGTTATAACTTTATTCCTGTTAAGTTTAGATTTAAATGCATTCAACGATTCACTATTTTTAACATCATCTGGTAGGTTATTCCATTTTCGAGTGGTTGAGATTGATCGATCTCACCGAACAGGAAAACCCGGGGGTCGCAAACCAATACCAAGTTTTGAGAAGTTTGTCAGCTACAGGCCTAGACAAAAGCTGTACACCAAACGCAGAAACCTTAAAGCACACAGGGAATTTGAGCACACATATATAAACGAGAACTTAACACAACATCGAGTCCAGTTACTTTACATAGCACGTTGACTTAACCAAATCCAAGCAAATTGAAAATGCATGTTCGGCTGATGGAAACATTTTGATTCGGGTAAATGAAAATGGACAGTCTACATCAAACGCATCAGCACCGAGCACGAACTCGAGAAATATAAACTACCCTAGGTATCGCTTTCTTTTTTTGAGAACCATAAATCACGGTTAATTGAATCGACGATCTGAATGATTTGCACAGCGCTTGGCTGAATACATACTTCACTCATCTTTTATATTTCTTTAGTCAAACACATCTCACACATCTCCGGTCCTACAACGTTAGCACGTCAGTATTAAGAAGAAACTTTTTTGTTATTACCTAAATAGCCGTTTGATTTAAAATGCTGCTCACACAAACAACACGCCCTTCACATACATTTCGTTTCGCTACTGGTGTGTATCGAAAGAAAATACAAAGCTACAATTTACCGGTGAATGCAGACAAACTATTTCTGCTCGTTTCGAATAGTTTGGGCGTAAAGATCATAATAATAAATATTCTTAGCTTGAAATAATCGTGTACACGTGCTTGCCTCTCAAACGATTAATAACAATTGCACCTTGAGACTCTAACATTTCTTTTCGTAATAATAGTCTCAGCTGGGTGCAAAAACAACAACATAAGTATATTTAGTATACGGAATTTACACGGAGTTATCATAGCCCGTATGCCTCTTTGTTTGATATGTTGTATATTACTGAATTGTGCCTTGTCATATGTTCAATTGTCTTATAGATTTTTTTTATAAATTGTTACCCATGAATAGATGATTGCATTGTTATTACGCTGCAGCCACAACACATCCATCCGATATTGGTGTTCGCCTTGTCTCCTTCCGTTGCGTGACGATTTGTTTTGTGCCTTGTAAAATGTGCAATTGTCTTATATTTCCTTCCGTTGCGTGACGATATGGTTGTGCATCGCAAGATGTGCAATTGTCTTATAAACTTTTTTTTCTAAATAATTACACATAAATAGATTATGGCATTGTTTTTAAGTCCCCGTTCGCGGAGATATATATGGGCAGAATCGTAAGAAAACGTGTTTTTATTTAGGATATCTTTGAAAATTCGGTTGAAATCGGTTGAAAAGAAACAATATAGCGATTTTTATTTTGGGGTCGAGTACGGTAAAGTACGAAAACTAATGAATATTCATGATTCGAAAAAACCTAAACAAACAAAATTGCGGATACTAATTTAGCGGAGAGAAGGTACACATGTAAGAACAAATGCAAATACATCTGTAACAAACGGAAACTTAGTTGCAACGCTACGTGTTTTGCTAAATCTATGTTTTTATCTTCCATATGCTAATATGTTAAGCGAAAGCTTAATATAGATATAATTTGCATAACTCGCGACGCTGCATGTTTTTATGATCATTTATATACTTTTTTCGTTGTCAACCTCGATAAAAATATATTTCAATGAATGTATGTAAAGTTAATTTCTCGCTATACGATTGGTATGCAACACAACTATCTATTCCGCGTACAACACACCCATCCAATATAGGACGGTATTTGTATTGTTTCTTTCCTGTTCCTGTGCTCAGCTCTATGTTCATTATGCACATCTTGAAATAATTGTGTATGGTATGAAATATAGATATACTCAGTTGTTGTTTCATATCCTTGTTAAAATAATTTAACTTTCAAAGAATACTTCAAATTGTCACACATATACATTTGTTTAGATTGATGTCTAGTGGTATACTTGAACATTGTACAGTATCACTCTTCGATTGACTGCGATGAACACAATCGCTACCCACACAGAAACGTAAAGCAACGACTCCATTACTTAATTTTAGTGTGTATATAGAATATACCCAACATGACCATTATAAAGTCCTTTGTATGTTCACTAATAAATTATTGTTTCCTATGCTCTGCTCTTGCTTTAGATTTTCTTTTTCCACTCTTTCCTCGATTTCCTCTCTACATCCGTTCTGCTCTTGCTTTAGATTTTCTTTTTTCACTCTTTCCTCGATTTCCTCTCTACATCCGTTCTGCTCTTGCTTTAGATTTTCTTTTTTCACTCTTTCCTCGATTTCCTCTTTACATCCGTTCTGCTTTTGCTTTATTTTTTCTTGCTTCAATCTTCCCTCGACTTCCTCTCTACATCCGTTCTGCAGCAATGTCTGTGATCAGAGTCTTAAAGGGATCTTTTCACGCTTTGGTAAATTGACAAAATTGAAAAAAGTTGTTTCAGATTCGTAAGTTTTCGTTTTAGTTATGATATTTGTGAGGAAACAGTAATACTGAACATTAACCATGCTCTAATATAGCCATTATATGCATCTTTTGACGATTTTAAAACCTAAAAATTATAAAGCGTTGCAACGCGAAACGATTGAATAATTTGGAGAGTTCTGTTTTTGTCGTTAAATTTTGTGAAACTACGAACATTGCTTATATAAGGTATAAAATACGTCAAGAATGTATACTCGGCGGAATAGCTCAGTAGGCTAAAGCGTTTTTACTTCAGGACTCTGGCAGCACTCCAGGGGTCACTGGTTCGAAACCTGCTCCGGGCAATGTTCTTTTCCTTTTTTTAAATTTTTTCTTGATTTTTTACTGGAGCTTTTACGATCCAATGTTTACATTTATCAATATAAAGCATTTAATGAATAAGTTAAAAAAATGCCAAAATCTGTGAAAAGGCCTAGAGTTAATTTTGAAGCGTTAACCAGCGTATATAGTCGAAATACGAATCAAGTCAGCGTTTCAGTCACATGTTGTATTTATTGAGACATTTTAGTATGCTTAATATTAACTTCAGATTGAAATCCGCGGCCATGATCGTTTATAGAGCTCCATTACATTTTCCTGTGCTACTGCACATGCTGTACTCCGTCCTATCTGTTGAAACTATACTGTACGGTGATGATTCACTCGACTTCCACACAAACACAAAAATGGTTGATACAGTTCACAGATACATTATCAATAGCAAACAATTCGATACATAGACTTGCTACAGAACGTTCATTACTTTCTTAATTCCTACTTTTCGTTTATACATATTAGATGCTTTATACACATGTGTGCAAATATTGCATTTTTTTGCAATCCATTCAGCTTCTTTGTTATTCAAAGTGTCTCTACATTTCTAATCTGTTCATCTTCTGTATTATTTATCTAACTGTAGTTCTTTCAATTCTCGTGTTTCAAATGCTTCTATTGTCTTATATTTTCATTTTCTTATTCGCACTATACGCATCTGTCTAACTTACTTTTTGTAAACCAGCTATGTTCGCATGACGACATACACTATATATTATACTATATGGAGAAGAACTAAATAAGATTGCATCTTTCGTTCTAATCTTATTCAAACATGTATTTACTTACATGGTGTAAACATGGTATCTGTGCAAATATATTCATGTTGGAAATAAATATATTTAAACTAAAAAGTCATTCGATTACAATTATCGACAATAGTACTAATTTAATTCAAACGTTACATCGCAAACAGGCACTTACAAATTCGACTCACTTTCCTCGGATTGTGTGATGTAATGTATCTCTTTAGTGCATTGAATCGTTACACAATTGTGTGTTCTTATATTAGATTTAGCAAGACTTTATTACAATTTTAACAGTAGATTTTGACCATGAGCGAGCACCAAGACATTGCATTCTAAACCCGTTCGAGCTGCTTTTAAGGTGAGAAAAAAAACTCTTGCCTCTTCTACTAGAACCAGATGTGTCGCATATCACAGTATCAGTTTAGTGTTACTGCTACTTCAATATGAACCTCGCTCTGAGAAAACGGGGCTTAATGCATATACGTAAATCAGGACAACACTTGACATATTATTAAATTTTTCTTGAAAGGAAGTCCCTTCTAAACATACATCCAGTTTCAGCTGTTAAGTGTCGTCCCTTATGTGCCTTTACACATATTCAAGAAGCCTCGTTTTCCCAGATGGCGCTGCACAACACAAACCTGTTCCATTCCTGTTATCAACGAAAGTAAAATAGCTATTCGAGTTCATGGTGATGCTAGTCGTGGTGGCGCAGTCGGCGTTAGTGAAGGTCACGGTCCCTATCGAGACGCTGCCGGAAGTGGTGTCCAGTATCGTGCTGCTGCCGGAAGTGTAGGTTGTGGTGCTGAATATGGGCGTGTTCGCTGAAATGATATTAAGACCAATGCCGCTGGTGATCATAACTTAACGCGCGTTCAAGATGGTGTAATCAATGGGCGATCAGTAAAAATAAATAAATAAAACAAAGTATTCGACGTATTTCGACGTTGATATAAATGCATAATTCAAATGTAATAATTCAAGAAACACATAATGATGAATTTACTAAGAATCCGAGTTCAACAATCTTGAGTTGAATAGTCAGAGCTGGCTCGACATGCGGCAAAATTCCCGAATATCGAGTTTGGACGAATGTCGAGCCAGCTCTGACATCAACATTTCGCGCAAGTCCCGAATATTGAGCTGGAGCGACTGTCAAGCCAGCTTTGACATCGACATTCGAAATTTGTTGAATATCGAGCTGGGGCGAACGTCTAGCCAGCTCTGACATTGACATTTGGCACTGGTCCCGAATATCGAGCTGGGGCGAATGTCGAGCCAGCTCTGGCATCGACATTCGGTAAAAGTCCCGAATATCGAACTGGGGCGAATGTCGAGCCAGCTCTGACATCAACATTCTGCAAAAGTTCCGAATATCGAGATTAGGCAAATGTCGAGCCAGCTCTGACATCGTCATTCGGGAATAGTCTCGAATATCGAGCTGGAATGAAAAACGAACCAGCTCTGACATCGTCATTCAGCACTAGTCCCGAATATCCATCTGGGGCGAATTTCGAGCCAGCTCTGAAATCGTCATTCGGCATTAGTCCAGATTATCGACCTTGGGCGAATGTCGAGCCAGCAGTGACATCGACATTTGGCACTCGTCTCAAATATCCAGCTGGGACAAATGTCGAGCCAGCTGTGACATCGACATTCGGAACTAGTCCCGAATATCGAGGTGGGGCGAATTTCGAGACAGATTTGACATCGACATTCGGCACTAGTCCCGAAAATCAAGCTGGAGTGAATGACGAACTAGTCCGACATCGACATTCGGCACTGGTCCCGAATATCGAGCTGGTTCGAATGTCAAGCCAGCTCTGAAATTGACATTCGGCACTACTCCCGAAAATCGAGCTGGGGGGTATGTTGAGCCAGCTCTGACATCGGCATTCGGCACTACTCCCAAATATCGAGCTGGAGCGCATGTCGAGCAATCTCTGATATCGACATGCGGCAAAACCTGAACATCGAGCTGGGGCGAATGTCGAGCCAGTTCTTTTAATCGACATTCGGCAAAAGTCACAAATATTAAGCTGGGGCGAATGTCGAACCAGCTCTGACATCGATATTCGGCACTAGTCCCGAATATCGAGCTGGGGCGAATGTCGAGCAAACTCTGATATCGACATTCGGCAAAACCCGAATATCGAGCTGGGGCGAATGTCGAGTCAGTTTTTTTCATCGACATTTGGCAAAAGTCACAAATATCGAGCTGGGGCGAATTTCGAACCAGCTCTGACATCGACATTCGGCACTAGTCCCGAATATTGAGCTTGGGCGAATGTCGAGCCAGCTCTGATATCGACATACGGCAAAAGTCCCGAATATCGAGCTGGGGCGAATGTCGAGCCAGCTCTGACATCGTCATTCGGCACTACTCCCGAATATCGAGCTGGAATGAAAGTCAGTCGAGCCAGCTCTGACATCGACATTCGGCACTAGTGCCGAGTATCAAGCTGGGGCGAAAATTGAGCAAGCTCTGACATCGACATTCTGCACTTGTCCCGTTTATCGAGCTTGGGCGATTGTCGAGTGAGCTCTGACATCGACATTCGACACTTGTCCAGAATATCGAGCTGGAGCAAATGTCGAGCACGCTCTGATAACGACATTTGGCTGTATTCCCGAATTTCGAGCTGGTGTGAATGTCGAGCCAGCTCTGATATCGACATTTGGCAAAAGTCCCGAATATCGAGTCGGGACGAATGTCGAACCAGCTCCGACATAGACATTTGGCACTAGTCCCGAATATCGAGCTGGAACGAATGTCGAGTCAGCTCTGACATCGACATTCCGCACTAGTCCCGAATATCGAGCTGGGGCGAACGTCTAGCCAGCTCTGACATCGACATTCGGCATTGGTCCAGAATATCGATCTGGGGAGACTGTCGAACCATCTTTGACATCGACATTCGGCAAAAGTCCCGAATATCGAGCTGGGGCGAATTTCGAGCCAGCTCTGACATCGACATTTGGCACTAGTCCCGAATATCGAGCTGGGCGAACGTTTAGACAGCTCTGAAATCGACATTCGGCACTGGTCCCGAATATCAAGCTGGGGTGAATGTCGATTAAAAAAGCACGTGTGATTCATTAAACATGTTAACTTTCGAACCTGTTACTACCACTGTAAGAGTCCTCGCCGATCCAACGTTATTCCTGTTGTCAGTTGGTGTAATCGTGACGTCATAACCGTTTGCGTTTGACATGTTGTCTGTCAGTTGAACTTCCCCGGCTGGGATTTAAAAAAATCGTGCTAAGTATGGAATGAGTGATGTATTGGACGTCATCATTGATGACGTTCAATCGAACGAATGATAAAGGGGGCTAAGTTTCGTTAAGCTGAGGCATATAGTCGCGATTTGGGAGTCTTGAAAACTGGCCGAACACGTTTGCTGAAATTTGACATGTATATGTACCAGAATGCGATCTACCTGTTGGCGTAGGCGTTATACCTGGGAAAAATCTAGTTTTCGAGTATTTTGCGTTTAAATATTTTTATGGGAAAGAGCACGCGCGCATGACGTCATGAAAAGCGCTTATGCTAGCTTCCATCTTGCTACGAAACAAAGAAACTGACGTTACGCGTTATTAATTTAATATAAAGTTAGGCGTTTAATCGATAAACAAAGACGTAATAATTGTGTTTGAATATCAATCGGAAGTACACAAGTGTGTTTTTTTAATAAACATCACATAAATCAATGTGTTATTCAACGTATTGTGAATTTGTGTGCTACGAGTTGAAGAAAGGTTTACGCGGCTAGGCTTTCCGAGATAAATGTAAGTACACACTGGTATTAGAATGGTATTTTTATTTATCCGATAATATCTATTACATTATTAGGGTTTAATATTTTATTATTAAATCAATAAATAAACGTGAGCAGCAAATCAATTAATTTCGTTTGCAGTAGAAACCGAAAGACGGAAAGTAAACAAACCAACCATCAAAATGGCTGACGACATAGCAACGTAGGAATGAACGCTCACAAAATATTTACAAAATAAGATCATCATAAATGATGTAAAGTGAACGCTAGTTAGCTATTTTGTAGATAAGTATACGATCCAACGAAAAAACAATAAAATTTGACATAAAAAAACACCAGTTGATATGGAAATCATCGGCGTTTGAAATAGCAGACGGCGTCGACCAATGGCTGCCAATACAGGTTCGAAAAGAACGCTCGAAAGTATTAACAAAATAACATAGATGATGTAAAGTGAACGCTAATTCGCTGTTTTGTAGATAAGTATACGATCTATTGAAAAACCATAACATTTGACACAAAAACACCCGTGGATATGGAAATTTTCAGCGTAACGAAATAGCAGACATCACATGGCGTCTCATCTGGGTCTACGCTGTTTGCCAAGGCCGATAATATAATGAATGGAAATGCACAAACTCAGTAACTGGCAAGCATATATCCATTAGTAGGTTGTTTCGTGATTATTCAGAAACGACTACATAATTCTTTTGGTTCTGCCAGTGCAACTTAACAGAAATAAGTATAAAAAGTTTCTACACCTGACAACAATGTGCCAACTTAATACAAGGTAAGTTGTTTACATTATTTAAAATATTGCAAGCTTACAGTACTCAACAATAAACAGCTGGTACAATGTAATGTCATCGTTTTAATTTTAATAAGCCCGTGGTTAATTACCCTTTTTAATGTTATGGATCAATGCATCTCTAACACCTTCAATTGACTTGTTCATGAAAAATATACACCCTCAGTGCATGCTATCCCATACACCATCAATCACTTACTAAGGCTCGATTGGTCATTCTCGGCTCGGGTACTACTTACCGGTACATGTACCCCGGGTACTCTTAACTTTACTTACATGTTCCCCGGGTACGGTAAATAAACTTAAACATACCCGCAAATATTAGATTGTATCCGAGTTGTATATCCGCCAAAAATCCAATGTCGTTAAACATGCTACCGATAACGTAAAACAATATTGTTTACCTTAAACAACCTTCTCTTTTAAAAAATCTGCATCAACATGCTTTTTAGTTTGAGTGTTGAGAGGACGCCGTAGGAATAAGCAAGTAATCAAGAATACGTCTCTGTTTCTGCTTTTATTTCCTTCATGTATAATGACGATAAGGATTGACGACTAACATTGACGACAATGATCACAAGCATTTACGACTAACACTGACAACAAGCATTGGCGACTAGATGTAACATTGACGATTCTCTACAATAAATGAAATTAACAATAAAAAAATGAATAATAAGATTATAGTACAACAGATATGCTTTTCAAAGTATAATATAATAGCATACACTCATTAGAATAAGAGGTTTCATAAATAACAATTTGAAACATTTTCAATCAATATCGAAATATCTTATACAATATATATTACACAGCATGAATTAATTGTTAAAACATAATATAAATACCGAATATGGTGTTCCCCATTTAACGGACCTTGCAAACCAAATAATGTTTCTTTTAAAAAATCTATGACGGTAAAAAGTGAACCTGCGATGTCGTGGAAAATATTATACTTGACGACGTCATACAATGACGCGACTTTAAACAATTTAAGATTTAAAATTAAATCACATTATTGATTTTAACAATGAGTTTTGATAATATAAATGCCATTGAACAGAAAATTGACATAAATGTAAACATAATTAATTTTTACAAAATAGCCGACAACAACCGATTTAGTGTTAAAATTCCCGGGTATGATTTAGTATATTTACCGTACCCAGGGTTTGGGCCTTACTAACTGTATTATTATTATATCTCACAGACTACCTTTACCTTGTTGTGTTTATGAACCTGAAACTTATGTTAAATCCGGCTTTCTTTACTTTTATTTTTCATTCATTTGATTACACAATTGTTGACGTATCTCGTGGAAAATTATTTGAATCTTTGGATTTTACTGACGACAAGCTGGAAGTGTCAATTTATTTTAAAAACGAATCTAAGGTTTATTTACATGTAAGTATTGTGTGTTTGTCATGCATAATTCAGTGTTTTCCAGAAAAATTTGAGTAGCCAGTTATATGGCCGGCAACTATGCAGTAAAACGAAAGCATTTTTGACATTTACTTGATATATTTGGGAAAAGTAGCCGGCATCAAGAGTAAATGTAACCGGCAAAATCGCTGGTTGCCGGTATTTAAGTTAAGAGAACACTGATAATAGTAAACTTAATCTTTACGACAGGATTACAGCTTTGTAAAATTGTTATTTGGGTGATAATGGTTAGCAATTCATACAAATGTTATTAAAAATATTGTGCTTTAAAATTAATTTTGAGAATGGGATGGAAGAACAGAAAATGAAGAGCATACAGGGATGGAAATAAGTGGTTTCCCGTGAGCCCAGGGCAAGTAGATTTTGGCCTGGGCAACTCATTTTCAAAAGTTGGTAAACTTCTTTTTTTTAAAGCATAAAACAATACAGTGCAATAAAAATTGAAAAACAATTGATCACCATGGATCAATACTAGTTAAATAACATTCATTATTTAGGAATAGGACATGATTCAATTCAGGCTCATAATAATACATCATGCATTGAACATGTGTATTGTCAGCAAATGTATATAATTATCTATTATAATAATATTCACATGTTGATACATGTTGTATTTCTGGGCTCGTTATTCTTTATCTGGGCAACCAAAATACTAAAGATGGTTGCCCACAATATAAAAAAAAATTAGTTTCAATCCCTGGCATATCATTGTAACTTTATTGTTTAACTGCATTGCATTAAAGTTGTGATTGAGGTTAGCTTGTTGTTTATAGTATATTTACTTTTTAGCTCGACTATTATATATGAAACATATATAGTGGAGCTATCCTACTCACCCCGGCGTTGGCGCGCGCATTGGAATGTTTGCGTACCACCTCAAATATATTTCCTATGTCCATTGACATATTGCTTTTATATTTTGGATACTTCTTTACCAACATAACCCCAATCTATAAACATGAGCAGACAACTGTATCAAGCATTTTAACAGAATTAGGCCCTTTTTCACTTAGAATATGCATATTATAGATAAATCTATGTTAAAGTTTGCATACCACCTCAAATATTTTCTATGTCCCTTGACATATTGCTTTCATACATGTATTTTGCTTCTTAACCAACATGACCCCAATGTATAAACACAAGCAGATAACTGTATCAAGCATTTTGTAACAATTATGGCCTTTTTTTCACTAAGAATAAGCATATAATTGATAAATCTATTTTAAAGTTTGCGTACCACCTTTAAATTGCCACAACTTCTTTATTATGCTCCCCCCCAAATTTTTTAAGGGGGGAGCATATAGTCGCCGCTTCGTCTGTCCGTCCGTGCACAATTTTTGTCCGGGCTGTTTCTCAGCAACTAATGACTGGAATTCAATTAAACATAATGGGAAGCTTCACTACCAAGAGGAGACATGCATATTATCAGCCGGTTCTGGTCGGATGATTTTTCACAGAGTTACAATGTATGGCCCTTTGAAATTTTCCATTAACTGTACATAAAGTGCAATTCTTGTCCGGGCTATTTCTCAGCAACCAATGACTGGCATTCAATAAAATTTATGGGAAACTTCACTACCAAGAGGACATGTGCATATTATCAGCCGGTTCTCGGCGGATGATTTTTCACAGGGTTATGGCCCTTTGAAATTTTACATTGAACATATAGTGCAATTCTTGTCAGAGCTAATTCTCAGCAATTTATTATGGGAATTCACTGAAACAGCATGGGAAGCTTCACTACCAACAGGAGATGTGCATATTATCAGCCGGTTATGTTCGGTTGATTTTTCACAGAGTAATGGCCCTTTTACATTTTCTATAAACTGTACATATTTATGTAGTGCAATTCTTGTCCGGGCTATTTCTCCCCAACTACTGACTGGAATACAATAAAGCTTTATGGGAATCTTAACTACCTCTAGGAGATGCGCATGTTATAAGTGGGTTCGGGTTACATGATTTATTTAGAGAGTTATGGCCCTTTGAAATTTTTAAGTTACTTAACCATCCATTGTATTATTTTGTCCAGAGTTATGCCCCTCAAGACGTTTCCTTTTATCTGAATATAAAGTGCAATATTGTGACCAAAAAACCTTTGGGGAGCATCACCCGTCTCCGATTGTTTCTTGTTTATCATCAAATTTGATTCATGCTTTGACAAAACAACACTAACCTGACATACTACAATGGACACCACCCAAACATGAAATAAAATCTTTTTAGTTTGTTTTATGTCTTTACAAATGTTAAATGTTTTCGTACCAAAATAGTTTTCGTACCTTCATTTTTTTCGTTCCCTATATTTTTTCGTACTCTAATTTGTTTTTGTAACCAAATTTTTTTTCGTACATAAATTTTTTTCGTAACCAATTTTTTTCGTACCCATTTTTTTCTTACCGAAATTTTTTTCGTACCCAAATTTGTTCGTACCCAACTTTTTTTTTCGAACCCATTTTTTTCGTATCAAAATGTTTTTCGTACCCAAATTTGTTCGTACCCAAATTTTTTTTCGTACCTAAATTGTTTCGTACCCAAATTTTTGTCGAAATAATCGGCTTTCAATTTGAATTGATCTCCCCACTCATTCCATCCCGCGAAACCCTTAAGGTGTCGCAACTCTAGTATATATAACTCACCAACATAAACCAGAACAGTATGCGTGAATATTTAAATACACCGTTTCTTTGAATAAATTACTTTCCCTAACGTTATCGAGAAAAGTAAACACAGGATTATCACACCCCAGTACGGGTATGCTGCTGACATTAATCCCGCGAAGTTGTGCAAGAGATTAATCGAGCATGTATAGAGTACAAAAAATCAAGCGTGTACAGCTAAAAACTAAAATACCTGAAACTCGTGAACTTGAATCGCTCAATTAGCGTTGTTTTTTTGCGTACGCTTCAATCGATTTAATTCGCTCCCTGTATTGAAACTTTATTATTCTTCGTAAAGATACTTTAATATATTCAGACATAGTACATAGTGACACTGCCATCTGAACCTTGAAAAAACATTGTTTGCAAAACAAAATGAAAAATCCAAATAAGTCTGGAAAACATATAATTTTGGTGAACCCTTGATCTATACAATAACTTTGCCTTATGTTCTGGATTAAAAATTAATTATGACAAAACAAATTTTTTATTGATTGGCTCCAAACAATTCATCATACAATCAATAAAAATTAATATAAACTAGTCTGGGGCACAACAAACATTAAAGTTTTAGGAATATTGTTTGATATTGATTTAAAGAAAATGATAGACATAAACGTCTCCAGTTAAAGTGATATTATGGGCATTTTTCACTGTTGAATTGAGTTGAAAAGAATTAACAGGTCAAAAGAGTTAGTACAAATGTGATTACTGACCAATTATCTGCAACTCATCTTGCTACCAGTTGTTTATAAAAATATATTTTATACTCGATATCTTACGTGACCCACCCAGTCTTATAAGGCGAAATGATCTTTAAAACAAAATTGTGTCGCATGAACGAATCTGCACTGAAACTAAATTTAGGTTCACATCGTATATGCATGACCAGTTGTCAAACGAAAGAACGGTTGATATTCAAATGCATTATTTTTCTCTTTCCGGAATTTTGTTTTAGTTTGTTGATGCTGCATTAACAAATATAAGTGTATGAAGTGAAAACACCAACAATAAACAACTGTTGCGATAGACACATATAAACTGTTAGATGCCCATTATGTCACTTTAAAATAAAGTAAATATAATTCAAACAGCATTTCTCAGTAGATGAGGCTAATTACTCAGTAATTTCTTTGATGATCGATCCTTGCCAATATAAAAATTCGTGTTGAACAGATATATCTCAAAGTTTGGAATCTTTTTTGAGTACGGGAATTATGTTATCATGATGCGTCAATGTATACCAACTGATCTGTCATAAAATAAACCAACATGTAAATGTACAATGATTTTTGCCAAAATCCCCCGACCCTATCCTACCCAAATTAGACCTCATATCCCACTTGTCACTTGGATGGGTGGATACAATAAATATAACACACTCAAACCATCAAAGAACCAAGTGTGCATTAAGTAAGACAGAGGGTTGAAGAAAAGCTACCGCTTCCAACGTTACTTACAAGGAAGTACTGTGAGCGGACATCCTGGTGGATTACAGGTAAATGTAAAACCCACTGTGTCGTCTGGATCGGGGTCAGTATATAGAATAGTATAAATGACTTCACCAGTGGATGTCGTCTGCGATACCCCGATTGTTACTCCAACTGCCACATGAAAAAGAGTAGATTTTATAGAATTCATAATTGTAATCGTTCTGTATCAGTTCTCGTGAACATTTATTAAAGTGTTATTATCAGCGATCGATTAAAAAAAAACGTAACAGTATTTTACAGAGCCGTTTAAACCACAATTGTATTATTATTAGTCGGGTTTTACCCGATCGTTGTACGCATTCTTACGAGGCAGATTGGTGATTTCCGGTGGCTGGTTTGGAGTCAGACTGACCACCAAGGTGGCGGAAGCAGTACCCGAGGGTTTGCCGTCCGAGCACTGGACCACGATCGTGTACGAGTTGACCGTGTCGTAGTTGAATTGCCATGAGGTCGACTGGGTGGGGAGAACTATCTCGTACACTAGAGACGAACGATAACAAAGAGAACTTGGAAAACATCGTGTTGTTAATGTCCTTTATTGATATGTTACAAATAATGTGTGATGAGAGCTATTAGTCAATAAATCACAACTAGATGCGGTCATTCACTTTAACACATTTAATGTATTTGATTCGACTTATAACCGAGAAAACGCTTTGCGAAGTACAAAATGTTACGGTTACATGTGCACAATATACTTTCGCAAGGAGTTAGAATCATATTTCATTTTCTTCAGTTTCTTGTCTCGGCAACAGTTTCTCTACCCATTCAGCGATTACCTCCAGTTTTTGATGTACCCGAAAAAAAGCGCGTGACAAAATACTCCGGCGAATTGCTGGGACTGACTGTTATTGTGGGGGTGACGTTGTCTGACGGGTCGGAGCACGTGTAGTTGGCAATCCGACGTTCAGCGTCGACGATTTCTGACGTCGTTACGCCTGGCGTAAGACCCGTAAGCGTCGGTTTCTATATTGAGAATACGGGAAAAGAAGAGTGAAGCATTCGGTTACAGCAATCAACCCGTACCTATTATGGTACTATTGTGGTGCTACGAAACACATTATAATGTTGTTGTTTTTTTCGTTCGAAAGGTTAACACTGCCATGTAATATCCAAATCTTGATGAACACATACTAAAATATTGAAATAATTTCTTCGATCCCAACATATGTAAACGCCTTTGGACGGACTTACAATGTTCTGGACTATGATTGGCATCGTTCCCTGCGCTGTGCCTCCGCAAGTGTCCGTGGCCGTGAAGGTCAAGGTCACAGTGGTTCCGGATTGGTCCGAGATCGGGAAGTTAATGGTGTCGGCGGTGGTTGTAACGGAGCCTGAAAATAATCTATCTATGATTGCTGTGTCGTAAACGTATCCTCAGAACTGAGTTGAAATTATTGTACCGACACGTTTTCTGCGAATGCACAAATTCTGTGCAAAAACGATAAAGCACAAACGCTGGATTTTTGTCAATAGTGTTATACATTATTACTGCATGTATCAAACACCTGGACTCGATGGGAACTGATCCCGTTTTCAAAACACTCTTCAATTTGTTATTTCCTTAAAATAAGAAGAAGGGCTATCTGAAATTCTGTTTCTTAAGTGCCTTGAATCGTAACACAATTGTGTGTTCTCATATTAGATTTAACAAGACTTTTTTAATTTTAACATTTGATTTTCACCAGGTGCAAGCACCAAGACATTGCATTCTATACCCGTTCCAGCTGCTTTTAAATTGAGAAAAAAATACTCTTGAATTTTCCACTAGAACCAGATTTGTCGCATATCACAGTATCAGGTTAGTGCTTTAATATGAGCCTCGCTCTGAGAAAACGGGGCTTAATGTATATACGTAAATCATTGTTTACCCCATTATTGAATTTTTCTTTTAAAGGAAGTCTCTTCTAAACAAACATCCAGTTTCAGATGTGAATTGTCGTCTTTTAATAACCTTTTCACACATTCAATAAGCCTCGTTTTCCCAGATCTCGTCGCATAAGGCGCTGCACAACTCTTACCGGTTCCATCCCCTTTATCAACGAAAGTAAAATAGCTGTTCGGAGCCATGGTGATGCTAATTGTGTTGGCGCCATCAGCGTCAGTGAATGTCACGGTCCCTATCGAGACGCCGCCGGCAGTATTGTCCAGTATCGTGCTGCTGCCGGAAGTGTAGGTCGTGGTGCCGAATACGGGCATGTTCGCTGAAATGATGTTAAGACAAATGTCGCTGGTGATCATACATTAACGCGCTTTCAAGATTATATAATAAATGTACGATTTACTCATAGATTCGTTATCACCAAAATCGTTCAGTCTTAGACTTTGCTTAAATTTAGACATAGACATATCTTTAAATTTAATAATTCACTTAACACATAATGATCAATAAAACTAAGATCCCGATTTCAACAATCTGAGTTGAACAGTTTACGTAACTGTACTAAAATACAACTAAACGTTATGTACAGTTTAACAGAATTATATCGCATGTGAATTCAAGTATTTTTATTTTGAATTATTTCCATCTCAGTAAAATAACGCTCAACTCACGTGCGGTCTGCTCGACGTTTATACCAAATATGCGATCGGTGAGAGAAGATCCCGTAAAGTATTGGTCAGCCCCCACAACGGTGGTCGCGGCCCCTGATATGTACAGAGTGTAGGCGACGTTTGCCTGGTTTTTCGATCGAATTATCTCTTCAGTGGAATACCTTACAACAAAAATAACAGCAAATACAGATTGATTTTCTGCCGCAAACACATGCTATTTACTTATTTCAAATGCGAGAAACCGATTTCGCTTCTATAGTGTTTGTTCCGTATCATACCAACGGACCTACTGCTTATGTCTAGTCTAGACAAAAGTTCGGCAGTAATTATTGTAATGTCACAAAAAACATAAGCTTTTACTCGACATAAAACATGATGATGATGATGATGATGATGATGATATTGAAGAGTTTTACAACGCTTGGCACAAATTTTAACCATCAAATGACCATTATATGACGTGCAGCGTGTAACAACCGTCTCCTTTGCTCGAAGGTAAAGGTAAAAGGAAAGGTTAATGTTCAAATTTAGCCATACAACTTTTCCTGGCTGTATCTTTTCATCACGCAGTTGCTAAATAATTTTTTTCCTGACACTAACTGTGCCATTCATCGTGCACTTGTTTAATAACATACGACCATCATTAGGAGACGGCGCGTTTCGTGTGATACGCGTCTACTTACCTTACAGGTTAAGGGCACACTTGGAGGCCAAAAGTTAAAAAATGGCCATAAAATGGCTTGACAATTGCATCACCATCAATATAAAGCCGGTAATTAATGCGGATACGTTTATAACGAATGGCAATTCGATAACAAAGAACAACAAAAGCCACGCGCGAGAGGTGAGTTCTCAGCTTTTCGCATTTATTTTCTGTTCATTTGGACACTGAACATTGTTTGGCCGATTAATGGTGAGCACTTCGTTTAGCGAATAAAGACATTCGCGGAAAAAGTATTTATTATATGAAAAAAAGACAATCAAACTCCTCCGAAAATAAGCATGAAGTGGATGATAAGTACATATTTTAACTAAATAGCAATTCTAAGAAATAAATCAAGAACAAATTCTCTATGTCAATATGTCTGTTAATGTTACAACAAATTTGTAGTTTACTGACGTATTTGAGCAATTTTCAAATTTAACAGAGTCGGGTGACACTTTTTTAGCCGATCATCTTAATGATAATAGCACTTTTGTTAGCGATTACCAGACACTTTTAAACAGATATAACACACAATTTTTAGTAAACCAGAAATTAACAATTTCTAGACTGACGTAAATTAAAAACGAATCACCGAAAATTTACTTAACTTTTCTTATTTATTTGGAATATGAGCATGATTTTTCCCTTTATCGGGTATCGAAGTGTCTACAAGATCATGCATACCTCGTTTAAAAATATGCTCTATCTTTGTTCATGTTTCATTCAATACTATAAAAATTTCATTATTTGACGAATATACATTACTCTACATGCTGGAGTATCAAACGATGTATTGCAATATTTCTAAGTATGTTTCTTTTATTGAAATGGGCACTGATCAATTAGTTAATGCTGTTTTTCGATGGAATGTTCTCACTTTTGGCAAAACATCTAGCATTTTTCTTTGAAATGTTTCTTTTAGCTTACAAAAGGTTATACCATTTATCAACTCTACCATTATATTTCGCGCTTGGCTTGTGTCTTTCTCTGTTATCGAAGTGCCATCCGTTATCCAAGTATCCGCATAACCGGCGTGAATCTATTGTCTACGTATTGATGGATTTTAAAGTTACTTGGCACACATTTATGTAATTCATCATAACACGGGGTGTCTATGGTGATACCCGTGTAATATTTACCATCCAATGCAGTCTCCTGGTTCGGTTTTTAACACTGCCGGCACTGTATTGGTCCCTTAAATAGCAAGCGGGAAACACGTTTAAGTTAGACACGTGTTTACCAGTTACAACATCTACGAATATATAATGAAGTGGGCTGTGCGTACATTTTAGTTGTTTAATTAACACGTAAAATTAGTTTTGGAAATATTTATGCAATCATTATTTCTTAAACATCATCTCATGCATTGTTTAACCGAATTACATGCATGTTCTTAACATATAAATCCCATCGTTAAACATCGTAGTCAAAGTGCATGCTTACACCAAAAACGCTCATTAAAAACACATAATAGGTTGTTTGTATTTAAAATATAAAAAAGTCGGACGTGGTCTAAGCATTCTATGGTTCGTCGTTAACCTGAACAACGTTTTGAATGTCTTATGAACATTCATTTTCCGAATAAACCGCAAAGAATCAATCAGCGTCGAACTGATTTATTTACATGAGCTATATTTGATTTTGAAATGCCATACGTGAACCTAGGAACAAAAACTTACATGGGGCTTTGGTCCAAACAATGGTGAGACTTAAAAGAAAATGATATTTGTTTCCACTAACATTGCCACAAAAATGGGATTGTTAATTAAGGTTTTTGCTAGCCTTTTTCGCGGTTTAACACATTAATAACACTATGAAATACAATGCAGAAATCATCCTAATCTATGTTTTTCAGTTGTTTTGTTAAAGCCCCAGTATCATATTAATACGGATGGATTAGGCAGTCCCTCATCGCGCCGTGTAGTCGCTCAACAGGCGCCTTTCGAACGCCATCCACATCTATGGCTTTCGTTCAGCACCGTAATAGCTCAAAGCGCTCTAGAAGACACTACATCGTAGCTCGGATGTTCCCAAAGTGCTTTGTCCGTTGCGCCGTGCGAACGCAAAGATGCGATGATATCTTTGAACATGATCGAAATGATCGCACGTATTGTTCCAGGCAATTACATGTATATGGCGACCCACGGGGTTGCTATGGCGTTGCTTGCAGTGCGCACATACACGTTCAACGTAGTTGTGCATGCCATAGAGGCGCCGCACGAACGTTGCCCCGTTTTGACAGGAATTTATGAGTGAAGGTTAAACTATGGTAAAAGAATAAACTCGCACATAGGACGTCAAAATGTGAACATCAACAGAGCCTATAAATTAATTTGTATATTATTTTAATGATTCGTATACCGTGTTTAAGGCAATCATATGTGTCTGCATATTTATATGAATTTCGGACATTTTCGGTAATCGCTTAGTTGAACTCGATTGGTCTTCGTCGGCCCGGGTACTACTTACATGTACCCCGGGTACTCTTAAGTATAATCTTAAACGTACCCGGGAATTTTAACGCTAAATCGGTCGTTGTCGGATGTTTTTTTGAAATTCATTATGTTCACATTTTTGTCAATTTTCTGTTAAATGGCCTCTCTTTTATCGAAACTAATACTCAAAAACATATTGATGCAGTTTTTAAGAGAAGTTTTATTAAGGTAAACAATATCGTTTTACGTTAATCGGTAGCGCGTTTTACGACATCGGATTTTAGGCGGGTATACAAATCGGGTATAGTCTAATATCGACCGGGTACGTTTAAGTATATTTACCGTAAATGGGGTACATGTAAGTATACTTAAAGTGATATTATGGGCATCTAACAGTATATAGGTGTCTATCGCAACCGTTGTTTATTTTTGGTGTTTTCACATCATATACACTTATATTTGTTAATGCAGCATCAATATACTAAAACAATATCCCGGAAAGAGAAAAACATTCCATTTTAATAGCAACCGTACTTTCGTTTTGACAACTGACGACAGAAATGATTCGATGTACGATGTGAGTCTAAATGTAGTTTTCATGCAGATTCGTTCATACGACACAAAGACACAATTTTTTTACGGATCATTTCGGTTAAGAGGACTGGGTGAGTCATGTAAAATATCGAACAAAAATATATTTTTTATAAACAACTGGTAGCAAGATGAGTTGTAGATAATTGGTCAGTTACCACATGTTAACTAACTCTTTTGACCTGTTAATTTTTTTCGGCTCAATTCAACAGTGAAAAATGCCCATAATATCACTTTCAGAGTACGCGAGGTACATGTTAGTAGTACCCGAGCCAACAGCCTTAGTTGATGATTACGTTCAGGCCTGACATTGTCCCTGTACATATAAAATGGGACTGGTGCATATGGGCCGCTCACCTACTGTCGCTGTGTGTGGGACGCTTCCCACCAACGTATACAGAGTTCCGGTCTTTGGACGCCAAATTTGCAGCGTTATGGGTCCGGCATTATCCGCGTAGAACGTGAATTTTGTGGTACTTCCGCAACAGATAAACTGCCAACCATCGTTGCCGTTTCCACAGTTGATATACGATACATCTGAGATAAACCAGTGAACATTATATAAGCGTCATGGCGCCACTGTCTCGTGTGGTATTGCATTAATCTATATCCTGATTGTGAAACTACTTCGTCAAATTTAGATATTACCGTAAGTATTCATGTGTTAATTGCGCTTTAATATCTCGTTTTTTTAAATTGCGCTTTAATATCTCGTTTTTTTAGATCATAAGTACATAGTAGAAGACACTTACTTCTAATAAGGAGATACTACGTCCATGTTTGCGAGACGCCAATGTCTTATAATGAGACATCTCGAAATACGGAGATACCAAGTCGTATAATTGGCAAAACGGCAAGATATAATCGTAATTAGAAAATGCAAAATTTTGATTTGGAGACAACGTGGTCTAATTAGAATACACATATTAATAAGGAGATGACAAGTCGTATAGTTGAAAAACGTAAAGTTGTAATGAAAATACATCTCGTTAATTATAGATGCTAGCAATTATGATTGGGGGGCAACCAAGTCTAATAAGAAGACATCTCTGAAAAAAGAGATGCTACATCCTACGATTGGGAGTCCTATTTATGCGGTACTTGTTCCTATTTTGAGATGCTGAGCTTAACTATGGGATACGTAGATCTCATTTTATGTAATGTCGTGTAATAATAAAGTAATAAGTCCTTATTTACAGGGTGCAGTATCACGTGACTTTGTGGTTATCCTAATTAAACGTGGATGGAGGTAAACAACGGTAACTGGTGCTTTTTTCAAATAACTCTTTCAAACAATTTTTCTTAACAATTTCAACTAGTGCATAAAACAGACTTTTATGCTGCTAATGACAATGTGAAAAACGTCGGAATTACTTGTTTTAATAAGCCTGAGTTCTTTTTAAAAAAAAATCGATTAATACTACACGGTTATGCTTCACGCAACGTGAAATGTTGTCACCGATTTCAGACGTATTCAATGATTTATTCTTCTACCTTAAGATATCGGCAAACTGCAAGAAAAACTGGCTTGTATGCACTAAAGATTTATGCAAACGTATTTAAATTACTTGAGTTTTTTTTCAAAAATAAAGTTCTTAACTTGTGTGTTTTAATTCTGTCCAACGCGTGTGTAAAACCCTTGAAAACCCCGTTGATACTGCACTCTGATTATGAGATCTCAGAAATTAAGAGATTCATATTAATCACCAAAAAAATATAAGAACAATGACATGTGCCCCATCAGAGACGAACAATTTAAGAATGTTAACCAGTTCAAAGCCGGCAAGTACAAAATGTTCACTGATAAATGTCGTTGTAAATGGTTATATGAATAGAACACTGATTAGTGCATAAACGTTAACAATATATTTGTGCAATTGGGTGCGCATAAGATTACACATTTATTTTAATCATCATGTAAATCTGACATAAATTTAATTTAAAATAAGTCATAAGTAATTCATTTTGTACAACATGCAATTCTAATATAGTATATATTACAATTCATCAAACAATTATATTTATGTTCAAAATAATTTAAACTGCAGAGCGTTAATATTAGAGAACCGGCGGTTGCGTCCAAAAACTTTATCTATTTTAAATGCGTGATTTTACGCAATATATCCGTTCGACGCCGAAAAGGCTAAATGCACGCATGCGGCGACACGCCTATGCGACGTCACATACTAGCATTTAACTATCCAAGTATTGTATTTTTTGTCAGTGATCGATACACAAATTAAATTAAAAAGGTAATTTCATCCATCCGATTTTGGCCAGTCATATACGTCATCCAATTAAATGTGACATACCAGACGTACATTTTCTTCACAGTTAACTGAACAATATAGTTTTTGTGAAAACTAAGATTTACATCTGATTCTCTATATTTAAATTTTTCGGACGACACACATGTACAGTACTTATATACTAAGGATATACGCATACAAGTCTCGAAGAAGCATACATCTAAAGCACCAATATCAATAAATTTAAATTAAATTTCAGTAACTGTACGAAAGTCATATATTTCACTTACCATTTATTTCCAAGAAGCATATTAGCATACATGTCTATTTTACAATACGCAAATAGGGCATTCGTGACATAAAAGTGCCGTTAGATCTCAAATAAAACTTGATGTTAGACTTTGTTGTAGCTTACTTGTTAAGAATTGTGTAACACCACTTGTTGGGTTAACATCCCCAATCGTTGTCGTTGAATTGCATGGGACGACTGAAATTGAAACGAATTGCAGGCCATTTCAGTTGTTCATGAAGATTAGTAGAGCCACAACAACAAATATGAGATATAAGAACATGACATAGTCTACAATAATAAAACAGATTTTTTTTCTAACATTTACAAATCCATTCATTCATGCATTCAATCAAGTAATTAATAAATTAACTAACATTAATTAAATCATGATTGATTAATTCATAAGTTTCTTTTTGTATAAATTTACTAACTCATTTACAACGAATTTACTTCATTAAATATACCTTGAGACACCGTGGTTCCCGTAAATATTTGCAATCCAATTAAGTAATATACACTGCTAGTCGCGAGCAGTCGTTGAACCATCTTGGCTGCCCTAGAGTCCAATATGAGTAACATACGAACGAGAATGTCCCTGCCTTTGGATAACGTGTGTTTTATAGGTAAATACTGGGGAAAGGATCCATTCATTCGTATTTACATAATTGTATTTATCACATTGAATATAAATAGTTTAAAGCTGTATGGTCAAAACTGATCTAAAAATTAAACAGATGTTTGTGGATTGTGATTACTATGAAGACTGCAATCAGCATGATGGAAGACGGGTTCACAGACGATTTGACGTGGATGTAACGAGGATTTACATACGTTTCAACGTTGATTTAACAAGGATTTAAATGCGATCTGTGCATTAATTTTGCGTTTTCACATGGTTTTGACAAGGACTGATTGCAATTTTACATGGATTTGACAAGTATTGTAAAACGAGATGACATGGATTTTGCAAAGATTTCAATACGATATGACATTAATTAAACAAGGATAGGAATACGAGATGACATTGATTTTTACAAAGATTGGAAAACGATATAACATTGATTTTACAAGGATCGAAATACGATATGACATGAATTTAAAAAGGATTGACATACAAGATGACATGGATTTAACAGGGGTTAGAGTAAGAGTTAACATGAATTTAACGAGAACTTGATTACGATTTAATATGGATTTAGTAAAAATTGGAATACTAATTTACTCCATGGGTCAGTGGCTGGAATCCAGTAGAGGGTTACTTTTTTTTTACTTAAATTTAATTCTTGGTTTTTTAAAAGAGCTTTTGAGATCCAATGTTAACATTTTTCGATATAAAGCTTTTAATGATAAACTTCAATCCATGCCAAAATCTGTGAAAATGTCCCTTTTAATCGAAAGCACGACCAACAGAGAGTATAACCCTTTAGACACGGATATCATTTCATAAACATAAATTGGGCCGGTGTGCACAATTGTATTAACTCATGGGATTCGACACTCGGTCCGTTTTTAATGTAAGTGTCATTGTGTCCAAACGGTGATTTGCACACAATAATTTTTTTTTCGGGTCAATACTATGTTTGTTAGTCTTTTCATATAAACGCAACTGTAGGAGGCATTGTAAAAAGCGCAATTCACAAATTCTATGCATCAAAAGGGTAACCCTTCAAAAGGAAAAATCACAAATGCTTGATCATTCAATACGTTATAAATGATATCTTTTAACGAAATGCTTAAGAAATGTTCATAATGCGTCAAACCGCCGCCCGACTTATCAGATACTCTTTTGTATACTGAATGTGAGGTATAAACATGGAATGTCTTAAAACCTGACAGTCGTGGCCGTGTTACTGTTTTCATGTGCTTTTTATTTTAGTTGTGACTACGTACTGCGGTATTCTCAAAACTTCTTTCATACTCCAAAAAAACTTCGGTTTAAGGTGTCAGTGTGTTTGTATAATTAGTTTGCAATAAATTGCCACAAAATATCACGCAAAATGAAAATGTTTAAATTGTAAAATTGAAATACATGCCACTTAAACACTAGTTTAGTCGAAAGAAAAGTTACGTTTTTGTACTGTCACTGTCGTTTCATTGTCAATATAGCACTACCGGTACATATGCACGGGAGGTCTTGTTGGATTGACAGTTGACAAAAGTCACCAGTCTATCGTGTATGTATTCGTGCTTTGGCGGGTACTATCAATCTTCATGCAGATTTGTCGTCCCATGCACTCACATACATATGATATAATGTTACCGTCGTGCAATAAATTTAATGTAACCATCGTGCAAGAGATTGAATGTAATGTAGCCGTCGTGAAAGAGATTGAACGTAATGTGGCCGTCGTGCAAGAGATTGAATGAAATGTAACCGTCGTGCAAGAGAAGGGCTTAAGATTGTAATAAGATTTGTCATTTCTTTGTTCGAATAATTTAAACATTAATACGCGACCGACTTCGGCCAAAATAAATTGTTAAAAAGTTTTTAATCTACTGTTAATTTGAGGAAGTGGTCCTCCCGGATTCGTGGGAAATTGCTGAATGCTCTATGTAAAATGGTATTGATGCATGCTTTGGAAATGACATGCAATTTGGCAAACAATTAAGATTATGCAAATCACATATCTAATTACTAATCGTCATCATCGCGTCATATCAGAACAAGAGGGCCAAGATGGCCCTAGATCTCTCACCTGAGAGGAGTCGGTTCATTCAATCTTTTGAAAAATATGACCTAGTGATCAAGTGTTTAAGCCAGAGGAGCCACATACGATTATTGTAACCTTTATGGTAATGGTTGTGTTGTAGCCCAAGTAACAGGACAACATCATAAATAAGAAAATTCACAGTTCACTTCTTTTAATAATGTAATTTAATCATGCAGACGAATATTCAAATATCAGTTAATCCAAAGTAAATCAGGATCAATTTATGGAATTGAGTCCCTTTCTCTTTCACACCAGTCTCTCTTCTTTCAACCTACTGGTGCTCTAGAATGAACTTGAACTTAATTTTTAAGAGAACAAACGAATGTCTGCCAGCTTTTCCCTCCGATTTGATCATATTGCCACACTCAAACAATATAATGTTAAAATAATAGGTAAGGGTTATAAACCACTAAACAAATCGAGGGAAAGTCGACCTGGTCACATTCTCCCCCTACTCGAGAAATTACGTCCTGTCATTTACCCAATCTGTCAGATCGGTCAGACTACCATAAATTATCTTCGAGGAACGTACGAAAAGAAACTACATTGTACTTGTCACCCACATTACAATTAATCACTAAATAATAGTAACTACACCGACCAATCGAAGCTCCTCCTCCCCACCTTTTAACTGCGACCTCTTAGGTCTTTTAAGATCTAAAATATATTAATTTATCATTTACATTTTATTAAATTTAGTTTTATTATTGTATACATTTATATTAAAGACATTAAATTACATTGCCTATAATGTTGTTAATCATTCACATTAATATTGTTTTGATTAACTAAAATTATAATAAATAATTAAATTATATTTTTAATGATGTTTTTATTAGTTCTTCAAAATTATATTTATCTCATATTTAAGATAAACACAATTTCTATCATATTCTATGTGACAGCTTGGTACTTTTAACTATAAGCAATATACAGTTATATCGAAATTAAACATTTATATAATCTAAAACATGCAGGTACATACAATAATATTATAACATGTATATACATGTGCCAATACTCAACATAGCATTAAACATTCACATGTTGTGAAATGATTTTGATTCTGAAACCAAACATAATAATCAGAATGTCTAGATAATACTTCTTTGATGTAATCATTTCAACGCACCTGTAATTGTTAAAGCTATATACAAGTTTACACACATATTTAAAATCAATGTAAAAAACATATCAAAGTATGTAAGTTTTTACATAAATATTGCCCCTACTAACTTATTGGTCATTTCAACATCCATATTCTACAAAACCTTTGAATTTAGTAAAATATTAAAAGTGTGTATTTTCCTTTCTAGTGGTTCTGGTGTTACTGAGGTCATGAGATAACCACTATATCTATCGGGTGGTTTTCTAGTCCTCACAGATCTTCGAAGTTGAGGAACAGGTGGTGGTCTTAACACGTTCACCATGATCAATCTCATGCCTTGAACTTTCTGCATTAATTTCTAAACCACTACTGTTCCTATTATTTTCCTGTGTTTCTCTATAATTTGCCGCTATATGTTCAAATGCTATTCATGTATTCGCTTCATCTGGTACAATATCCTCACTACTCTCTGCATTATCAGCTTTGGGCTCTACATTCTCTTGTGTATTCAACCCTTCAGGTTGATTACTTACAGCATCTCCCACTGTAACATTATCTGACTCTACATTTGTTTCAGACTCTGATTCTGAATCAACACTCAGATTTTCAATCTCCTGATTCTAAGTGACTGAAGCATGGGCGTCCCCATTTGCCAATGAAGTATCTACAAAGTACGCTTCCTCTTCACTTTCGGAATCATCATTTCTGGTGACGTCACCTAATTCTGTTTTAACTGAAACCTGTGTTTCCTATCCTTTGCACTGCTCAGCAATCAATTCTTCACTTTCATTCTCCTATCCGTCTATTCGAAATAAATGGTTTCGATGCAATACTCTTTCTTTTCCAAGATCTTTATTTCTTTGAATACAGGTATTCCTTTTGCTGTTTCACAACTTCATATACTTCATTTTCATAGTTGTGTTCAATTTTATGTTTGCCATCGAATGCCAGTCGTTTAAGTAAAACTTGATCTCCTACAAATATGTTTTACCACTTTTGCTTTTTTGTCATAGCTTTTTTTCTGTTTATTTTTTTCTTTTTGTATATGAATTTGTACTATCTTTCTGGTAGTGTCCATTCTTTCTATCGGCTCTTGAATGTAGTCATCTGTCTCCTTACTAACTGTTTGGTCTCTGATTTTTACAAATGTCGCTTCAATAGGAAGTCTTGGCTTCCTTCCAAACATTAATTCATATGGTGAATACCTTGTTCATTCATGTGGTATTCAGTTATAAGAATATACAGAATGTCCAATGTACTTTTTCCAATCTTTTTTCTGTTCAATATTCAAAGTTCCAAGCATATCCAATAAGGTTCTATTAAATCTTTCAGGCCCTGAATTGCCCTGAGGATGGTAAGGTGTTGTATTTCCAAAGGATATGTTGTTGTAATACTCACTAGTGGAGCTCTACCTACAACAGACTTCCGTCTTAAACATCTATAAGAGTTGGTCACATAATTATCTATTTCAGATGACATCCCTGGCCAGTAAAATCTCATAGTTCTTTCTTTTCCGGGATGTCCTACGTTAGCATGTACATGTACGCCTTTTAGAATATCCTTTTTGTAGCAGTCTTGTACAAGTTGTTCTATAACTTGATCTTCATCATGTATTATTCTATAAAGGATTCCACGTTTTATTTTAAAATTGTTAAACTGTTTTCTCATAATCAAATCATTTTTGTCATGAATACTGATGAAATTGTCTCATCTATATTGCATTTTCTCAAACGATCAATGAACTGATCTTGCCTTTGCATTCGTCTGATTTCTCTTAGTTCGTTTTGTGTTAGTCCTTGACCTATTTCATCAATTTCCTCAAAATTGAGAGAAGCCATTGGCAAAGTTTCAATGTATGAATGTACAGTACTCATATCGTTACATATTGCCTTTACAGTTTGTTCATCAATTTGTACAATTTCTGTATTGTAATTAACAATCCGTGCGTATGGATACCTACTCATCCCATCAGCATCTGTATTTTGCAAGCCTGGTCTCTAAGTAATATCAAATGAGTTCTGCCATAATGCAACTACCCACCTCTGAGCAGTCTCATCCAGCTTTGCACTAGTCAGGAAATGAGTAAGCGGGTTGTTATCAGTAATAACTGATTTGAAGATAGATAGTCTGAAAACGTTTCAGTCACGGCCAACTTAAGGGCTAAGAATTCTAACTTAAAGGCACTATAATTTCTTTCGGCTTTGTTCAAGGCACGGCTTGCATAAGCAATGACCCGTTTCTTATCTGATTGAGTTTGGTATAGAACAGCACCTAGAGCTTTTGATGACGCGTCGATATGCAACTAAAGGGTTTATTGAAATCAGGATAAGCTAACATTGGAGGAGAGCATACAATTTGCTTCAATTTATCAAGTATCTCTTGTTCATTGGCAGTCCATTTCCAAAGTGTATGATGTTTTGTGTTGCCCTTTTTAACTGATTTTGGATGAAGCAATTCTGATAATGGCCTTGCAATTTTGCTAAATTACTTAACAAATTTGCGGTTATATCCCGCAAATGCTAGAAATGAGCCCAACTCATCCGCATTTTCAGGTGTAGGCCTGTCCTTTACTTTTTGTATTTTTGCAGGGTCTGTTTCAATACCATCTGAACATGACCTAGAAAATTGACTTTTTGTCTGGAAAAAAAGAGCATTTCTCAGCAGCTTGCTTCAGGTTACATGATTTAAATCTGTCAAGTATGATATTTAATCTCTCTAAATGTTGTTCATATGTGTCACTATATATAATTAGGTCATCCAGAAATATTTCACAGCTGTCCATGTTTAAACCTTGTAGGCATTTCTCCATTAATCTTTGATAAGTGGCGGAGGAAGTGCTCAACGCGAACGGCATTTTATTGAACTCAAAGAATCCTAAGGAACCCACTGTGAATCCTGTGCGTTCCTTGTGGCTTTCCTCTACCTCAACCTGTTGATACCCGGATTTCATGTCGATAGTAGAAAAAAAACTTCGCTTCATTTAAGCAGTCGAACACTTCTTCGATTCTTGGTAACGCATATGCGTTGTTAACTGTTATATCATTCAACATTCTATAATCGAGGAACAACCTCAGTTTACCATTTTTCTTTCTTACCAATACAACATTGCTTGTCCATGATGGCCTAATTATCCCCCCTTCTAAAAGCCGATTAATGTGTTGTCTTACTTCTATCTATCTTCTATCATTGAAGGTGGAATTATGCGATGTATTTGCTTAAAGGGTCTTTCATCTATTAAATCTATCCTATGTTTTATTTTGTTGCATACTCCTATGTCGTTTTCTGAAGTTGAAAAAATGCCTTTATGTGTCCTAAGTAAGTCTTTTATGTTTTAACTTCTGTCTCTGTTTAGTTGACAATATTATGTGTTCATCATGTTCAATTTTGTCAATTATTTTTTCATGTTCAGTATTGAGATTGCAATGTTCCTGTTTTGTTACAGTTACTGGTTGCATTTCGCACAATATGGCTTTTGGTGAAATAACGGCAGCGTCGGTTGTCAGATTAGATAATGTAACAATAACATTTGTCTGACCTGACTTCACATTCACAACTGCCGGTGTCACATCGACATATGATGGCAAGTTGCTGTGTTCTGACCCCTGCAACAATGCTGTTGTATCAGGGTAATTAACAGTCAGGTCCATGTACCCATTTAATTCCAAACACTCATTTGGCTTGAAGAAACCTTTGTGCGGAACTGGACATCTTATTATTGCAATGTTGTCCTTATTCTGTTTAAGATATTTGTCTCTTATAACCATGGTTCGAAAGCTAAGGTACCAAGGGGTTTGAAGTTTAACTTTTTGTGGAAAAGTATTTCCAAAGTTATGTTTGCATTCAGTCAAATATTCTTGTAATATATTGGTGCCTATGATCACTGGTACTCTGTTAGAGTAATGAGTGTCAGGTGACACAAGAAACAAACAATGTTTCAATGTAAACTTAGGCAAACCTTCATCAATCTTAAAATCAATTTCAATATATCCTATATAGGGCAATTCTTTTCCATCAGCACATTCAATTTTCAAGAGTGTTTAAAAGTTGGATCTCAATATTTCCCAGTTGATTTTTATGAAAAGACTCTGACATTATGCTGACACAACTGCCTGTGTCTAATAGCGCAGTTATCTGGATGCCATTAATACAAACTATTGCTTCATTTTTCCAACAAGTTGAGGGTCTCTCCTATTTGTGCCTCTGTTCGACTCCGTAACCGAGGCACTTACACTTTTAGGCATTGAAATTGTTTGTGCCATTTTTCTTAACATTTGAAACAAATGACCTCTGCATTAGCAGGACAGTCTTTCATAACATACCCTTTTTGATGACATTGATAGCATTCTACATCGAACGCCATGCTTTGAGGTATTAAGCTTCTTCTAGGTGCATCATCACATCTGCCCCTATAAGAAGTACCACTGCCACTGCCTCTATCATAAGAAGTGCCACGACCACCTCTTTTATTACTTGTCGCATAAGCACCACGACCTTGACCCCTGTAATAATTTCTTCCTATATACATGTGCGCTTCCTGCTTTTTCTCCAGCTGCTGTATTCGCTGGATCAATGGTTTAAGTAAATCTTTCATTTCTGATGGATCAGACTGCTCTTTCTTGTCAACATATACAGCACGTTTACATGTTTTTGTTTCCCCAACTAACTCCTTCATATCTGCATCTATTTTCCGTAATTCATGCTTAAATTCATCGTAATCTACTATCTTGTCACATTGTTAAGTTGACAGATGTTTCAAATCCTTTCTTAATCCGGTATGCATAACAGTTTTCAACACATCCATGTCGGATCATTTCATAGCCTTTAAATGTATGGCAGTTTGAAACCGTTCTTCTAGCCTAGCGGCATATGCTGTCACCGATTCTCCTGTCTGTTGCTGTCTAATATAAAATTTCCGCATAATACTTTCACGCGACTCTATACTACCATATGTGCTGTCAAGCTTCTGCATTACTTGTTCAATAGTCACATTAGGTCCTAGACGACTCAGTACATCACCAGCACTTCCTTTCGCAGCACGTCGAACACCCAATAAAACGTGTTCTGAATTAAACATATTGCTGTTGACTGTGGCCTTCACCTCATACTTGAAGCCATGAGACAGTGAACGCTTTCTGATATTAGATTTTAGTGTGTTTCTGCAGTTGTACATGTTACTAATTGTACTCACTAAGATGTGTAAACATTTAAGAAAAATTATTTAAACATAATTCATTTCATGCTTAAGTTATAAAGCGGTAAACGTCCAATGTGAACACATAAACGCAGTATTTTGACGTTTGACCTAAAAATCTGACCTTGACCTTGACGGTAGCCACATGGTTCTTTCGCGCGACGCAAGTTGCAGTCTGGACTAGTTTTGGGGCTGACTGACAAATCAACGGTTAGAATAGAACGACGAAAAAAGTGATTTAAATATTTTCCTCCCTCCCCCATGGGTATACCATATTTACCACCCCATTGATATATGCCTGATATAACGCTGCCTGATATATTTTTATATATCATGGTCAACAGGAAGTTCATATATCAGTAATGTGTGGAGGATGGTCATATAACTCGGTATAAACTAAAAATTTATAATTTTTCTTTTTAACCTAATGATGAAATATGACATTTTGCAGTGAAAATAACAGCAGTGTAATTAAACAAACTGTTATTTTCACCGGTGAAAATAACAAACTTTCTGAACTACTTTTTCTATGTTTAGATATTTTTAGATATGAAGTTTTACTTGAAGATTTATATATATATATTACTATCACGAGTGAATTTAAAACGATATTCCATCGAATCCAACAAATTTTCTTTTTATTTTATGCTTTTTTTACCGTTTTACATTCAAATCAATTCTTATACAAAGAATATATATCGACCTCATATTAATAGGAATAAGTTACATATGACCTTTGACCACGACATATACATGTAACTATATCATTGAAGTGAGAGATACATGTCTACCTACTGCTGCTTATATTTGTTTGAAATTTTAAACAGTGAAAGCTGTGAAAAGGTATACCATGTTGCAAGCTGGGGAAAGGTATACCATGTTGCAATAGCACTTGAAGAGGGACAATCATCAAAATGATAATGGCAGACAGTCGGACAAAGACAATGCATATAATCCATTGTCGCTACCTTATTTCAAACGGGGCATATCGATGGTTACTACGGTATTGTATTTTTCTAAAATAAATGTTTACATTACAAAGAACTTATATGATGTTTCTGAAATACACGGACCTAGCTGTTAAACATGTTCTGTCAAACATGTATTTTAAAAATTATAAAGCATTGTCCGTGTGAAACTTTTAGAACCAGCATTTAATGATTTTATGTTTATTTTTTGTTCACTTAAAATTGTGTTATAGGAAAAGTTTGCCTACATATAGGGAAATACCGTCCATATGCCCATTTAATGAAGAAAAAGTATAACAAATATTACGTCATG
Source organism: Dreissena polymorpha (assembly GCF_020536995.1). Lineage (NCBI taxonomy): Eukaryota > Metazoa > Mollusca > Bivalvia > Myida > Dreissenidae > Dreissena > Dreissena polymorpha. The sequence continues at coordinate 48,908,764 of NC_068356.1, read as the reverse complement.
TTTCCCGATGTTGTTTGAAATTGAACATGCTTCAACGGTATCTGATGATACTTGCAAGTTCGAACGTAAACAAACACATTCAAATAAGTGACAGAACGTAGATGTGTTTATATTTTTAAGAGTTGGCTGCAGCAACCTTTCACCGCAATTTGTTAAAACGGTCACGACATGTACTGCTCGCGCAGCAAGCCATTTTTTCTGGTCGTCTCGATCGAATTTTTAACGTCTGCAGTTATCGATTAAAAAGATTACAAAACACTATATTTGGAATTCGTATTTAGCGTCAAAATCGTTTTTGCTAGATCGCGTTTTTTCTCACAAATTAAAAAAACAACAACAAGCGCTATGGTTACAGAAGGACACAAAAATGAGTGCGAGGGGTAACTTTTTTTTATTATTTGTTTTTTTTTCATTTTTAAAAAATAGGTGCGGTAAATCCGACGACCAACAGATCAATTTGGAGTGGCCTTATGTACATTGTAAAAGAGTTTAACCGGAGAATTTCGCTGGTATATTGACGTCATTTTGTGTATTGAAATGTATTGAGGCACGTCACCAGAGAAAGGGTAACTTTTCGGCGAAAGGGAAACAGCTGTTGCTGGTGAAAATATTATTTTTCTATGAACGCGAGTGAAATAACAAATGATCTTACAATGACATGAACAACTAAGCGCTTTTTAGTAAAATCGATTCAAATTCAACAAGACAAACAATTTGATACCAAGATGTAAATTATTAATATATTTTTAACACAAAATGCAATACAAACAGCAAAAAACATGTTTTATGAATATTAAGCGCGCGTGTTCATGACGTCATTATTAACAAGTCAAACGACAAAACAATCTGAACGCTTCGGACAGTGAGCTACACCACACATTCTCTGATGTACGAAGTCGGCCGTCATATTGTAACTACTTTTAAATAAAAGATGGCGGGCCCCATGGTTCAACTCCCACGTAAAGAAGAAAAATTAAAATGTGTTTTTGTAGCTCGTCTGTTTCAAGATTTAATTCTTTAAATCATAATATGTGTAGATCTGTTAATTCCCACAACATAATAACAAACTTGTTAAAATTTTAAGATGCCAGTTTTGACATTTAGTTAATTTTAAATGTACTGTTTCTGTGTTGTGACTTTATAGACAATGTAACAAATTTTAATTAAAAAAATACTGCACGCCTGTATGAGAATGTAAGGCACACTATACAAGATTTCAGACGAACGAAGCGCGGCCTCCTTTCTCCAAGGCAAAAGGTCTCCGACCAGATACAGTTGTCGGTGGAGAAGCTAAAACAACTAAAATTGACAAGTAAGTGTTGTGTATCAAGAGTACTATATATTACACTGTATTTAAAAATGCATAATTTTTGTGTTACTCGTCGGCGTTGGCGGTCATGTTCCCTGTTTGCTTGTCCGGAGGAAAACTTTGTCATCCTGAGTATTATCGACATCAATCTAGGTATGCATATTTCTTGTAATAAAACAATGTTTGTGTATTTTATGCATTTAAATATGTGTGTTTGGGAGAAGGGTATATTCAATTGTCAATTTTAACAGATACATGTATGTGTCGCCTTAAGTTCTTTTTGTTCTTAAACTTGGCCAGTCAGACGTGTCAAAACTTTCAGATTTTGCGAAAACTGTCAGCCTTTCAGTCCCTTTTGTGAAGGACTGACAAAATATGACAGATTGTCAGTCCGACTGACTCTCTAAGAAAATCTGTAGCGAATGTATCTGTTGTTCATAAATATTCCTTTTAAAGTCAAGTACAGATGCATCAATAGAAACATACTACAATATATGATACAATAAAAATTATTCATAACAGTTTAGCAATATAGTATTTTTAAATTTATTTGCTTTTACTTTGTTGGACTGACAATAATTTGTTCGGACCGACAAATAATATAAGTCTTTCAGACCAAATGACTGGCATGTATTTAAAATTGTCGTGAACACTGTAAAAAAAACAATGGTTATAAATGAAACAGATTTATTGTTGACTCCAAATATTTTGTCAGGCGACATATCTGACTCGCAGTGCAAGTTAAAATAGCTGTATGTTTAAAATACAAATGTAAATTAATGTTCTCACTCGAAGTAGATTAGGTTGCATTTAAGAATATCAGCATTTTATTAAATAATATAAAACGATGCAGCTGAATAAGTATCTCGATCTATAGACAATACACAAGCTACAACCTCTATTTTGTATTTTTTAAATTTCACTTTTAAAATTTATTGTCAGACCAAACTTTGTTAAGCAATTGTAGGCGGCTGCGACTTTTATTTATTAGCGCAGACTTTATTCCATTACACCTGTCATATGCCAATCATATTTTAGAAACAAAATTTAATATCATTCATTGAAAATTGTATAAGCTTTAGTGTAGCATATACATGTAACCAAGTTCAAACAAGGACATTATTATGATAATGTCAGTATTCCATTCAAAGAGCATCAGAGCAATCCTAATTTATAATAAAAGACTTATTGGCAGATATATATTCAAAATAATTGTGTTCTATTTCTTACTAGAGACGTTGAAGTTATCACAAAGGGCTTTCATTTTGAAATCAAACAAACTTTGTTGTCAAGATAGCCAGGCATTAAATATTTGGGCAGACAAATAACTGATAATGATTTTCATCCGCTTGTACACATAATCTTCCAACATATATAAATTAATAAACTGTGGACATAGAAAGTTATTCCTCGTTAAGTGTACAAGACTGCATTGTATAATTATAAATTGTGTAGTAGTCTTTATGAAATTAACAGTAGTTTTGTATTTGATGAAGTACATGAACAACATTTGGGCAAATCATCATGATTTTTGCTAATTATTGATGGGCAAATCATCATGGTTTATCCTAATTATTGATGGGCAAATCATCATGGTTTCTGCTAATTATTGACAGATTTACGTTTAATGCTTTACATTTATTTCATATAGATTCTAGAAATATATATCTTACCCAAATCAAAACAGTAGATTTTAAAACATTTAATTTCCAGAACTGTCAGTACACATTAACACGGTGGATATTTTATGCTGTTTATTTTTTTAATAATTTAAATTAACTTCATACATATATTATAAACTTACTGTTTACTGTTTGTGTGGTCTAATCAGAGTACAGAAAATTTGGTATGCTTTAAAATGTGTCATGGGATCAGCGTTATTGTTTATTTTGTAATTCACATGATATTGAAGATGAATATCATTTTATGCTTTTATGTCCATTTTTAGAGGAGATACGCAAAAAATATGTACCAAAGTATTATTACCAACGCCCATCAATGTTTACATTTTTGGAAATGTTGGGCATTGATAACAAAACCAAATTAATTAAAATTTCTCTTTTTATTAAATACGCATTAAATAAAAGAAACTCATTGTTAAATGTTAGTTCATCCTCGTTAAACAAGGACACATACTTTAACATTTTGAATATCACAATATGTATGTATATCACAATAAAATGTAATAAGTTTTATAATAAAGACCAGGTATACCGTATATACAGGTATACCGTAGTTACTGTAAATATATGATTACCGTGACATGAATGTTCTTAATTATGCTTTGTTTGTTTTGTTATATTGACGATGTACATTGTGCAAGTCATAATAAAACACATGTTCTGTTCTGTTCTGTAATTGGTTCGTTGATATCATGCATTTTTAACTAACATTTTGATGATTTTTTTATGAAGCTTATAAACAGAATCATCATTACTCAGCACTGGCGACAAAAGAAGCAGAAAAAAAAATCATTATGAGTAGAGCATGGCTATTCAAAACATTCTGTTGAAGAACTCAAACTGATGCAGAAAACATAATTAAACATCATGAGATTTCTGAAAATTTAACAGTTATTGAGAATCAACTGAACTCAGTTGCAAATATATAGTGTTTTGTTTCCAAATGGATCAAAAACTATGTCGGATAAACATTTGTTAAGTAAGGCTGTTATTAAATTTAGTAAGGCTTGCCCTTTACTTTTTCAGTCAATGTTAATAGCCTTTAGTAAAATTCAAGACCCTGTTTGAAAAATTGCAACACTGGCAACAGTATATGGTATGATAACGATCGACGTTATGGCGGAATTGCCCGAGGGTTCCAAATTGACGACAAAAGTCTTATTCTTTCCCGCTTAAACTGCAGCTATTTAGCGATTTTTTCATTATTTCTTTAAACTCGGGGACGTAGAGGTATGATAAACAGAAAAAGGTTACTGCCTGATCTTTTTGTAATATATCAGGCTCGGCACGAATAAAATAAAGACTCGACAAGCCTCGACGTTATATTATTCTAAGCCTTGCCTGATATATTACAAAAAATTTGGCAGTAATATGTTGTTCTCTATGAATCGAGAAATCAATAAAGAAATTGAGAATTTCATATCCATTTATATAAATAAATATAGTGATTTAGAATCATATCAACAAATAAATTAAGGGAAGAACATTACATCGTGACGTAACAAAATAACCATACGTAATAAAATAGTGTGAACAGTATAGCATATAACTTAAGAGTTGTGTATGCAAACTATGAAGAGTACCTTAGTAACTTAGCACTTTGCAATATTGCTCTGTTTGATTTCCATAAAAGTAACGTATGCATGTTTACTCGAATTTTATTTAAACAAATAAGAATCGCGATTGGTACGCGAAAATTCATGGTAGAATGACAGGACATGTCAGTTTAATGTTGGTACATTTTTTGTTCTTTAGAAGTTACTTTACACACGCACAACTTTAAAACTCCATATGACTGCTTATATGAATAGAAATCGTGCCAGTCGTCATGTCCGCTGAGACGTAGCGCTTGACGTAACTCATCACGTCATTAAAGGGATCTTTTCACGCTTTGGTGAATTGACAAAATTGAAAAAAGTTGTTTCAGATTCGCAAGTTTTCGTTTTAGTTATGATATTTGTGAGGAAACAGTAATACTGAACATTAACCATGCTCTAATATAGCCATTATATGCATCTTTTGACGATTTTAAAACCTAAAAATTATAAAGCGTTGCAACGCGAAACGATTGAATAATTTGGAGAGTTCAGTTTTTGTCGTTAAATTTTGTGAAACTACGAACATTGCTTATATAAGGTATAAAATACGTCAAGAATGTATACTCGGCGGAATAGCTCAGTAGGCTAAAGCGTTTTTACTTCAGGACTCTGGCAGCACTCCAGGGGTCACTGGTTCGAAACCTGCTCCGGGCAATGTTCTTTTCCTTTTTTTAAATTTTTTCTTGATTTTTTTACTGGAGCTTTTACGATCCAATGTTTACATTTATCAATATAAAGCATTTAATGAATAAGTTAAAAAAATGCCAAAATCTGTGAAAAGGCCCCTAGAGTTAATTTTGAAACGTTAACCAGCGTATATAGTCGAAATACGAATCAAGTCAGCGTTTCAGTCACATGTTGTATTTATTGGGACATTTTAGTATGCTTAATATTAACTTCAGATCGAAATCCGCGGCCATGATCGTTTATAGAGCTCCATTACATTTTCCTGTGCTACTGCACATGCTGTACTCCGTCCTATCTGTTGAAACAATACTGTACGGTGATAATTCACTCGACTTCCACACAAACACAAAAATGGTTGATACAGTTCACAGATACATTATCAATAGCAAACAATTCGATACATAGACTTGCTACAGAACGTTCATTACTTTCTTAATTCCTACTTTTCGTTTATACATATTAGATGCTTTATACACATGTGTGCAAATATTGCATTTTTTTTGCAATCCATTCAGCTTCTTTGTTATTCAAAGTGTCTCTACATTTCTAATCTGTTCATCTTCTGTATTATTTATCTAACTGTAGTTCTTTCAATTCTCGTGTTTCAAATGCTTCTATTGTCTTATATTTTCATTTTCTTATTCGCACTTAACGCATCTGTCTAACTTACTTTTTGTAAACCAGCTATGTTCGCATGACGACATACACTATATATTATACTATATGGAGAAGAACTAAATAAGATTGCATCTTTCGTTCTAATCCTATTCAAACATGTATTTACTTACATGGTGTAAACATGGTATCTGTGCAAATATATTCATGTTGGAAATAAATATATTTAAACTAAAAAGTCATTCGATTACAATTATCGACAATAGTACTAATTTAATTTGATCCGATTTTCTCACTCCGCCAAAACTGGTAGCCTGAAAAATATGAAAGACATCTATGACTTATTGAAGTATTATAAACGATTGGGGAGATCTTGCAAAACTGGAACTGCAGATATAGTGAAATTTTATTGGCTAGGCACTCATGAACATTCTGTTAATTAATGTAAGCTATTTTAAGCTGAAATTCACTGAAACTGCGACATAAATCTGTACCGAGAAAACGTTACAATTGATACTGTGGAAGCTTGGTTAAATTCGAAAGTTATAACACCACGAAAAGGACGTGTAATTTATATGATAAATTAATTGCGCGAGAGTATCCAGTTTAATGTTTGAAATGTCAGAGAGAATTAAAAAAAACAATCAGCAACGACGAACATGACAATCGTCGTACTAATCTCATGATTCTAAATTGAACGCCATTTAGATGATATAGAATCGGACACAGACCAGCGTCCGTAGCAGGCACATTTCGTACAAGTTATTAATGATTGTAAGTATGTAGTTTGGGGGAAAAAAATCATTATTTGAATTTTTCTCCGCATATGATCTATAATTATCTCTACTATTGATGGAAAACGTATCAAATAATAATCAAATATAGTGTTAAAACTGAGCTTTGGATGGGGGAGGTTTCCGAACTGAAAGACAAATAAATAATTGATTCGTTAGCGTTAAATTTTAAGGTTTATATCATCATGAATTATATATATATATATATATATATATATATATATATATATATATATATATATATTACAAAATCTCTATTAGCCTTGTATTGTTTAAACAAAAACGCTGTATTTATTTTTTGCCGAAGCTTTCGACCTCACGGTCTTCATCAGCGGCCATGCTTAATTTTCAGATGTATTATTATTATATACCTGTATAAGCAATAATGAAGATAATCACTATGAATATACAATAATAATGATCCTAACGGCGATGATGGCGATGTTGCTGGTGATGTTGAATATGTAGTTCATTATGAAAAGGAAAAGGAAGAAGAAAAAGAAGAAGAAGATAATGATGGTGATGATGTTGTTGATCTTCTTGATGTTGATGATGATGATTATTATGATGATGATGATGGCGACGACGACGATGACGTTGATGATGATTATGATGATGCTGTTGCTGCTACTGCTGCTGCAGCTGATGATGATGATTATAATGATAATGATGATGATGATGCAACATGATCATGACGATATATGCATTATACATACTGGTTTGTAAAGGCTGTGGTCTTGGTGGCGGTCGCGGTGAGGAGTTGAACACCTCCCGGGGCTTCGGATTATAGGGGCGCATATGCCGGAAATAGTGTCTGGAAGAGAAAAAGCATGGATTTCATGTGAAACTTTGCATGTGAAACTAGAGTAATACTGCTCGCAGACACGATCTAATAGTGTTGTTAAACGAACTTTGACAAGTGAAATCACCAAGGAAAAATCTTTAGACCGCCTCTGAAGTTGGGATCAAACGAGGTATCCCCCAAATCGCATGGCAAACAACATATCGAGTTTTCCATTTTGACCTCCAATAAAAGTACGTAATTCAACAAATCTATTACCAGTATTTTTAAACGCTGACATAACGTTTGCGCTTATTTTAATTAAATAAAATACATGTTCATAAATAACATGCATAGTATAAAAGTGTCCACATAGTTTGAAACTTACCTTTGTCTGCAAGGGTTTTTACACAGGGCGGGGCCTTGGCAAACGTATCTTTGATCATACACACTCCATCTGTGCAATACAGGTCATTATGCTTTGTTTAAAAAAAGTTAGAAACAATATTGAGTCAAGTACTTTAAAGCATAGCAAAGACGGTATCTCATTATCAAGGATGTTTCTGTTGTCTGGGACCATTGGAGGGAGTGTTTTAATTTTAATTTTCAAAATGGATTTACCATTCATAGAAAACTTACAGATGAGCACATCGATGTAACACCCGCATCGAAAGTGAGAAACCACTTAGCGATACAGTTGCTGGATAATGACATGCTTTATCTTATAATCAAAGTACTGGCAGTACTGGTGTGACGATGCTTTTGAAGAGGATGGATATAAAACATCAATTTAAGTTTATCTATATCACCACAATTGTTTATGTTGATACGAACATTTGGGTACGATAAAAAATTTGGGTACGAACATTTTGGGTACGAAAAAAAATTTGGTACGAAAAAAAATTGCGTACGAAACATTTTTGGTACGAAAAAAAGTTTAGGGGTACGGGGAAGTAGCACCCGTGGGAAACTTGACCCATTGAGCGAAACTGGGAGGCGGGTCACATTCTTATTCATTAAGTATGGCAATACCTTCATGATGATTCTCGAAAGTAGGTATGAGCACATAGCCGGACCATGTGAGCTCAATCGTATGAGCACTTGACTATCCGAGTTCGCCCACGAACATATGGATTAACTAATAGCGAAATTACCTTATACATGTATATGCTGAAATCTAACAATCGAACAAAATATCAAACATGGTATGTACACTTAGGTGGTTGTGTAATTTCTGTTAGAATATCGTATTCAATATGTAAATTTTTAATGATTGTGCCCGCACTTGAGTTTGCTGCCTTGTTTGAGTCAATACGCGCCTAGGCTGCACCCAGTGTGTGTATTTGTGTTTTTCCAAGGTAATGAGTAACCTCCGCGCTGAGGCCGCATAATGTTGGGACCCGGAGTGTGTCCAGCACTCCTACCTAATAAGATTAGATTGACGACAGTTGGGACGAATTTAGAATGATAGCTGCAATTTCCAGCTATTTGTTTTGTACTGAAATACTTTGTAATTTTTTATATGGTCAAATGCTGCGGGGGGGGGGGGGATGCGATTATCCGGAAAAAAACACCTGTCCGGAATGGTGACCACAAACCTGACAAACTATAACATTGCGCCGGGAGCGGGAATCGAACCGGTGTCGTAAAGGTGAAAAAGCGAACGTCCTTACCACTGCGCTAGCGGGACGGACAATTACACAAAGTAATGTTGTTTTATCTATATTTATCATAGCAGTGCAGCGTTTACAATTTGCAGGTTCGAAATTGTTCGCATTCTTTAGTTTTGTGATAACGTAAAAAGTTAATTTTACATGTTTTTATTCGCAATTTATTTACTAAATCGAGAACAAATATCAAACAAAATAGAGAAAATATATAGTTGTTTCATTGGTCCATAAAAATAAAATGGATGTAAAATTACAAATTTGAAATTAAAGTTCTGATACACTTATTGAATCTGTTTCCCCAGGATATGCTGTTCTATTAATATTAACCTTTATCAACACGAACGACAACTCTGCTATGAGAATGTTATAAATGAAAATCAACGAGCAATCTCCTACGCAGTGGCGAATGCCAAGGGAAGCAACTGAAAAATCGAGTTATCTCAATCGGACTGGCTCGGTCTTTTACATAGGTTGCCATTGTGAAGATATTTTTACTGGTTATCAAACCTTGGACGATGCTGTTCCAGCATCGTCAAAAATGTATCAGTAGACACTCGCAAATCCAGAGAGGTTATCTTCTTATATATTGTTACTAGAGAAAACATCGCAAGTCGCATCAATTTTCTCAGACAAAAACAGGCCAATTTCGACCCTAACAGAAGACAGATTAACTGTTTTGAAAGATGTTCTTGATTTCTTCAACTCCTGGGAATCTGAAATTTCTTCATCGACTACTCATACAGACAAGAAAAATTTGATGACCCAACAAACCAGAGACGATATAAATTCTTTCATAACAGGTTTCGTATCTCTCTGCGATCTTCATGTGAAAAACGGAAATTCTATCAACCCTGGCTACTTAAATTCAGATTTGGTGAAAAACTTCTTCTGCCAGCAAAGGGGGATCAGAAATGGTCTCAACACCAATCCGACGTTGGCACAGTATGGTCCGTCTCAGACGGCAATTATCCTAGGACAACACAGTGTCAGTAACAAATCAAATTCTGGTTCTGATGCAGTGTTATATAACGCGCATAGGCCATTCCCACTAAATCCTCAACGAAATAAAACTAGCAAACTTAAAAGGCGCAACATACGCATATGAACAGAACGCGTGTATATATATATATATATATATATATATATATATATATATATATATATATATATATATATATATATATATATATATATATAATGAGTTTGCGGTGGTGTAGTGGATGAGGTGTCCGCTTAGCGATCGGGAGTTCGTGGGTTCGCTCCCCACTCGGGGAGCGTTCTCGTTATCTCCTCCTTAGACACCTTAGTACTGGTTCTTCCCAGGAAACGGACTCGATAATGTCCCTCTGTCTATAATGCTCGAAAGGGCGCTTGGCAGTATATATAGATAGATAATATACAAAAGAAACTAAATATATAGTACAATTACACTATACTTACTTCAACGTGTGTGTTTTTCCTTTACCACAAGAGCCTGTCATTACAAAGCTATGACCTTTTGAGGCCAGTGATATAGCATCAGTTTGTGACATTGTTTACATCCGCTGTTCTCTGCAGTACGGTTCTGTACGGGTACGGTGCGGGTCCGTAAGTGAATTAGGACAAACAGATTCGCAGTGAATAAAAACAACAACAACACGCAATGGATCCGACGATGAGCGGAATATGTTGAATAATTGTGAATTATGAGAAAGGTAGTTCACGGTAAGCAGTGTTCCTAGTTTCTTTCACCGGCCTTTTGATTATTATACCATGAGTCGATGTAGGGTACCCTGTTTTTCCAGTAATTTCCCTTGTATACTGGAAAATGGGCGGGTTCGGTTTCTGCTGCGTTGCATTCCTGTAGTCTTAATACTATATAGGGGTATCTTTATTTTTATTTAGCCATTAGATTAGCTATATTGATAGAATTTCAAACTCCTGTGATAGAAACCCTCATGTTGAAAACAATATTGTAGCCATATACTTTGTAGGAAAATCATACAAGTTAACATTTACATTGGCACCTTTTTCCCGAATGGAAACAATTATATTTGTTTTGTATTCTTAACATAAAAAGAAAACTACTATATAATACTTTAATGCAGTATTATTACAAAGACATCGTCTTTTTTAAGATAGAGTGTTGGCAAAAGCAAACAAACCAAATAGGTCCATGGTTGCACGTTCAGGATGTACCGCCCTTTCGTTTAGGCCAGAGATAAATAATCATTTATAATCATTCGTTTGTACCAAATCAGACCGACAAAGTTATGTTAGTTAATTATGTTCAACCTCTTTTTGGTTCTAAGACGTACGCAACACAGTTTCGTTTCAGTATAGGCAGCATTTTATGAGACAGTATCCCTGTCATCCCAGGAATCTTGTAATTGTAATGAGTGTACTATAGGCTCCATGCTACCAGTTTATAAGCTCAACTGGACAATTAATACGCATTTAATTAAATATCATCATGAATCAGGAACATATATAATTGTTACAAGCAATTAAGTTGGATAATGTTTACAAGACTCATCATATGATGTGGATATTGTATTAACCCCTAAACGTTACGTTTTTAACCAAACGTTTAAATGTTTGATAGGTGATGGTGACACCGAATGTAATTTAATGTTATTTAGCGACTATTCCTAATGTAGAATGTATTTTTCTATGACGGCATATGTTATACCCCCGACTTCGGTCTAATATTGTACATAACCCTACATATCATTTTATTCGTTAAATGGATAGCAGGGCTCTTCTTTAAAATCATCTTAGAGTTAAACAGACATTGATAATAGTTTGTTCTTTATAAATGGATAACGCATCTTTAAACTACCTCAATACATGTTACAATAGAAAACAAAGGTAACCGGTAATGGAAAGCAAACCATTGAATAAACATGTTATCTCAAGATGAAAAATTTTGGACAGGGTGATCCCATACGGCCAAGGTAAATACAGATTAATAATGAATATTTAAACAACTTACTTCGTGCTTGTAAACAACAAGATGTTTTTGTGAAACACTATGTCCCCACCCATATATTTGGCCTTTGAACTTGAAGGATAACCTTGATTTTTCACAATTCAAAATGTGCAGCTCCATGAGATACACATGCATGCCAAATATCAATTTGCTATCTTAAACATTGCAATCGCAATGGCCAATATTACGGTTTGACGCAAACAAACCAACAAACAAACAGACGGGGCAAAAACAATATGTCCCCCAGTATAGATTGGGGACATAAAAATCAGCGGTAGCCATAACATTCGTTATATGCGTTTTGTTGACATTACAGAGGAAACATAATGATGCAGGTTGTCATTTAAATATTAGCTCCGAACAAATACACAAATTACCAATATTATATGCCGTCATTTTACCAAATGCATACAAGTAGATAAGTTACTCACTTTTGAAATGTGTCATCGTAGTCCCTTGCTGATGATTAATTACATTTAAAGTGATATTATGGGCATATAACAGTTTATAGGTGTCTATCGCAACCGTTGTTTATTTTTGGTGTTTTCACTTCATATACACTTATATTTGTTAATGCAGCATCAACATACTAAAACAATATCCCGGAAAGAGAAACATAATGCATTTTTTTATCAACCGTACTTTCGTTTGACAACTGATCACGCAAGTACAATGTGAACCTAAATTTAGTTTTAGTGCAAATTCGTTTATACGACACAAAGACACCATTTTGTTTTACGGATCATTTCGGCTTACAGGACTGGGTGGGTCACGTAAAATATATAATATAAAATATATTTTTTATAAACAACTAGTAGCAAGATGAGTTGCAGATAATTGGTCAGTAACCACATTTTAACTTACTCTTTTGACCTGTTAATTCTTATCAGCTCAATTCAACAGTGAAAAATGCCCATAATATCACTTTAAAGGATTAACGCTCAAAATCAACGAAAATTTCGTTAAATATTTCGTAAAATAAAATTAACACCTTTACAATCAGTGTTGCTTATAGCAATTGCCAAAATTTCAACGCTAGATGTGGTATGATGACATAGATTTTGTAGATACAAAATGCTCGTTTTTATTTATTTGTGGCCACAATTAATTCCCGCGAATATATCTATTCATACGACACACGAACACCATTTTAGTGTTCATGATTCGTATGAATAAATATGTAATACAATAATAAAAACGAGCATTTTGTATCTACAAACATCTTTTTACCAGACCACATCTGACGTTGAAATTTCGGCAATTGCCATAAGGAACACTGATTTTTAATTGGTTAAGTTTATTTTACGAACAATTGTACGAAATTTTCGTTGATATTGAATAGTAATGTTACTTTAATTGAGTTAAGGCGTCGCCGAGGTTGATATGTGTGTGCCTTTGTTTATTTTTAGATGATATGTGTTTGTTCCATGGTGAATCATTCATAGGATCAATCAACTTGAGAATTGTGACAATTTCCGTCAGTTACGAAATTAAGTTAAGTAATAAGGATTATTTATATATATATATATAATTAATTTCACTGCACAGAAGGAAAGCAACTTTTATTTCGTAGATTTTCTGGTACAACTTCTCTTTAACCTTTTTACAACATTTTTATGCCCCTCTTCGAAGGAGAATGGGTATATTGTGTCGGTAGAGCTGTCGGTAGACCAGTTTGTTTCCGATCCATTACTCCTAAACGAATAGATCGAATAGTTTGAAACTTCACATGTGTATTGGCCTTGGGCAGGAGATGACCCCTATTGAAATTGGGGTCACAAGGACAAAGGTCACTATAACAATGTCGGTCGGTCTATCTGTCGGTAGACCATTTTGAATGCCGGTAGACCAGTTCGTTTCCGAACCATAACTCGTCAACGAATTGACCGATTGGCTTGATACTTCACATGTGCATTGGCCTTGAAAAGCAGATGACCCCTATTGAAATTGGGTCATTAGGTCAAAGGTCATGGTCACTATCACAAGTGTAAAAATAGTTTCCGATCAATAACTCGTCAAATATTTGACCGATTGTAGAATTCGTCGATGCTTCTGAAGGGATACCTATCAGGACCACGCTTACGAGTATTTCAAACAGGCCAAACTATATTATATATGTAGCGGATTTCAATAATTGCTTGACGTATGTTCACAATACTCGATAGCAACTATTGTTGTTGAACGTTGTTCAAAGTTTTATTTAGCTTCTTTATGTGAGCATCAAGAGCGTGTTTAGCACTCCAGCCAAATTAAATTAAAGATTCACGAAAATTGGAACACAGATTGAATAATACCTGTGATAGTTTTCAGTTTTCCCGAAAGATACTGAACGTTGGTTTGGTCTTGTGCTGTGATAGACGCCAAATGCCTGCTTGAATAACTGAATGACCGGTATCATGACTACCAAACAAACTGACTTGCGCCGGTACTGAGGATTGAACCTGGGTGAGAAACGCTTGTACCTACCACTGTGCTAACCGGACAGACGCAAATCGGTCTGGAACGCTGCACATGTAGGTCAACCAATAAATAATACATTTTAAAATGAAAACTGTAAAAATATCATATGAAATAGAAAGATGTTGGTACTTAATATTTTTCATGCGACGTCGAAGTTGCACATATTTTTGACAGGGATAGGTCTGACCTGCGTGATGTCACCAAGCGCATTGAAAACCTAGAAAGTGTCGAAATAAGTAACAGTCTTCAAATGTATGGCCTCCCTGATGATGCAGACGAAACGAACAAGCAAACCAAATTGAAATGTGTTTCTGACATATACAATGTCGCATTTCCTAATGGCTCTTTACAAGGCGATGCTCTTATTTATATTAAATAGTTGGTAAATTCAGATCGAACACCCCCGGATGGTGCTAGTTAAATATAAAACTTTCGAAATCGAGGCAGAACTGTTCAAAATACGCGATCAATTGCGAATTAAAGGCTTACGCATATCCAGTGAACTCACTAAGTTTCAGCGCTAAAAGATCCGTGAGTTGCATCAGCGTGGAATAAATGCTTACTTCAAGAATGGTGTTCTCTATCTAAGGCAAGAGTCAGTAGAAAATAGGGTGACCTTACAGGCTAGGCATAAGGCTCAAATCCGCAGCGACACCACAAACAGCCATCGGTCCCGAGTTACAGAAGCGACGTCCCTACCCTTGTAGACTTGGGTTGTGGGCAAGGCCCTCGGTTGTCAGCTATTTCTTTACTGTCATGGAACGTTGCTTGACTGAGATCCAAACTAGTTGATCCATTATTTCTTACACTTATATTGCAGTATGATATTATATTTTTGTGAGAAACATGTGAGTCCAGTGACGATGCAATTAAGCAAATTATCTGTTTATTTATGGCATTGTTTACCATCTAAACTTTCTAGACGATGTGGTCGAAGTATGGATGGTGTCCTAGTAGCCTAGGAATTTAAAACTGCTTGTGTGCTTTTGTGTCCCACGTCTATTCTTTTTTGAAGCTGGATTGGTTTAACATATTGATAAAGGTCTTTTTAATGCATAAAAAATATTATATTAATTGCAACTTATATAGCCCCAGATTCTTCCATTGTTTACGACGAATGTAGTGGAAAGGGTATATCAATTATTGAATCTCTGTTTTACAAGATGAATTATGCAGAACACCACATTTTGGTGGCTGTTGATTTGAATGCCAGAACCGTACAAGAACCTGATTGTATTGATGCTAACACAATAAAACACGTGCATGCCAATTAATGAAATTTTGACAACATTTGAAAACGTTATAATTAAATGTCATGGGCACTCGGTATAAAAGCAAGGCGTTGTTTGCAACGTTCGAATAAGTCGACTTGGTTTTTACCGGGACTTTAAGAATTATAAAACTAAAGTCAATAGGGCTTTGTGAGCGCTACAAAAGTGTCACTTATTTAAATACATATCTGTCCAGTAAAGATTCTTTTCGCACAATGTGTAATAAAAAATGTAATGAATGCAAAACAAAAGTGATCAATAAGCTTTCTAATGCAAAACAAAATGGATCAATAAGCTTTCTAACTCAGTTCGCGATCAGAAAGCTTTTTGGAGAAACATTAAAAAGCTGCAAAACAATAATACAAATAAAACAACTATATCTTCTGAACAATGGAACAACCATTTTAACACACTTTTTAATGGACATCTCATATGATACATATGACACAAATGTTGATGTTAATATTCTAGGAGGAAATGTTCATATTGACGAATGTCGGGATACAGTTTTCAGTTCTCGTATCTCAGATCAAGAAAAAATAGAGGCAGTGAAATGTCTTTAGCTTACTCTGGTGTTATACTAGCTAAGCATTTCGTATGCAGTATTGATATCATTCTGCCTTTGCTTAATATTATTTTGAATAAGATTGTTAACACAGGTTGCTTCCCCCAAAATTGGGCGTGCTCTGTAATGATACCGTTGCATAAAAAAGACCCACAAATAACCCTGACATAAATTTAAGATATTTTGAGTAAAATATACAGTTATATACTAAATAAAAGATTAACGTTCTACGCGGAAGCGTACGGGCGCCTAACAAATCCACAAGCCGGTTTTAGAAAAGGCTATTCAACGATTGATAACGCATGTGTTCTTTACTCATAAATCGATAAATAGTTATGTAGAAAAGGTAAAAAGGTTATATGTTGCTTTTGTAGATTTTTAAAAGGCATTTGATTAAAAGACATCAGTGGAAAATTGTTAAACGCCATAAAAGGTCTATATACAGAAGTGAAAATCTAAAGTGAAATCACATTATACTTTAAGTGATCTAATTCACTGTCCTATGGGTTAACGGGAAGGTTTTAATTGAAGTCCAACATGGTTTCGTCTAATTATAAATTATATATATGAATATCTGAAAAGCAAGTACATAAGCGGTATACAACTAACGCCATATGGTCTCGAAATATTGTGTTGCTATTTTTGTTGCGGGCGATGTCGCACTAGACTCTGATGCTATTGCTGGACTACAACAACAATTAAATTATTTACACGAATTTTGCATTGAATATAAATAAGAAGTTAACGTTAAAAAAACTTAAGTAGTCGTTTTGAAAAAAAG
The DNA here is from genome assembly GCF_020536995.1 of Dreissena polymorpha. Lineage (NCBI taxonomy): Eukaryota > Metazoa > Mollusca > Bivalvia > Myida > Dreissenidae > Dreissena > Dreissena polymorpha. The sequence goes on along the minus strand of NC_068356.1, from coordinate 48,891,580 downwards.
GGGTATGTAAAAAAATTGAAATATTGCTTGGTATATTCAAATTCTGTCTGTACGATTCTGCTCTTTATGCAGAAGATTTCATCGAGTTTCACCAAAATAATGTTTAGATTCAATTTGTTTCGGTGCTGGTTTTTTTTTTTTGTTAATCAAAACGTGTTTACACTGAATGCATGCTTTTCGTTGTTTATAACCACAACCACGATATGTTCAAAGAAAATGAAAAGGCTTTGCATAAATCATTTGCACAAAAAAACAACACTCAAGAATTTGCATTCCAACAAGTCTTTAAGTTTGGATATGAAATATCTTACAAGTATGCAAAGAAGGCCACACGAGTATAACCATTAACATTATCACAGAAACCAAAACACTATCTGCATATACACACTTGTGTCAGTTCACTAGATTCTGACGTTACTATTATGGTAAATAATGAAAATGTGCTCCATATTAATCTATGCAATGGTTAATATTAAAATATGTCCATTGAAAATAGTGTTATATAGGTCCAACCTTGTTTGTTCTAATCTGCATTTTTAGCTTGTTGTATACACACAGGAACATTATCAGATTGACGACAAAGAGAACCAAAGATACGACCGATGGGATGAGCCACGGCATGCCGCCAATTGAGAAGTCACTTCCCGTTCCTGAACCGCCTGACCCACCTTCCGTCCCTGAACCGCTTGATCCAACTAAAATATGGTAACGTCAATCCAAGAAATGCAAGCACTCACATAAATCATATAAACTCAATCATTTTTTTGCAATATATTCCTACTGCGAGTAGGTAAGTAAGGCCACGTAACACGCGAAATAAGGTATACAATAGCATTGTATGGTGCAACCTAACCGTTTTAACAGTAAATTGTTTCATACGGGTGTCATAAACAAGTATGTATGTAGGTTAACAAATACAAGTATATGCGATTTTTGTTGGAATTTTGTTGGACATGTTTATCAGTTTGGTTTTTCGGTCTTTTGTCAACATCGATTAGACGAGCGCGTGTGATTCATTGAACAAGTTTACTTCCGAACCTGTTACCACCACTGTAAGCGTCCTCGCCGATCCAACGTTATTCTTGTTGTCAGTTGGTCTAATCTTGACGTCATAACCGTTCGCGTTTGCATTCGATATGTTGTCTGTCAGTTGAACTTCCCCGGCTGGGATTTAAAAAAAATCATGCTAAGTAAATATAACTCACAAACATAAACCGGAACTGTATGCGTGAATATTTAAATACACCGTTTCTTTGAATACATTAGTTTCCCTAACGTTATCGAAAAAAGTAGACAAAGAAATATCACACTTCAATACGGGTATACTGACATTAATCCCGAGAAGTTGTTCAAGAGCTTAATCGAGCTATATAGTAGACAATTCAAGGGCGTACAGCTAAAATGACCTGGCTCTCGTGAACTTAAATATCTCAATTAGCTTTTTTGCGTACGCTTCAATCAATTTAATTCGCTTCCAGTATTGAACCTTTATTACTCTTCGTAAAGATACTTAAATATATTCAGACATAGTACATAGAGGTCAGTGCCACTGCCATCTGAACCTCGAAAAAACATTGTTTGCAAGACAAAGTTTAGATCCGAATAAATCTGGAAAACATATCATTTTGGCGAACCCTTGATCGTTTAAATAACTTTGCCTAATGTTCTGGATTAAAATTTAATTATGACAAAACTAATCTTATATGGATTTGCTCCAAAAAGTTCATCATACAATCAATAAAACTTAATATAAACTAGTCTAGGTCACAACGAACTTTAAAGTTTTAGGAATACTTTTTGATATTGATTTAAAGAAAATGATAGACATAAACTTCTCCAGTTAACTTGAAAAGGTGTACAATACCATACATTTGTTTTGTAAAAGGTGAACTTTAACAGCCCTAGGAAAGATAAATTTTGTTAGTTCACTCTTAATTCCATTTTGTACACACTTGTTTATAGCTCTTACTAGCCCAGAAGAAAGAGTATTAAAACAGATAAATAGCATGTTTTCGAATTGTTAAAAGGATGGACCATCAAAGATTAATCATTATGTTGCTGTTAAATCATATGATGATGAAGGAGTGGCCATGACTGATAAATTTGAAATTGAAAAAACAATGAAAATTATATCGTTAAGGAAAATTGTATCAATCAATGGAAACTGTTTTCAACTGGTATATTATATGTTTGATGTGAAGAAAAATTTTAATTTAGGAAAATTTTACATAGAAAAAATTATAATAAGTTTTAAAAATTGTTTTTGGAGGGATGTCCTTACATGCTATATTGAGTATATTAATAAACAAAATATCAGTAAGTGTGAAGATACCCTTGATATATCTTTATTGTACAACCACGATTTTAAGATATGAATAGTATATATAATACAAATATGTATGACAGGGGGAATAATATATGTAAGGGATAAAGTGTGCATTTCTGAAGATTTTTTTTTTAACAATCTGGATTAGAAAATCTGATTGGTGCTAAAATTAACTGCCTATTTCATGAAGCTTAAAGTAACATTACTATTCAAAATCAACGAAAATTTAATACAATTGTTCGTAAAATAAACTTAACCAATTTTAAAACAGTGTTCCTTATGGCAATTGCCGAAATTTCAACGTCAGATGTGGTCTGGTAAAATATATGTTTGTTGATACAAAATGCTTGTTTTTATTATTGTTTTGCATATCTATTCATGCGACACATGAACACTCCAATGGTGTTCGTGTGTCGTATGAATAGATATATTCGCGAGAGTTAATTGTGGCCAAACAAAAATAAAAACGAGCATTTTGTATCTACACAAATCTATGTTATCATACCACATCTAGCATTGAAATTTTGGCTTTTGCTATAAGGAACACTGATTGTTAAGGTGTTAACTTTATTTTTCGGAATACTTAACTAAATTGTCGTTGATTTTGAGCGTTATAGGGACTTTAATCAAAACTGTGAAGGCATTTATCAGATTATCTGGGTTTCTAGTTATAAAAAGCCAAATGTACAACCTCCACTGACATCATTTTTCTTAAATAACATAGTTATGGATTATATTCCAAAACAAGAATATCAGTGAAACTGATGGATGCTCCCCGATGATGCGCTTTGTCAATCTATGTGTTAATAACCACCTTAAAAATCTATTATTAGCCTCGATGTCCTTGACCTCAGTGACCTCAGCAAAAGGAAGAGGTCCATGCAAGGTACCTACGTGCCAAATATGTAAGAGATTGGTAAAATATTGAAGGCGCTATGAGAAACTGTAACAAAATTGTGATGAAAAAAATCAATTTTTAGCCTCGGTGACCTTATCCTTGACCCCAGTGACCTCAAACCTCATCGAAAGGTAGAGGTCCATGCAAGGTACCTACATGCCAAATATGTAAGAGAACGGTAAAATGTTAAAAACGGTAAAATATTGAAGGCGCTATGAGAAACTGTAACAAAATTGTGACGGAAAAATCTATTATTAGCCTCGGTGACATTGACCCCAGTGACCTCAAACCTCATCAAAAGGTAGAGGTCTATAAAAGGTACCTACATGCCAAATATGTAAGAGATCGGAAAAATATTGAAGGTGCTATGAGAAACTGTAACAAAATTTCGACGGAAAAATCTATTATTAGCCTCGGTGACCTTGACCCCAGTGACCTCAAACCTTATCATAGGGTAGAGGTCCATGCAAGGTACATGCCAAATATGTAAGAGATCACCAAAATATTGAAGGTGCTATGAGAAACTGTAACAAAAGTGTGACGGAAAAATCTATTATTAGCCCCGGTGACCTTGACCCCAGCGATCTCAAACCTCATGAAAAGGTAGAGGTCCATGCAAGGTACCTACATGCCAAATATGTAATAGATCGGTAAAATATTGAAGGCGCTATGAGAAACTGTAACAAAAGTGTGACGGAAGGAAGGAAGTAAAGAAGGAACTACCAACTCGCAACTATATGCTCCCCGAAAATTTTCAGCGAGCATAAAAACTTGTTTATAAATGTGTAAGCTACAATACAGATGTGCCCATTTGTCATTCAAAATGGAATATACTTTTTAATAACATTGAATGGACAAAAGTGCATACACTTACTTTAACTATCTCTAGAAAAACATCCACTCAATGGTGCCAGACAATGATTATTCACAGCTTCTTAGGAACCAAATGTTTGCTATATTTAATGAACATTGTTGATGACAATTTATATTACATTTGTAAGGAAAATAAAGAAACCATATTACACATATTCCGGGACTTCATTTTTTACAAAGAGATTTGTGAATAATGTTGTAAAATGTTTAGGAGCACATTATGGGCAAAAATACACAGAGATTTTCTGTCAAACAATGCTATTTGGAAGTACAAGCATTAACATGACTGCTATAAATATCCTTATCATAGGAACTAAAAAGTATATATTTATATGCAAGAGAAATGGTCTGCTACCTTCAATAAGAGAGCTGAACAATAATCTGTGCTTAGAATGGGAAATTCAAGCTCAAACAAAATATCAAGAAAAGGAACTACTAACAGGCCAGTTGTAAAGCTATGTGTAGATCAATAGAAACTTTTTATGTCATAACATGGCATATGTATATGTGTCTGTGTGTGTATGCTTACTTGTATGTTATACATTGATTTTTTCTACCTCTAGTAAAGCAAACATGTTCTATATCAAGAAAGTTAAATTGTTGAATGAACTATTATATTATTATAACAAATTAACATGTAAACTAACAATATTTTTTGTTATTAATGGAGGTGGAATAAAATGTGTGTGTGTGTGTGTGTGTGTGTGTGTGTGTGTGAAACACTGTGTCCCTCCCATATAATTGACCTTGAAGGATGACCTTGACCTTGCCTGTTCACCACTCAAAATGTGCATCTCCATGAGATACACATGCATGCCAAATATCAAGTTGCTATCTTCAATATTGCAAAAGTTATGGCCAATGTTAAAGTTTGACGCAAACAAACCAACAAACCAAATAACATACCAACAAACAGACAGGGCAAAAACAATATGTTCCCCAGTATAGACTGGGGTACATAAACATCATTTTTGTTATCAACGAAAGAAATCACCTAAAGATCGGAAACTAGTCTTGGCTTGCTATCGGCAAAATTGACTTAAAATAAAGTAAAGATAATTCAAAGAGCATTTTTCAGTAGTTGATGTTAATTACTCAGTAATTTCTTTGATAATCCTTGCCGAGATAAACATTCGTGTTGAACAGATATATCTCAAAGTTTGGAATCTTTTTTGAGTACAGGAAAAACGTTATCATGATGCGTCAATGTAAACCAACTATTCTGTGATAAAATAAACCAACATGTAAATATACAATGATTTTTGCCCAAATCCCCAGATCCTGACCTACCCAAATTAGACCTCATATCACACGTGTCACTTGGATGGGTGGATAGAATAAATATAACATTCAAACCATCAAAAAACCCAGTGTGCATTAGGCAAGATCAGAGTGTTGGGGAAAAGCCGACGCTTCCAACGTTACTTACAAGCAAGTACTGTGAGCGGACATCCTGGTGGATTACAGGTAAATGTAAAATTGACTGTGTCATCTGGATCAAGGTCAGTATATTGAATAGTATAAATGACTTCACCACTGGATGTCGTCTGCGATACCCCGATTGTTGCTCCAACTGCCACATGAAAAATGGTAAATTTGTTATAGAATTCATATTTGTAACCGTTCTGTGTCAGTTCTCATGAACATTTATTCAAGTGTTATTATCAGCGATAGATTGTTAGAAACATTGCAGTATATTACAGAGCCGTTGAAACCACAATAGTATAATAGTAAGTCGGTTTATACCCGATCGTTGAACGCATTCTTACGTGGCAGATTGGTGATTTCCGGTGGCTGGTTTGGAGACAGACTGACCACCAAGGTGGTGGAAGCAGTACCCGAGGGTTTACCGTCCAAGCACTTGACCACGATCGTGTACGATTTTACCGTGTCGTAGTTGAACTGCCATGAGGCCGACTGGCTGGGGAGAATTATCTCGTACACTAGAGAAGAACGATAACAAAGAGCAATTGGAAAACATAGTGTTGTTATAGTCCTGCTATTTATACAGATAAATACATAAATTATGATTATGTTACAAATAATGTGTGATCAGAGCTATTAGTCAATAAATCTAAAGTTGATACGGTCATTACCTTTAAAGCCTCTATATCGCTCAAATTCAACGCAAATTTTGTAAAGTATTTCGTAAAATAGGTAACAGCTAAACAAGCAGTGTTCCTAATAGCAATAGCCACAATTTCAACGCTAGATGTGGCATGTTTACATAGATTTTTCTAGATACCAAATGCTCTTTTTTGACGATGCTGCGAAGTTATCATACCATGGAAAACTTATTCACAATGGCGACCTATGTAAAGACCGAGCCAGTCCGATTGAGATAGCTCGATTTTTCTAATCGGCATACCTGGCCGATTATCATTGATAAAGGTATAGGAAGCTCAGCTATAAATAGGACAGCATATTCTGGGAAAAAGATTTAATAATAGTTTGAAAACGTTAATTATAAATCAGTTATATTCAATCCATTATATGTTTGTAGATCAATGAAACAACTATGCATTTTTTGTATTGTATTTGACTTTTGTCGTGTTTCAGTAAATAAATTGCGAATTAAAACGTGTATAATTAACTTTCAACGCGATCATGAGTGTAAAGAAAACGAATTTTTTCAAACCTGCCATTTGTAAACGTTGTAGCGACTATGGTATATAAACAGCATAATAGCCATATAACATTTGTGAAACTCGCTCTTATGCGTGCTGTCAAATTTTGCATATTTTATAAACTTTTCAAACAGAAATTACAGAGCCACATCAGTGCACATACTATGTTTGATAATTCATTCGTTTGTGTAATATTGTTTGCTGTTTTAAACACATACTATGTCATATCGCGGAGATTTAGTTAACCTTACCATGTGTTCATGGGCGAACTCACGTATTCATGTGCTCTTACGACTATGTGCTCCTACCTACTTTCGGGAATCATCATGAAATTATTGCCGTACTTAACGAACAAACATGCCTAAGCTTATTGAATTAGAGAAAAAAAATATTCAAAAGAGAAAAGTTATATGTTCATGCACATGGGCATGTAAAATCACGTCCGTACACATAGCATCATTAACTTAGGAAAGGAAACAACGAAATATAAAGTTTGGTATGATATACATGTGAAATTAAAGAGCATGGTGTAATTAAAGTAACATTACTTTTCAAAATCAACGAAAATTTCGTTCAATAGTTCGTAAAATAAACTTAACCAATTAAAAATCAGTGCTCCTTATGGCAATTGCCGAAATTTCAACGTCAGATGTGGTCTGGTAAAATAGATGTTTGTAGATACAAAATGCTCGTTTTTTATCATTGTTTTGCATATCTATTCATACTACACATGAACACTACAATGGTGTTCGTGTGTCGTATGAATAGATATATTCGCGGGAATTAATTGTGGCCACAAATAAATAAAAACGAGCATTTTGTATCTAGAAAAATCTATGTAATCATACCACATCTAGCGTTGAAATTTTTGCTATTGCTATAAAGAACACTGATTGTTAAGGTGTTAACTTTATTTATTTATTTAACCCGCCTCCCAGTTTCGCTGAATGGATCAAGTTCCCCACGGGTACTACTTCCCCGTACCCCCAATTTTTTTTTCGTACCCTACATTTTTCGTGCCCATTTTCTTTTTGTACCCAATTATTTTTCGTACCCAAATTTTTGCTCGTACCCAAATATTTTTCCTACCCAATTTTATTTTCGTAACCATAACTTTTTTCGTACCCATTTTTTGTGCATAATTTTTGTACCCAAAATTTTCGTACCAATTTTTTTTCATACCCAAAATGTTTGTACCTACATACACAATTGTGGTGATGTAGATAAACTTAAATATATGCTTTTATATCAATCCTCTTCAAAAGCATCGTCACACCAGTAATGTCAGTACTTTATTTATTTGCGACACAATTAATTCCATTTTAAAGTGATATTTTGGGCATTTTTCACTGTGGAATTGAGCTGAAAAGAATTAACAGGTCAAAAGAGTTAGTTAAAATGTGGTTACTTACCAATTATCTTTAACTCATCTTGCTACCAGTTGTTTATAAAAATATTTTATAGTCGATATTCTTACGTCAATCACCCAGTCCTATAAGCCGAAATGATCAGTAAAACAAAAATGTGTCGTATGAACGAATCTGCACTAAAACTAAATTTAGGTTCACACCGTACATGCATGATCAGTTGTCAAACGAAAGTACGGTTGATATTCAAATGCATTATTTTTTTTCTTTCCGGGATATTGTTTTAGTATGTTGATGCTGCATTAACAAATATAAGTGTACATGAAGTGAAAACACCAACAAGGGCTGTTTGTAAAACATGCATGCCCCCCATATGGGCTGTCCGTTGTAGTGGCAGCCATTGTGTGAATACGATTTTTGTCACTGTGACCTTGACCTTTGACCTAGTGACCTGAAAATCAATAAGGGTCATCTGCGGGTCACGATCAATGTACCTATGAAGTGTCATGATCCTAGGCAAAAGCGTTCTTGAGTTATCATCCGAAAATCATTTTACTATTTCGGGTCACCGTGACCTTGACCTTGTGACCTCAAAATCAATAGGGGTAATCTGCAAGTCATGATCAATCGACCTATGAAGTTTCATGATCCTAGGCGTATGCGTTCTTGAGTTATCATCCGAAAACCATTTTACTATTTCGGGTTACCGTGACCTTGACCTTTGACCTAGTGACCTCAAAATCAATAGGGGTCATCTGCGAGTCATGATCAATCTACCCATGAAGTTTCATGATCCTAGGCGTATGCGTTCTTGAGTTATCATCCGGAAACCATTTTACTATTTCGGGTCACCGTGGCCTTGACCTTTGACCTAGTGACCGCAAAATCAATAGGGGTCATCTGTAAGTCATGGTCAATCTACCCATGAAGTTTCATGATCCTATGCGTATGCGTTCTTGAGTTATCATTCAAAAACCATTTTACTATTTCTGGTCACCTTGACATTTGACCTAGTGACCTCAAAATCAATAGGGGTCATCTGCGAGTCATGATCAATGTACCTATGAAGTTTTATGATCCTAGGCCCAAGCGTTCTTGAGTTATCGTCTGACAACCACCTGGTGGACGGACCGACAGACCGACCGACAGAACGACATGAGCAAAGCAATATACCCCCTCTTCTTCGAAGGGGGGCATAAAAATAAACAACGGTTGCGATAGACACCTATAAACTGTTAGATGCCCATAATATCACTTTAATTTCCCGCGAATATATCTGTTCATACGACACACGAACACTAAAATGGTACCAAGTAAAACAATAATAAAAACGAGCATTTTGTATCTACAAATATCTATTTTACCAGGCAACATCTGGCGTTGAAATTTCGGCAATTGCCATAAGGAACAATAATTTTTTATTGTTAAACTTTATTTTACGAAATATTGTACGAACTTTTCGTTGATTTTGAGTAGTAATGGGGCTTTAATGTATAAGATTGGATTTAACCGAGAACACGCTTTGCGATGTACAGAAGCTGTAACGGTTGCATGTGAACAATGTCCTTTGTATTAGCAAGGCGTTATAATCATATTTCACTTTCTTCAGTTTCTTGTCTCGGCATCAGTTTCTCTACCTATTTAGCGTTTTCATTATAAATGTGATCGCGATTACCTCCATTTGTTGATGTACCCGACAAGAAGCGCGTTACAAAATACTCCGGCGAAGTGCTGGGACTGACTGTCATGGTGGGGATGACGTTGTCTGACGGGTCGGAGCACGTGTACGTGGCAATCCGACGTTCAGCGTCCACGGTTTCTGACGTCGTTAAGCCTGGCGTAAGACCCGTTAGCGTCGGTTTCTATATTGAGAATACGAAGAAAGAAGAGTGAAGCATTGGATTACAGCAATCAACCCGTACATATAATGATTTGACCTGTACTGGGAACACATTAAAATGTTGTTGTTTTTTCGTTCAAAGGGTAAACCCTGCAAAATGTACTTGCTTAATCTTGACTGATGAACATATAATATATATTGAAATAATAACTTCGATCCCAACATATGTAAACGCCTTTGGACGGACTTACAATGTTCTGGACTATGATTGGCATCGTTCCCTGCGCTGTGCCTCCGCAAGTGTCCGTGGCCGTGAAGGTCAAGGTCACAGTGGTTCCGGATTGGTCCGAGATCGGGAAGTTAGTGGTATCGGTGGTGGTTGTAACGGAGCCTAAACAAATACTATATATGATTGTTGTACCATAAACGGTCCAAAAATCGTTATCTCAGCAATTTAAAAATATGGTCGAAATCATATTCAACGGCATTGTAGATGGCCTCTCAAAGCGCATAGAATCTCATAGCTCATAGAAAATGAGAACAAGTATCTCCGTCAAGAAAACAATCTTTTAAAGGACCGCATCGCCAGTATTGAAAATGAACGTGATGCAAGCGAACAATATAGCCGACGAAATAGCGTGCGCATTTTCGGCATTCCAGAGAATTCAGATAACCCGGAAGCCACCAACAATGTAGTTATGAAAGTGTGCAACACACTGGGAGCAAATATCACACTGGTTGAGATTGATCGATCTCACCGAACAGGAAAACCCGGGGGTCGCAAACCAATGCCAAGTTTTGTGAAGTTTGTCAGCTACAGGCCTAGACAAAAGCTGTACACCAAACGCAGAAACCTTAAAGCACACAGGGAATTTGAGCACACATATATAAACGAGAACTTAACACAACATCGAGCCCAGTTACTTTACATAGCACGTTGACTTACCAAATCCAAGCAAATTGAAAGTGCATGTTCGGCTGATGGAAACATTTTGATTCAGGTAAATGAAAATGGACAGTCAAACATCAAACGCATCAGCACCGAGCACGAACTCGAGAAATATAAACTACCCTAGGTATCGCTTTTTTTTTTGAGAACCATACATCACGGTTAATTGAATCGACGATCTGAATGATTTGCACAGCGCTTGGCTGAATACATACTTCACTCATCTTTTATATTTCTTTAGTCAAACAAATCTCACACATCTCCGGTCCTACAACGTTAGCACGTCAGTATTGAGAAGAAACTTTTTTCTTATTACCTAAATAGCCGTTTGATTTAAAATGCTGCTCACACAAACAACACGCCCTTCACATACATTTCGTTTCGCTACTGGTGTGAATCGAAAGAAAATACAAAGCTATTATTTACCGGTGAATGCAAACGAACTATTTCTGCTCGTTTCAAATAGTTTGGGCGTAAAGATCATAATAATAAATATTCTTAGCTTGAAATAATCGTGTACACGTGCTTGCCTCTCAAACGATTAATAAACAATTGCACCTTGAGATTCTAACATTTCTTTTCGTAATAATAGTCTCAGCTGGGTGCAAAAACAACAACATCAGTATATTTAGTATACGGAATTTACACGGAGTTATCATAGCCCGTATGCCTCTTTGTTTGATATGTTGTATATTACTGAATTGTGCCTTGTCATATGTTAAATTGTCTTATAGATTTTTTTTAAAACTGTTACTCATGAATAGATGATTGCATTGTTATTACGCTGCAGCCACAACACATCCATCCGATATTGGTGTTCGCCTTGTCTCCTTCCGTTGCGTGACGATATGTTTTGTGCCTTGTAAAATGTGCAACTGTCTTATATTTCCTTCCGTTGCGTGACGATATGGTTGTGCATCGCAAGATGTGCAATTGTCTTATAAACTGTTTTTTTTTCTAAATAATTACACATAAATAGGTTATGGCATTGTTTTTAAGTCCCCGTTCGCCGAGATATATATGGGCAGAATCGTAAGAAAACGTGTTTTTATTTAGGATATCTTTGAAAATTCGGTTGAAATCGGTTGAAAAGAAACAAAATAGCGATTTTTATTTTGGGGTCGAGTACGGTAAAGTACGAAAACTAATTAATATTCATGATTCGACAAACCTAAACAAACACAATTGCGGAAACTAATTTAGCGGAGAGAAGGTACACATGTAAGAACAAATGCAAATACATCTGTAACAGACGGAAACTTAGTTGCAACGCTACGTGTTTTGCTTAATCTATGTATTTATCTTCCATATGCTAATATGTTAAGCGAAAGCTTAATATAGATATAATTTGCATAACTCGCGATGCTGCATGTTTTTATGATCATTTATATACTATTTTCGTTGTCAACCTCGATAAAAATATATTTCAATGAATGTATGTAAAGTTAATTTCTCGCTATACGATTTGTATGCAACACAACTATCTATTCCGCGTACAACACACCCATCCAATATAGGACGGTATTTGTATTGTTTCTTTCCTGTTCCTGTGCTCAGCTCTATGTTCATTATGCACATCTTGAAATAATTGTGTATGGTATGAAATATAGATATACTCAGTTGCTGTTTCATATCCTTGTTAAAATAATTTAACTTTCAAAGAATATTCCAAATTGTCACACATATACGTTTGTTTAGATTGATGTCTAGTGGTATACTTGAACATTGTACAGTATCACTCTTCGATTGACTGCGATGAACACAATCGCTACCCACACAGAAACGTAAAGCAACGACTCCATTACTTAATTTTAGTGTGTATATAGAATATACCCAACATGACCATTATAAAGTCCTTTGTATGTTCACTAATAAATTATTGTTTCCTATGCTCTGCTCTTGCTTTAGATTTTCTTTTTTCACTCTTTCCTCGATTTCCTCTCTACATCCGTTCTGCTCTTGCTTTAGATTTTCTTTTTTCACTCTTTCCTCGATTTCCTCTCTACATCCGTTCTGCTCTTGCTTTAGATTTTCTTTTTTCACTCTTTCTTGGATTTCCTCTCTACATCCGTTCTGCTTTTGCTTTATTTTTTCTTTCTTCAATCTTCCCTCGACTTCCACTCTACATCCGTTCTGCAGCAATGTCTGTGATCAGAGTCTTAAAGAGTTAATTTTGAAACGTTAACCAGCGTATATAGTCGAAATACGAATCAAGTCAGCGTTTCAGTCACATGTTGTATTTATTGGGACATTTTAGTATGCTTAATATTAACTTCAGATCGAAATCCGCGGCCATGATCGTTTATAGAGCTCCATTACATTTTCCTGTGCTACTGCACATGCTGTACTCCGTCCCATCTGTTGAAACTATACTGTACGGTGATGATTCACTTGACTTCCACACAAACACAAAAATGGTTGATACAGTTCACAGATACATTATCAATAGCAAACAATTCGATACATAGACTTGCTACAGAACGTTCATTACTTTCTTAATTCCTACTTTTCGTTTATACATAGCAGATGCTTTATACACATCTGTGCAAATATTGCATTTTTTGCAATCCATTCAGCTTCTTTGTTATTCAAAGTGTCTCTACATTTCTAATCTATTCATCTTCTGTATTATTTATCTAACTGTAGTTCTTTCAATTCTCGTGCTTCAAATGCTTCTATTGTCTTATATTTTTATTTTCTTATTCGCACTTAACGCATCTGTCTAACTTACTTTTTGTAAACCAGCTATGTTCGCATGACGACATACACTATATATTATACTATATGGAGAAGAACTAAATAAGATTGCATCTTTCGTTCTAATTCTATTCAAACATGTATTTACTTACATGGTGTAAACATGGTATCTGTGCAAATATATTCATGTTGGAAATAAATATATTTAAACTAAAACGTCATTCGATTACAATTATCGACAATAGTACTAATTTAATTCAAACGTTACACAATTGTGTGTTCTTATATTAGATTTTGCAAGACTTTATTACAATTGTAACAGTAGATTTTGACCATGTGCGAGCACCAAGACATTGCATTCTAAACCCGTTCCGGCTGCTTTGAAAGTGAGAAAAAAAACTCTTGCCTCTTCTACTAGAACCAGATGTGTCGCATATCACAGTATCAGGTTAGTATTACTGCTGTTTTAATATGAACCTCGCTCTGAGAAAACGGGGCTAAATGCATATACGTAAATCAGGATGACACTTGACATATTATTGAATTTTTCTTTAAAGGAAGTCTCTTTTAAACAAAAATCCAATTTCCCAGATGGCGCTGCACAACACAAACCTGTTCCATCCCTGTTATCAACGAAAGTAAAATAGCTGTTCGAGTTCATGGTGATGCTAGTCGTGTTGGCGCAGTCGGCGTTAGTGAAGGTCACGGTCCCTATCGAGACGCTGCCCGAAGTGGTGTCCAGTATCATGCTGCTGCCGGAAGTGTAGGTTGTGGTGCCGAATATGGGCGTGTTCGCTGAAATGATATTAAGACCAATGCCGCTGGTGATCATAACTTAACGCGCGTTCAAGATGGTGTAATCAATGGACGATCAGTAAAAATAAATAAATAAAACAAAGTATTCGACGTATTTCGACGTTGATATAAATTCATTATTCAAATGTAATAATTCAAGAAACACATAATGATGAATTTACTAAGAATCCGAGTTCAACAATCTGAATTGAATAGTCAGAGCTGGCTCGACATGCGGCAAAATTCCCGAATATCGAGTTTGGACGAATGTCGAGCCAGCTCTGACATCAACATTTGGCGCAAGTCCCGAATATTGAGCTGGAGCGACTGTCAAGCTAGCTTTGACATCGATATTCGAAATTTGTTGAATATCGAGCTGGGGCGAACGTCTAGCCAGCTCTGACATCGACATTCGGCACTGGTTCCGAATATCGAGCTGGGGCGAATGTCGAGCCAGCTCTGACATCGACATTCGGCAAAAGTCCCGAATATCGAGCTGGGGTGAATGTCGAGCCAGCTCTGATATCAACATTCTGCAAAAGTTCCGAATATCGAGATTAGGCAAATGTCGAGCCAGCTCTGACTCGAATATCGAGCTGGAATGAAAAACGAGCCAGCTCTGACATCGTCATTCAGCACTAGTCCCGAATATCCATCTGGGGCGAATTTCGAGCCAGCTCTGACATC
Source organism: Dreissena polymorpha (assembly GCF_020536995.1). Lineage (NCBI taxonomy): Eukaryota > Metazoa > Mollusca > Bivalvia > Myida > Dreissenidae > Dreissena > Dreissena polymorpha. The sequence continues at coordinate 48,876,521 of NC_068356.1, read as the reverse complement.
GTCATTCGGCATTAGTCCAGAATATCGACCTTGGGCGAATGTCGAGCCAGCAGTGACATCGACATTTGGAACTAGTCCCGAATATCGAGGTGGGGCGAATGTCGAGCCAGCTCTGACATCGACATTCGGCTCTAGTCCCGAATAAAGAGCTGGAGCGAATTTCGAGACAGATTTTACATCGACATTCGGCACTAGTCCCGAATATCGAGCTGGAGTGAATGTCGAGCTAGCTCTGACATCGACATTTGGCACTAGTCCCGAATATCGAGTTGGTTTGAATGTCAAGCCAGCTCTGAAATTGACATTCGGCAATACTCCCGAATATCGAGCTGGGGGGAATGTTGAGCCAGCTCTGACATCGGCATTCGGCACTACTCCCAAATATCGAGCTGGAGCGCATGTCGAGCAAGCTCTGATATCGACATGCGGCAAAACCCGAATATCGAGCTGGTGCAAATGTCGAGCCAGTTTTTTTAATCGACATTCGGCAAAAGTCACAAATATTAAGCTGGGGCGAATGTAAAACCAGCTCTGACATCGACATTCGGCACTATTCCCGAATATCGAGCTTGGGCAATTGTCGAGCAAGCTCTGATATCGACATTCGGCAAAACCCTAATATCGAGCTGGGGCGAATGTCGAGCCAGTTTTTTTAATCGACATTCGGCAAAAGTCACAAATATCGAGCTGGGGCGAATGTCGAACCAGCTCTGACATCGACATTCGGCACTAGTCCCGAATATCGAGCTGGGGCGAATGTCGAGCCAGCTCTGATATCGACATACGGCAAAAGTCCCGAATATCGAGCTGGGGCGAATGTCGAGCCAGCTCTGACATCGTCATTCGGCACTACTCCCGAATATCGAGCTGGAATGAAAGTCGAGCCAGCTCTGATATCGACATTCGGCACTAGTGCCGAGTATCGAGCTGTGGCGAAAATTGAGCCAGCTCTGACATCGACACTCTGCACTTGTCCCGTTTATCGAGCTGGGGCGATTGTCGAGTCAGCTCTGACATCGACATTCGGCACTAGTCCAGAATATCGAGCTGGAGCAAATGTCGAGCACGCTTTGATAACGACATTTGGCTCTAGTCCCGAATTTCGAGCTGGGGTGAATGTCGAGCCAGCTCTGACATCGACATTCGGCAAAAGTCCCGAATATCGAGTCAGGACGAATGTCGAGCCAGCTCCGACATAGACGTTTGACACTAGTCCCGAATATCGAGCTGGAGCGAATGTCGAGTCAGCTCTGACATCGACATTCCGCACTAGTCCCGAATATCGAGCTGGGGCGAACGTCTAGCCAGCTCTAACATCGACATTCGGCATTGGTCCAGAATATCGATCTGGGGAGACTGTCGAACCATCTTAGACTTCGACATTCGGCAAAAGTCCCGAATATCGAGCTGGGGCGAATTTCGAGCCAGCTCTGACATCGACAGTTGGCACTAGTCCCGAATATCGAGCGTGGCGAACGTTTAGACAGCTCTGACATTCGGCACTGGTCCCGAATATCAAGCTGGGGTGAATGTCGATTAAAAGAGCACGTGTGATTCATTTAACATATTTACTTTCGAACCTGTTACTACCACTGTAAGAGTCCTCGCCGATCCAACGTTATTCCTGTTGTCAGTTGGTGTAATCTTGACGTCATAACCGTTTGCGTTTGCGTTCGACATGTTGTCTGTCAGTTGAACTTCCCCAGCTGGGATTTTAAAAAATCGTGCTAAGTATATATAACTCACCAACATAAACTAGAACAGTATGTGTGAATATTTAAATACACCGTTTCTTTGAATAAATTTCTTTCCCTAACGTCATCGAGAAAAGTAAACACAGGAATATCACACCCCAATACGGCTATGCTGCTGACATTAATCCCGCGAAGTTGTGCAAGAGATTAATCGAGCATATATAGAGTACACAAATCAAGCGTGTACAGCTAAAAACAGCTAAAAACTAAAATACCTGAAACTCGTGAACTTGAATCGCTCAATTAGCGTTGTTTTTTGTCTACGCTTCAATCGATTTAATTCGCTCCCTGTATAGAAACTTTATTATTCTTCGTAAAGATACTTTAATATATTCAGACATAGTACATAGTGCCACTGCCATCTGAATCTTGAAAAAACATTGTTTGCAAAACAAAATAAAAAATCCAAATAAATCTGGAAAACATATCATTTTGGTGAACCCTTGATTTATACAATAACTTTGCCTTATGTTCTGGATTAAAAATTAATTATGACAAATTTTTTTAAAATATGGATTGGCTCCAAACAATTCATCATACAATCAATAAAACTTAATATAAACTAGTCTGGGGCACAACAAACATTAAAGTTTTAGGAATATTGTTTGATATTGATTTAAAGAGAATGATAGACATAAACGTCTCCAGTTAAAGTGATATTATGGGCATTTTTCACTGTTGAATTGAGCTGAAAAGAATTAACAGGTCAAAAGAGTTAGTAAAAATGTGGTTACTGACCAATTATCTGCAACTCATTTTGCTACCAGTTGTTTATAAAAATATATTTTATATTCGATATCTTACGTGACCCACCCAGTCCTATAAGGCGAAATGATCTTTAAAACAAAATTGTGTCGCATGAACGAATCTGCACTGAAACTAAATTTAGGTTCACATCGTATATGCATGACCAGTTGTCAAACGAAAGTACGGTTGATATTCAAATGCATTATTTTTCTCTTTCCGGAATTTTGTTATAGTATGTTGATGCTGCATTAACAAATATAAGTGTATGAAGTGGAAACACCAACAATAAACAACTGTTGCGATAGACACATATAAACTGTTAGATGCCCATAATGTCACTTTAAAATAAAGTAAATATAATTCAAAGAGCATTTCTCAGTAGTTGAGGCTAATTACTCAGTAATTTCTTTGATAATCGTTGCCGAGATAAAAATTCGTGTTGAACAGATATATCTCAAAGTTTGGAATCTGTTTTGAGTACCGGAAAAAAGTTATCATGATGCGTCAATGTATACCAACTGGTCTGTCATAAAATGAACCAACATGTAAATGTACTATGATTTTTGCCCAAATCCCCGGACCATAACCTACCCAAAGTAGACCTCATATCGCACGTGTCACTTGGATGGGTGGATAGAATAAATATAACAATTAAACCATCAAAGAAGCCAGTGTGCATTAGGAGAGATCAGAGGGTTGGGGAATAGCCGAACCTAACAACGTTACTTACAAGCAAGTACTGTTAGCGGACATCCTGTTGGATTACATGTAAATGTAAAATCGACTGTGTCGTCTGGATCAGGGTCAGTATATAGAATAGTATAAATGACTTCACCATTAGATGTCGTCTGCGAAACCCCGATTTTTGCTCCAACTGCCACATGAAAAAGGGTAAATTTGTTATAGAATTCATATTTTTAACCGTTCTGTATAAGTTCTCATGAACATTTATTGTCAGCGATAGATTCTTTAGAAACGTTACAGTATATTACACAGCCGTTTAAACCACAATTGTATTATAGTTAGTCGGTTTATATCCGATCGTTGAACGCATTCTTACGTGGCAGATTGGTGATTTCCGGAGGCTGGTTTGGAGACAGACTGACCACCAAGGTAGCGGAAGCAGTACCCGAGGGTTTACCGTCCAAGCACTTGACCACGATCGTGTACGAGTTGACCGTGTCGTAGTTGAATTGCCATGAGGCCGACTGGGTGGGGAGAATTATCTCGTACACTAGAGAAGAACGATGACAAAGAAAAATTGAAAAACATAGTGTTGTTATAGTCCTGCTATTTATACAGATACATAAATAAATTATTGATATGTTACAAATAATGTGTGATCAGAGCTATAAGTCAATACATCGAAACTTGATACGGTCATTCCCTTTAAAGCCTCTATATCGCTCAAAATCAACGAAAATTTCGTAAAGTATTTCGCAATATAAAGTTAACACGTAAACAATCGGTGTTCTTTATAGCAATAGTCACAATTTCAACGGTAGATGTGATATGATTACACAGATTTTTCTAGATACACAATGCTCAATTTTATTTATTTGTGACACAATTAATTCCATTTTAATTTCCCGCAAATATATCTATTCACACGTCACAAGAACACTTAAATGGTACCATATTATCGTATCGTATGAATAGATACCGTTGCGGGAAATGTTTAATCGTTTAAAGTAACATTAGTATTCAAAATCAACGAAAATTTCGTACAATTGTTCGCAAAATGAACTTCACCAATAAAAAATCAGTGTTCCTTATGGCAATTACCGAAATTTCAATGTCAGATGTTGTCTGGTAATATAGATGTTTGTAGATACAAAATGCTCGTTTTTATTATTGTTTTGCATATCTTTTCATACGACACATGAACACTAAAATAGTGTTCGTGTGTCGTATGAATAGACATATTCGCGGGAATTAATTGTGGCCAAACAATAAATAAAAACGAGCATTTTGTATCTACAAAAATCTATGTAATCATACCACATCTAGCGTTGAAAATTTGGCTATTGCTATAAGGAACGCTGATTGTTAAGATGTTAACTTAATTGTACGAAATTTTCGTTGACTTTGAGTAGTAATGGGGCTTTAATGTATTTGATTGGTTATAACCGAGAACACGCTTTGCGATGTACAAAAGAAGTTACGGTTGCATGTGAACAATTTCATTTGTATTCATTGTGTACACACCGATCTTACTGGCCTGTGTACTGACGCGAAAGGAATTGTGGTAGCACTTCTTTTACGAGTGAAAAGCGAAAGTGGGTCAGGTCATCGTGCTTCTGATAGTCGCTATCAGTCTTAATATAGATTCAAAATCACATTTAAGCATAATTAAATAACATTTCTTTAAACAACATTCCATTTTAAAAACACACATAAAAACGACTTTTCTTTCATTATTATCATTTTCATTCCTACGCAGAACTACTTTGGCGGAAGCAAAATTCCCCAAACCACGGGAATGTGATGCGTCTTAGTATAGAGGTGACAATAACGTAGTGACGTCACCATCTATGTATAGAATGCTTTGTATTCGCAAGGCGTTAGAGTCATATTTCACTTTCTTGAGTTTCTTGCCTGGGCAACAGTTTCTCTACCCATTCAGCGTTTTGATTATAAATGTGATCGCGATTACCTCCATTTGTTGATGTACCCGTCCAAAAGCGCGTGACAAAATACTCCGGCGAAGTGCTGGGACTGACTGTTATGGTGGGGGTGACGTTGTCTGACGGGTCGGAGCACGTGTACGTGGCAATCTGACGTTCTGCGTCCACGGTTTCTGGCGTCGTAACGCCTGGTGTAAGACCCGTTAGCGTCGGTTTCTATATTGAGAATACGACGAAAGAAGAGTGAAGCATTCGATTACAGCAATCATTCCGTACATAGTATGGTTTGAGCTGTGTTGGGAACACATAATAATTTTGTTGTTTTTTCGTTCAAACCCTGCAAAATGTACTCGATTAATCTTGACTTATGAACATATATTTTGAAATAATTACTTCGATCCCAACATATGTAAACGCCTCTTGACGGACTTACCATGTTCTGGACTATGATTGGCATCGTTCCCTGCACTGTGCCTCCGCAAGTGTCCGTGGCCGTGAAGGTCAAGGTCACAGTGGTTCCGGATTGGTCCGAGATCGGGAAGTTAGTGGTGTCAGTGGTGGTTGTAACGGAGCCTGAATAAAAATTATCTATGATTGCTGTGCCATAAACCGTTTATGGCACAGCAATCATAGATAGTTCTTTTTAAACGTATCCTGAGAACTGAGTTGAAATTATTGTACCGACAAGTTCTCTGCGAATGTACCAATTCTGTGCAAAAACGATAAAGCACATACGCTGGATTTTTATAATAGTGTTATACATTATTACTACAGATATCAAACACCTTGACTCGGTGGGAACTGATCCCGTTTTCAATAAACTCTTCAATTTGTTATTTCCTTTAAATAAGAAGCGGGCTATCTGAAATTCTGTTTCAACGATGCACAAAACGTCATTCGATTACAATTATCGACAAGAGTACTTATTTTATTCTAACATTACATTGCAAACAGGCACTTACAAATTTAACTCTCCTTTCCTCGGATTGTGCTATGTAATGTATCTCTTAAGTGCATTGAACCGTTACACAATTGTGTGTTCTTATATATGATTTAGCAAGACTATTAGAATTTTAACATTAGAATTTGACCAGGTGCGAGCACCGAGACATTGCATTCTAAACCCGTTCCAGCTGCTTTTAAAGTGAGAAAAAAAACTCTTGTCTCTTCTACTAGAACCAGATGTGTCGCATATCACAGTATCAGGTTAGTATTACTGCTGTTTTAATATGAACCTCGCTCTGAGAAAACGGGGCTTAATGCATATACGTAAATCAGGACGACACTTGACATATTATTAAATTTTTCTTTAAAGGAAGTCTCTTTTAAACAAAAATCTAGTTTCAGCTGTGTGTGTCGTCTCTGATTAACCTTTACACACGTTAAATAAGCCCCGTTTTCCCAAAGCTCGGCGCATATTGCGCTGCACAATTCTAACCGGCTCCATCCCTGTTATCAACGAAAGTAAAATAGTTGTTCGAGCCCATTGCAATGCGTATCGTGTTGGCGCCGTCGGCGTCAGTGAAGGTCACGGTTCCGATCGAGACGCCGCCGGCAGTGGTGTCCAGTATCGTGCTGCTGCCGAAAGTATAGGTCGTGGTGCCGAATACGGGCATGTTCGCTGAAATGATATTAAGACCAATGCCGCTGGTGATCATCACTTAACGCGCTTTAAAGATGGTGTAATAAATGGACGATCAGTAAAAAAAACACAAAGTATTCGTCATTAGCAATATAGTCATCTAAGACGTTGCTTTAAATGTAATAACTCAAGAAACACATAACAATCAATTTACTAAGAACCCGATTTTAACAATCTGAGTTGAATATTTGTATGTTGTTTGTAACTGTACTCAAATCAAATCAAGCGTTATGTACAGTTTAACAAAATTCTATCGCATGGGAATTACAATATTTTTATTTTGAATTATTTCCATCTCAGGAAAACAACGCTCAACTCACGTTCGGTCTGCTCGACGTTTATTTGAAACAAGCGGTTGGTGAGAAAAGATCCCGCAAAGTTTTGGTCAGCCCCCACAACGGTGATCGCGGCCCCTGATATGTAGATAGTGTCGGCGACGTTTGCCGCGTTCTGCGATGAAATTATCTCTGCAGCGGAATACCTTAACACAAAATGAACAGCAAATACATCTTGTTTTTTTCTGCCGCCAACACATGCTTTTTACATATTTCAAATGCGAGAAACCGATTTCGCTTCTAGAGTTTTTGTTCCCGTATCATACTAGCAGAAGTACTGTTTATGCCTAGTATAGACAAACTTTCGGCAGTAATTATTGTAATGCGACAAAAACCAGCTTTTACTCGACATAAAACATCATCCTTTTCCTTATCCATATAATAATAATAATTTTTATAAGTATTATTATTATAATGATGATGCGCGATATTTGAGTTCTTCAGCTTTTTCGCATTTATTTTATGCTCATTTAGTTTTAAGGACACGGAACCTTGTTCATTTGGTTTTCGGACACGGCACATTGTTTGGCCGATTAATGGTGAGCACTTCGTCTTGCGAAGAAAGAAGTTCGCGGAAAACGATTGATTATATGAAAAACAAAGACCACAAAAGTCCACCGAAAATCAGCATGAAGTGGATGGTAATTACATATCTGCAACTAAATAAAAATACTAAGAAATAAACAAAGAATGTGTTCAACATGTCTATTAATGTTACAATAACTTTAATTTGTAGTTAACTGACGTATTTGAGGAATACTCAAATTTTACAGAGTCGGATGCCACATGTTCATGGACACTTCTTGAGCCGATAATCTTAATGACAATGGCACTTCTGTTCCCGATCAACCAACACTTTTTGACAGATATAACACACAATTTTTAGTAAACCAGAAATGCAAAATTCGCTGTTGAATACTGTTAATATAGTAAGCAGGTAATAATTAGCAATTTCTAGACTGACGTAAATTAGAAACGAATCAACGAAAATTGACTTAGTTTTTCTTATTTATTTGGAATATGAGTATGATTTTGTTTTTCATGGCATATTCAATAAGCCACGACATCTTGGAGATTTAAATCTGACCATAATAGCTTCAATTTATTTTTCTTACATCGATTGTACGCTGAAGCGTATATACTTTCCTCTTTGTTACTACATCGGTATTCTCGCCGGTCTACATGCTGGCATAGCAAACACCTTGGTAAGAATAGCAATAACATATATAAACGCATTTCAAGTAGAAGATTAAACTCGGATATCAGAGTGCTCAATTAGTTGAGAATCTCCGTTATCCGACCTGCCCTTTATCGGTAATCGAAGTGTCTACAAAATCATGCATACCTCGTGCTCTATCTTCGTTCATATTTCATTGAATACTATCTAAATTTCATTATTTGAATAACAGTACATGCTGGAATAGCAAACGCTATATTGCAATATTTCAAAGTATGTTTATTTGTTGAAATGAGTACTGTTCATCTGGTTTACGCTGTTTGGCAAAAATCTACCATTTTTCCTTGAAACTCTTCCTTCATCTTGGGATATACCATTTATCAACTCCACCATGAACCGTGTCTCATAAACTTATATTGAGGATATATGTTTTTTAATGAGAAATTTATATTTAGCACCTGGCTTGTGTTTTTCTTTGTTATCGAATCGCCATCCGTTATCCAAGTATCCGCAAACCAGCGTGAATACATTTTCCATGTATCGATAGATTTTAAAGTTACTTTGCACATATGTAATTCGTCATAACACACCCGATACGTCTGAGTTATACTGTTCAATGGGCCTTAGGTTAAAGGAGTTACACTGTTTGGGCAGAAAATGGTATAACGACCATACCATTTGGTACAGGGTTAGCCTGTATGTTACAGTATAATAAATAAGCGTTTCATGTAGGGCTGTACTCTCTTAAAAATATCATAGTTGACTCGAAGGTATGTTTCACACTTAAGACTTTGTTCGGTTTTATCGTTTGGAGATAGTGGTGGGGCATAAATTTGTGTTCACTTCAGAATCCCTGAAATATGATAAACTTAGAGACTATAGTAATGCATTGCACTGAAAAGGTTACATTCCACCAAGAAACGGCTTAAAAAAGATGCAAAAAAGTAGATTTTGATTTGCGTCGAGTTCTTTCTTGGTTTGAACATGACATATCTTTTTTTTATTGCACAAATCGATTCCGCTTAGAATGGCCTTTAAGAAGATGTATGGTTGAAGTGGTCGCTTTTACATTGAATTGTAGGGAAAACTAGTTAGTATAATGTGACCAAAGCCCAAATCAGGCCCCGTCACAACGGAGCTGTATTTACATAAAATAACATTTTTGTGGGCGGTGTATAACGCGTTTTGGAAAGTTTCATGGAATAATTGCTTTTGTTTCATGAGTTTAAGGAGCATTGCAAGTTTTTTAGAAAACACTTCTTTTTCAGAGAAAATTAATCGTACAAAAAACTCGTCTTCAGCATCTCAAATCGCAACAAATTGTGCTGAAAGGACACACAAACACGTTTTAATAGTTGTTTATTTCTTGTTCGTGAAAGTTTGTAACAATATTCCAGTATTTTGACTGATTGTTGTAATTTCGGGTAGTCTTTTTACTCCTGAACGCCCTTTACAAATCAAAGCTCCGACTGCGAAAGCCAGATGGCTTATCAGGCGTTATTATAAAATGCATTTTCAAGCATTCCTACGTGAAAGATCGATCTGAAATTTGGCACGCATGGTGAAATATGTTTATAATTGTCAAGGAGTGCTTATTTGTCGCGATGTTAACAGTAAACGTTGTCTTATATGTGTCAATATACTAAATAAGCGTTTATGTAAGGCTGTTCTCCCTAAAAAAATATTGTAGTTGCCTCGAAGGCATGATATACTGTTTTAAGCTGTTGTTCGGGTTTTATCGTTAGGAGATAGTGGTAGGGCATGTATAGGTGTTCACTATTGAATCTCTTAAATATGATAAACTTAGAGAATATAGTAAAGCATTGCACTGAAAAAGGTTACATTCCACTAAAAACGGCTTAACAAAAGTTGCAAAAAAAGTCAATTTTGATTTGCGTCGAGTTCTTTCTTGGTTTGAACATGACGTATATGAATTATATAGGGAAACTATAGATGACCTGGCTCACAGATCTATAAATAAACAGTTTATTTATAGATAACGAAGAACAACGGATTAGGCTACGTTATCTCGATCTTCTCGATTATTTATTAAAAATATCTTCTCGATTATTTATTAAAAATAATGAAAAAAAAGCACTATTTTAGGTCTTGGACTGAACACAGAAGTGAAGCATTAAATATAAATATGTATTGTATTCATGGAATTTGGAACATTTTAAGATTTAAAATAATACATACTACTGAGAATCTTGTTACCGCGTGGTTTATTTGTCATACCTATAGACATGTACAATATATTCATAACACGGGGCGTCTATTGTGATACCCGTCTAATATTTACCATCCAATGCAGTCTCCTGCTTCGGTGCTGAACACTGCCGGCACTGTATTGGTCCCTTAAATAGCAAGCGCAAAACACGTTTAAGTTTGACACGTGTTTTCAAGTTTCAACATCTGTGAATATATTATGAAGTGGACTGTTCTTTCATTTAATTGTTTAAATAACCCGTAAAATTAGGAAAATTTGGGAAATATTAATGCAATCATTATTTCTTAAACATCATCTCAAGGATTGTTAAACCGATCAACATGCATGTTCTTAACATATAAATCACATCGTTTAACATCGTAGTGAAAGTGAATGCTTACACCAAAAAACGCTCATTAAAAAACACATAATAGGTTGTTGTTTTTAAAATATAAAAATGTCGGACCTGGTCTAAGCAATCTATGGTTCGTCGTTAACCTGAACAACGTTGAGCACGTCATATGAAGATTCATTTTCGAATATACCTGACAGCAAAGAATTAATCAACGTCTTACAGATGTATTCACATGAGCTATATTTGATTTTGAAATGCCATATGTGATCTTACGAAAAAACAACATTTGGGTGTTAGTCCAAACAATTGTGAGACTTAAAAGAAAATGACATTTGTTTCCACTAACATTGCCACACAAATGGGCTTTTAATCTTTTTGCTAGCCTTTGGGGCGGGTATACAACTCGGGTACAGTCTAATATCGACCGGGTACGTTTAAGTATATTGACCTTTCCTGGGGTACATGTAAGTATATTTAAGAATATCCGGGGTCCATGTTAGTAGTACCCGAGCCGACAATGACAAATCGAGCCTTAGATGAGGATTACTTCCAAGCCTGACATTGTCCCTGTAAGTCTATTAATGGGACTGGTGCATACGCGCCGATTGTTCTCCGCTCACCTGATGTCGCTGTGTGTGTAACGCTTCCCACCAACGTATACACAGTTCCGGTCGTTGGACGCCAAATTTGCAGCGTTATGGATCCGGCAGTTTCCGCGTAGAACGTGAATTTTGTGGTACCTCCGCAACAGTCAAACTTGAAACCATCGTTGCTGTTTCCACAGTTGATATACGATACGCCTGAGATAAACCAGTGAACATTATATAAAATCATAGCGACACTGTCTCGTGTGGTATTGCATTCATCTATATTCTGATTTTGAAAATATTTTGTCAAATTTAGATACTAAGTCTTCATGTGTTAATTGCGCTTTAATATCTCGTTTTTCAGATCATATGTACATAGTAGACGAAACTTACTTCTAATAAGGAGATACTACGTCTATGGTTGCGAGACGCAAATGTCTTATAATGAGACATCTCGAAATACGGAGATACCAAGTCGTATAATTGGCAAAACGGCAAGTGCTAATAATTATTAGGAAATGCTAAGTGTTGATTGTGAGACAACGGGGTCTAATTAGAAAACATCAATTAATGAGGAGATGACAAGTCGTTTACTAGAAGTTGGAAAACGTCAAGTTGTAATAAAGATACTTCTCGTTATTTTGAGATGCTAGTAATTATGATTGGGGACAACAAAGTCTAATAAGAAGACAGCTCTGTAAATAGAGACGCCCCGTCTTACGATTGGGAGTCCCATTTATGCGACACCTATTCCTTATTTTGAGATGCTGAGCTTAGCTATGGGATACATAGATCTCATATTAAGTACTGTCGTGTAATAAGAATAAGTCCTAATTCACGTTAATAGAGGTAAACGCAATGGTACCTGGTGCTTTTTTTAGCCGGATTTTTTTCGAAAAAATCTCGGCTTATAGATTGATGTTGTCGGGCGGGCGGGGGGGGCGGGCGGGGTGGCGGCGTGCTCGAAAATGTTAAAGTTCTTATTTCATGGTATAACTTTGGTATGCTTGGACCTAGAGTCTTCAAACTTGACATGAAGGTTGGCCAGGATTAACAGATGACCACTGGTCATTTCAAGGTCATTCATTTGAAGGTCAAGGTCACTGTGACCTTCAATATAAAAAATGTTAAAGTTGTTATAACTTTGGTATGCTTGGACCTAGAGTCTTGAAACTTGACATGAAGGTTGGCCAGAACTAGTAAGTAACCACTGGACATTTCAAGGTCATTCATTTGAAGGTCAAGGTCACTGTGACCTTGAATGTAAAAATGTTAAAGTTCTTATTTCATGTTATAACTTTGGTATGCTTGTACCTAGAGTCTTCAAACTTGAAATAAAGATTGGCCAGTACTAGAAGATGACCACTGGTCATTTCAATGTCATTCATTTGAAGGTCAAGGTCACTGTGACCTTAAATGTTAAAATGTTAAAATTGTTATAACTTTGGTATGCTTGGACATAGAGTCTTCAAACTTGACATGAAGGTTTGCAAGCACACTTAGATGACCACTGGTCATTTCAAGGTCATTCATTCTAAGGTCAAGGTCACTGTGACCTTGAATGTAAAAATGTTAAAGTTCTTATAACTTTGGTAGGTAAAAATGTTAAAGTTCTTATTCCATGTTATAACTTTGGTATGCTTGTACCTAGAGTCTTCAAACTTGACATAAAGGTTGGCCAGTACTAGAAGATCACCACTGCTCATTTCAATGTCATTCATTTGAAGGTAAAGGTCAATGTTAAAATGTTAAAATTGTTATAACTTTGGTATGCTTGGACCTAGAATCTCAAACTTGACGTAAAGGTTTGCAAGCACACTTAGATGACCACTGGTCATTTCAAGGTCATTCATTTCAATGTCATTCATTTGAAGGTCAAGGTCACTGTGAACTTAAATGTTAAAATGTTAAAATTGTTGTAACTTTGGTATGCTTGGACCTAGAATCTCAAACTTGACGTAATAGTATTATTTCATCTAAGTTTATTTTCTTACATTTGATAATGAAATTGATGGAAACTTCAAACAATATCTTACTAATTTGCTAATAAAAAAATTGAGATCAAACTTTCCTAATTGTCAATTCAAGTTCATATTTGTGACCTTAAATGTTATTGTTGTTCATGTATATGCATGCATTCAAAACATAACACAAGGTTTGCTCATGCCTTGAAAAGTACTTACATTTCATTTTGACCTTTGAACAATATTTCAGTAATTTAAGTATTGCATTGACAAAAACACGAAAGGTACTTTCCTGTCATTTAAATCAAAAATCCGGCTTCAATGCGGTCATCTCCGACCGCGGAACTCTTGTTAACTATTTAAAAACATTGTTTTTAACCATTTCAGCAAGTGCATAAAAGAAAGACTTTTCTGCTGCGTATGGCTATTTGAAAACAATCGGAATTTCTTTATTTAATAAGCATGTGTTCTTGTTTAAAAATTCGAAGACTACTACATGGTTATGCTTCACGCAACGTGAAATTTTGTCACCGATTTCAGACGTATTCAATGATTAATTTTTCTACTTTAATATATCGGCAAACTGAAAGAAAAACTGGCTTTTATGCACTACAGATTTATGCAAATTTTTTTAATACTTGAGATTTTTGCAAAAATATAGTTCTTCACGGTGTGTTTACATTCTGTCAAGCCCGTGCGTAAACCCCTGAAGACCCCGTTGATTCTGCACCCTGATTAGGAGATATCAGATATTAAGAGCTACATATTAATGACAAATTATATGAACAATGACATTTTCCCTATCAGAGACGGGTGCTTTCAGTTACTCTCTTCAATTTAAATGCGTGATTTTACGCAACATACCACTTCGACGCCGAAAAGGCTAAACTGCACACATGCGCCGACACGCCTATGCGACGTCATATACTAGCATTTAACTTTCCAAGTATTGTATATGTTGTCAGTGACCGATACACAAATTAAATTGTATTAGCTCGTAATTTACTCAACATATGATATGTGACAAATGGTATCTTTATCCATCCGACTTTGGCCAGTAATATGCGTAATCCTTTTAAATGTGACATACCAGACATACATTTTCTGCACAGTTAACTGAACAATATACTTTTTGTGAAAACTAAAGTATACATCTCTATACTTAACTTTTCCGGACGACAAAAATGCACAGTACTTATATACTAAGGATATACGTATACAAGTTTCGAAAAAGCATACACTTACATCTAAAGCACAAATATCAATAAATTAAAATTTAATTTCAGTAACTGTACGAAAGTCATATATTTCACTTAATATTTAATTCCGAGTAACATATTGTCATAAATGTCTATTTTATAATACGCAAATAAGTCATTCGTGACATAACAATGGCGCTAGATCTCAAATAAAAATTGATGTTGGACTTTGATGTCGCTCACCTGTTCGGGATTGTGTTTGTCCACTACTCGGGTTAGCATTCCCAATTGTTTTCGGCGACGTGCATGGAACGGCTGAAACTGAAACGAAATGCAGGCCATTTCAGTTGTTCATGAAGATTAGTATCGCCACAACAACAAATATGAGATATAAGGACATGACATAGCCTACAATCATACTACCGAAAATTAAATTTATTTCTAACATTTACAAATCCATTCATTCATGCATTTAATCAAGTCATTAATCAATCCATTAAAATTAATTATTCATAATAAATTAATTCATTAATTTCTATTTTTATAAATTTACTAGTTCATTAAGAACATATTTCCTTCATTAAATATACCTTGAGACACTGTGATTGCCGTAAATATTTGCAATCCAATTAAGTAATATACACTGCTAGTCACGAGCAATCGCTTGTCCATTTTGGCTGCCCTAGAGTCCAATATGAATAACATAAGAACGAGAATACCAGTGTATGTGGAGAACGTATGTGTTATAAGTTAATACTTGAGAAAGGATCCATTCAGTCGTATTTACATACATGCAATTGTATTTATCTACAAATACAATCAAAATTGCTCATTATCGATGTTCAATATTTCATATTTAAGCAATTACATTTAGTCCAAGGCTTCAAGTCTTATGGCAGTAATTATAATATTAGAACGCAATTTAATTGAGTGTAATTATACTTCAAATTGCTAGATACTGCTGTCACACACAGAGTTTAAAGCGAGATTATACTATTTTGTCAAATATTTATGTATTTATGAAAAAATGTGTAAACAACTTATTATACATATATTTCAATATAAATTAAAATAAAAGTTAAGAAGAACATGTGAAGATTTTTAATTCTGAAATCGAAAAAGGCTGTAAAGTCGAATTCGCCAGCATGTATATCATTCATGTACGATGTGAATCATACTTTAGATTAAGTGCAGATTTATTCATACGACACACAGACACAGTTTTGTTTACGGATCATTTTAACGAATATCTTCGTAACAATCGGCTCGGGGCGCTAATTTGTCTTTGCTGCTTTTTAGGAAATTCGTCTTCAATGTATAATTTGTCTTGCCTATTTTGTGCTTTTGTAACATATTTTTATCAATATATTACAATTTAACACATATAAAAATCGTATAATCTCGCTTTAACAGAGCAGTCATGTACTCAATATAAGACTTGCCCTTGAGTTGGACTGGTTAGCGGTATACATCTATAATAAAAAGCTGTGTGATCAAAGCCGGGACTCAGCGCAGGCTTTAACTATCATATCATATGAATCTATTGAACAAACAATAATTTGATTTCCAGCGTATGTTCTTTGAAAAATAGTTGAAAAACAATAACCACTGAATTCGCCCATGAGTCGGACACATTCGACCTTAACACGGACACAGATTTGTATTTAGCATTTATTTGGTTACCCATTCCCTATATGTATGAAAAAGCAAATTGATCAGTAACAGCCATGTGTAGATTTTATAGATTTATTCTTTAGTCAACGTGTTGACGAAAATAAGTTATAAAAAGAGGAAAAATGGCATGGCCACTTGTAATGTCTATCCGACCTTTACAACAGCGGAACCATTTGTAGCACTAGGGATGACAAAGAAAAGTACAGACATACAAAGATAAAACATTGTGTGATTCTTGTTGGTTGTGAGCTATGTGATTCTTTATAGATTGAGTCATGTTAATATGAATGAATATGTGGTTAATTCCCATCCGTATGCCTCTGCTATTACATAAACTCATGTTCGCCATAAGGGCGAATTGCGTTCGCCTCAAGGGCTTATTGAGTTGTAATTAATTTTTTTCTGTAATACCTACACAATAGAGCAAAGCACTGAAAATTACCTTTCATTATTATAGAATAAGGTTGAGTTTTCAATATAAAGTCATTTGTGATTTCTGTCAAACTTATCTGACCTAAATGCCGATGGTATAAATATAATCAATAATACACAATTCTGAATTTTAAATCAGCAGGAGAAATTAACTTTAACGAATCCAAATTCATCGTGAGATTATATTTGATAACATTTCATTTCAACATTTTATTTATTTTGAGTATGAAGGGTAAATTGTTCGTTATAACGTCACAAATCATGCTTAACAAAACTGATCTTTGAAAACTACAAAGATATAAATGTCCGACTCAAGGGCGAGGTATGCTATTGCGACCTCAAGGGAAACACTGGGGAGGATACTTTCGTTTGTGGAGCTAATGAAAAGTTTGAGAACTGAATAATGTTCCACCGTCATAAATGGACCACTGAACATTTGGAGGTACATAATTTCCAATATAATTATTCAGACGTTTTATCAGCTGAAAGGATCAACTTAGCAATATAATGTCTGTGCTAATAGTGTACTAAAGAGAAATAGACGTTTAGGTTTTAAAGTAACATTACTGCTCAAAATCAACGAAAATTTCGTACAATATTTCATAAAATGAAGCTAAACAATTAAAAATCAGTGTTCCTTATGGCAATTGCCGAAATTTCAACGCCAGATGTGGTCTGGTAAAATATATGTTTGTAGATACAAGGCTTGACTTGTATAATCTGATTATAAAATTACACTAACACTTTTTACATTATATTATTCTAATGGTTGTTTTATTATAGGATGAAACATCAATTTACTGTCCGTTATAGCGATGTATTAAAAGTAAAAATCGCCAACATAGTTCTAAACATATCCATCATAAAGAAATACAGTTGTAACATGAATATTAATTAACTGAAATGATCCAACAAACTGACTCAACGAATTTGTCACTCGAAGTCACATCAACCAGCCCTCCTTGTACCATTTCAACCCATATGTGGTTAGCGAATGGCTATGGTATTAATTAGTAAAAACATGATTTTGAATGAAAAAGAATCGAATTATAACGAAGAATCAACCTGTTCTGGAAAACAAACTCACTATCATATATATATATAAATATATATATATATATATATATATATATATATATATATATATATATATATATATATATATATATATATATATATATATATATATTTATTTATTTATTTATTTATTTATAATATAACAAGGTATTGAACTCAAAATCAACCGAAAACTGGGTGCATCGCTTTTATTTCAAGAAAGCAAGTGTAAAACTACGTGGGACATATTTCAACATATGTGGTACTGATATTAGCAGCGAAAATGTAAGTGCATACACATTGATGACGATATATACGACAGCCGTCCTTCCGAAGACAATGTACGGCTGTGAAATCTGGATTAACTGTGCAAGTGATGTAGCTCGGTTAGAATCGGCACTTATATGCTGTATAAAACACATGCAGGGCTTGCACAAAAGTATTTCTACACACTACTGTATATGTATATCAAATGCCACCCTGATTGAAACATACATGGACTGCTCGAAGTTAAAATTCATAGGCCAGCTAAGCAGATTATCGCCAAAGTACTTGGGACTATTCCCAAAAAAGTTTACACGGAAAACGGCAATTGATAAAACAGTGAATGTGCAGGCGAAACGATGTGGCTCAGCGACTTGTGTGCTGTGACCAGTACAACCTTCAAGGAAATGTGATTAAACCAGTCAATTGCTCGACACTGTGGGATATAGCCAGGACAAATCAAAATCTTCTGACTGCCTGTCAAACAATTCTAAATAGTATCGGATAAGGGACGTCACGCCCATTCTCTCAAAAGTGTAGCCTGTGTAACCTTATAGTTGATAACATAACTGTACATTTGATGTGCTTCTGTACCACCAATGATGCACAGCGAAAGCGGCTGTGGGAACTTGTCTTTATCCGCATCGGAATATTCCGATTTACGACATTAATGCCAATGAACGCCTTTGGGCAAACAGTATCGTTGCTGAAACTTAGATCAGAAAATTAAAATTGGCGCTTCTCAAACTTTTCTTTTACTATGGCTGCTTTTCAGCTATTAAAAGTTCAAGTGTCTTACATTAAATATTTTCACGTATCCTTACGTTTCGATATCTTTCTCAAGAAATGTTTTTTTTTTTAAGATGCGTATTTATCTTAAGACAATATTAACACGCTTGCCATTCTGCTACTCTCATGATCAGCTGAGGGTCATCTTACACGTATGTAGACTTCTATTCACTATTTATTCTTGAGTTTCTATTTTGTCAAGAGAACCTCAGTGAATAATCAGTGATAGAAACGCATAGCTCAGACATGTCACTGAATTATATCAATATGTTGACAATTGCTGTCATACTGTTTATTGTTTATGTTATTTGATGGTGATATTGTCAATTGTAAAAATGTATATTCTTAATGTTCATATTCATTACTTCAATCTATTTTACTTTTTGCTATAAACAATGTATATGTCGTTATAACATACAATGTAATATGAAACTGTACTTAACCCATTTATGCCTAGCGTCTAGAAAAAAGGCCTTAGCAAACAGCGTAGACCCAGATGAGAAGCCGCATGATGCGGTGTCTCATCAGGGTCTGCGCTATTTGCTTCAAGGAATTTCTATAAGAAATATTCTAGATATAGAAATAAAAACACTAGACATCCCATTATTTTGAAAATAAATTGATCCAATTTAGAAGGATGGGAGAGTCCACTAGGCATACATGGGTTAATTCTGAATAGCTGTATATATGTTCTGCTCTCCTACCCTGGAGAAAATAAAAGTATACATATTGATTTATGATTAGTTAGCGGCCGGCACGGACATGAACAATAACTGATTAAACCTGATGGCCACTTTCGGGAAATCGTACAATTCTGCGAAATCTTGCAAATATCCGCAATATTCATATTTTAAATGATCGATTAGCAAATTAAACCACTGCAACAGCGTATTCATTGCAACACAATATGTTAACCAAATAATATACTGATTGCTCATTTGCTAGATAACTGGTGACTGGTTTTAATATTATGCAGTCAAACGATATGCATATTTAATTTTATGGGCAAAAGAGGTATCTCATTAGGTTTTTGGACTTTCATTCCGTAGCCCCAATGCCATAGTTATAATACCAATTTCTGAGCCTATCCGAATTGGCTGGCTGCCATAAACCAAATTACCAAAACTCCGATTTACCACCTCAATCATGTGCAATAAAAGTAGTTCTTCGCAGATCTCAATAACCCGCCTAGTAAATACAGAACATCACTATATAAAATGGCATTGTCATAAAAAGTGTAAAAAAATATTATTGATGCAAACTTGCTAAGCATTGGCCACGACATAGTTTTTATTGTTTACATATTCATGCGAGAATAAGTTCCGCACTTGACGGTCAAGGCCGAAAAGATACCAGTGTTTACGGAAACAGTAAGAATAATTTTTGTCTGAGACATTTTTTGAAGACCTTATATTTGGTATTTAAAAACATATTATAACAGATTGTTATTTTATTTTGCGTTTACAAGACATTAAAGAAAAAAGAAAATGAAAAAAAACCCGATCATTTTCGGAAATAGAAGAAGTAACCGGATATGGTATTTCTCTGCGCAGATCGAGCGCGCAAATCGAGTGCAAAAAGTTCTACGTAAGTTCTACGTAAGACAAAGCACACAATTTGTACAACGTTCTTTATCGGGGTAAGTGGATTTGTTTTGTATACACATTACAAAGGAAGTATGAGTGTTTTTATGATCTGTTAATTATGTAATAAAAAGCTATTTTAGGCTATTGAAAGTGATTTGTTTGACGCCAACAATAACAGTTTTTTGCGGCCATGTTGTTGTTGTCTTCACCGCCTATGTAGACGAACCTCTACCAGATCTGTAGATTTGAACAAAACGTCATCGTTCCCACCACCAGTATAGTGTAATCTTCCACCGTCTATGTACATTGCAGTATATACACACATATTGTTTTTTCTTACAGTCTCTGAACTTCTGCACTCAACCGCTAGGGTCAATCCGTATAAGTTCGGACAAAGGGAGAAATTCGGACAATACATGTTCTTCTTCACCAGCACACCAAATTTAGCCCCAGGCCTTAAGCGTCTACAGCGCTTTGATTCTGTACGATATAGTACGTCGATTTAATTTAGTTTCGACTTTCTTTATTATATTTTGTATAGAATGAAGAGCGCCCATTCGGTGTTACGGATGGCCTGTTTTATAATATTTCACATTGCACTCTCCAGGAATTGCAACTAGAAAGACAAAAAAGGTACGACTCGGAGAGTGGGCGGATCTGCCTGTTATTCCCGTTGGGGACCTACTGCCTCTGACTCCTGGCTTAATTTTCCGGCTTTTAAATTTGGGACAATTATAAACCCTGAATTAAAAAGTTATATCCACAATATTGATCGCTAGTGTGCTGACTGAAGTATTAATTTTTACTGGAATTACTGTAAATAATGTGTTTTTGAGATCGAAATACGCCTTCGAAGAAGTGTTTTCTTGTTGTATGCTTTTCGTTCAATAATCTTTGGTCCGCCACAAACACAACGATTGACCAAATGTTCCTAAGTGTGGTTTCTCTAAAATTATATGTTTATACTGTCGTTATATCTTCAACAAACCACACATTACTGATCGTGGACTATATTTGACAGTTTAGACTTAGGTTCGATGTGATGTCAGTGCATTCCTGAAGATAAATTGCTTTGCGCTCGTTTGCGATCTATTCCCGATACAAAAGTCTATGTGCCACCCGTTTACGATTACATAGGTCCGGTAAGAGCGTTGCAATTGAGCAAAAATGAGTTGTTTTATTTGCTTATTATGTTTCCCCGCTGTTTTGCTATCTTCAAAATCTGACAAAACCCAATGAAGTTTGTTTAGATTAACACTATCATTTGACAATGAAAACCAATTTTAATCATAGTGCCATTCGAGATAGTGAGTCAAAGCATTTAATTGTTTTTTTCTAAAACATCACGAACATGTTTCCGTGAGTTGTGCGTTCTTATACGAGACGGTGTATTACCATACGTTAATCAATAATCATAGCTAGCCGTTACGATACAATATAAATGTGGTACATTGTTTACCTATTATATTCCTTTATTTCGTTGTGCATTTATTACGTGAAATAAATTGTAACGCCAAGTCTGCGAAACAGCGCCAGCGCAAATGTCATCAAATAACGTTATGGCACACTTGTTGTATTTCGTTTTCGAAAAATTAAACTTAATAAATTGATATGAAATTATGTTTTGGTGTTTAAATTTATAATTGCATTTTCGCACAACAAAAATGAGTATGATTTCCATATTATTTGGATTGTATCGTCTGTTTATGTGAATATGCTCTCGGAGGCCGTCAAATACGAAATACGGAACTTAATTGTACGCACAATACGGTACATATTTGACGGTGACGAGATAATACGAATGATTTTGATATATCCGCGCGGATTTTCACAATCTCATCATATTGGAGGCGCCTGCATTTAATATGTGCCCTCATAAACGGTTGTGTACAATTAAAAATAAGGGGCCTAGGAAATATTTAATTTAGCAGTTTACATGACGTGCAATGCCCGATAACTATGACGTACGCACGCGATAGTTATGGCGTTAAATCGCGATAATAATGACGCGCGCACGCGACCAATAACTAATTACCAATAAGAAAACGTATCAGAGGGAAAAAAAAAAAATTATCAGCTCGGTCAAGCTAGTGATTGATGACCATGAATGTAAAGCGGTACCTTAGGCGATCAAACAGGCATAGTTTACGTAAATATATAGTAAGAAAGACATGTCACGATAGAGTAATTGGAATAGTCTTGCGTATATACTTTGTACAGATGAAATTGTTATGTTTGCCATATAAATTTATTTTCCGAGACCCTACTTTGGTTTTAAATTGGTATAGGGCAATTATATTATTTACCGTTTTTCTCATAATTTTACACAGTGCTGTTTTTATTTAAGGAGTATGCGATAATAATAAATTGAGTAGGAACCCATTTAGAAAATCTTATCTTAATATATGTTTCGCCTTTTTAAAGGAGGTCGTTAATCGTGGCCCGCTAGACTCGTTCATGCAATATTTGATGTAACGCACGGATATATATGTATACTACATATGATCCGTTTCGGCGTTTGGGACTCTAGCGACTGTTAAAGTTATCCCCAAAACGCATATTTGGGGGAAACTGCCGATTGCGTTGTTTTAATATTGTAAAAATACACACACATAATTAATCCTAGCTCAAATTTAATTTTCAATGTAACTAAGTACGCATGTAAGTAAAATTGACCGTTAAGACTAATATATTCACATAATTCAAATACATCACTACATTGAATATAGATGAAACTATTTTCAAAGACTTTAGATCCGGTTTTAAGGCGATTTTTGATGATTACATTCATATCTAACTAGCATTTTTGTTAAATTTCCAAGTTGATATTTAGAAAAATGTCGCCGCATTTTTTTCGAAAAGTGCTAATAAACTGCTATATCTGTAACGTGCGCCGGTGATATATATATATATATAACACATACCTTACTATATTTAGTATCACATTTGTACAGTTTTTCATGCCATTATCACCGTTGCGGGTCATTATAAATATTCGGCCCTCAGAATGTGTGCGCGTGACGTTCAAATGGAAAATTATTCTACTACTACTACTACTACTACTACCACTACTACTACTACTACTACTACTACTACTACTACTACTACTACTACTACTACTACAACTACTACAACAACAACAACAAATACTACAACTCCTACTACTACTGCTACTACTACTACTATTACTACTTCTACTACTACTACTACTACTACTACCACTACTACTACAAGTACTACTACTTCTACCATTACTACTAACACCACTACTACTACCACTACTACTACCACTACAACTACTAATGCTAATACTTCTTCTTCCGCTACTACTACAGCTACTTCCACAGATATCTCACTACATGTACATACAAAATATGGTAGCCCTAGGTCCTAGAGTTATGGACAAGAATATTTAAAAAAAAATCACAAAATAAGCAAGATATAAGTGTATATAATGTTCAATTTTGTGACCCGCGGGTCAGGGTCAAATTTGACCCAAAGGGCATAATTTGAACAAACTTGGTAGAAGAATATAAGATGTTACTGCATACCAAATTTGGTAGCAATAGTCTGAAGTATTTTTCAACAAGGAGATTTTTTAAAGATTTCACAAAATAGGCGCTTTATAAGCGTTTATTCAATTTTGTGACCCCCCAGGGCAGGGTCAAAGTTGACCTCAGAGGCATTATTTGAACAAATTTGGTAGAGATTTATTGGATGTCACTACATACCAAATTTGGTAGCCCTAGACCCAGTAGTTATGGAAAAGAAGTTTTTAAAGTTTTCACAAAATAAGCCCTTTATAATATATATTCAATTTTGTGACCCCCCCCGGGCAGTTTCAAATTTGACCCCAGGGGCATAATTTGAACAAACTAAGAAGAGAACTATTACATGTCACTACATACCAAATTTGGTAGCCCTATGCCATACGGTTATGGACAAGAAGATTTTTGAAAGTTTTCCCACAATAGGCCTTATATAAGCATATGTTCAATTTTGTGACCCCCGGGGCAGGGTCAAACTTGGTCCCAGGGGCATAATTTGAACAAACTTGGTAGAGGACTATAAGATGTCACTACATACGTAATTTGGTAGCCCTACCCCCAATGTTTATGGACGAGAAGATTTTGAAAGTTTTCAAAAAATAAGACCTTTATAAGCATATATTCAAATTTGTGACTCCAATGGCAGTTTCAAATTTGACCCCAGGGGCATAATTTGAACAAACTAAGAAGAGAACTATTACATGTCACTACATGCCAATTTTGGTAGCTCTATGCCATACAGTTATGGACAAGAATATTTTTAAAGTTTTCACAAAATAGGCCTTATAAAAGCATATATTCAATTTTGTGACCCCCAGGGCAGGGTTAAACTTGACCCCAGGGACATAATTTGAAAACACTTGGTAGAGGACTATAAGATGTCACTTCATACCAAATTTGGTAGCCCTAGGCCCAATGGTAATGGACAAAAAGATTTGAAAAGTTTTCACAAAATAGACCCTATATAAGCATATGTTCAATTTTGTGACCCCTGGGCAGGGTCAAATTTGACCCCAGGGGCATAATTTGAAAAATTTGGTAGAGGACTATAATATGTCTCTACATACTAAATTTATTAGCCCTAGGCCCAATGGTTATGGACGAGTAGATTTAGAAAGTTTTCACAAAAAAGGCCTTATATAAGCATATGTTCAATTTTGTGACCCCCGGGGCAGGGTCAAATTTGACCCCAGGGGCATAATTTGAAGAAATTTGGTAGAGGACTATTAGATGTCTCTACATACCAAATTTGATAGACCTAGGCCCAATGGCTATGGACGAGAAGATTTTGAAAGTTTTCACAAAATAGGCCTTATATAAGCATATGTTCAATTTTGTGACCCCCGGGGCAGGGTCAAATTTGACCCAAGGGTCATAATTTGAAGAAATTTGGTAGAGGACTATTTGATGTCTCTACATACTAAATTTGATAGCCCTAGGCCCAATGGTTATGGACGAGAAGATTTTAAAAGTTTTCACAAAAAAGGCCTTATATAAGCATATGTTCAATTGTGTGACCCCCGGGGCAGGGTCAAATTTGATCCCAGGGGCATAATTTGAAGAAATTTGGTAGAAGACTATTAGATGTCTCTACATACCAAATTTGATAGACCTAGGCCCAATGGTTACGGACGATAAGATTTAGAAAGTTTTCACAAAATAGGCCTTATATAAGCATATGTTCAATTTTGTGACCCCCGGGGCAGGGTCGAATTTGACCCCAGGGGCATAATTTGAAGAAATTTGGTAGAGGACTATTAGATATCTCTACATACCAAATTTGATAGCCCTAGGCCCAATGGCTATGGACAAGAAGATTTTGAAAGTTTTCACAAAATAGGCCTTATATAAGCAAATTTTCAATTTTGTGACCCCCGGTGCAGGGTCAAATTTGACCCCAGGGGCATAATTTGAACAAATTTAAAAGAGGTTCACCCCAGGAACATTCCTGTGAAATTTCATCAGAATTGGACTAGCAGTTTAGGAGAAGAAGATGTTTTAAGGAAAAGTTAACGCACGGACGCACGCACGGACTCACGCACGACGGACACAGGACCATGACATAAGCCCCGCTGGCCTCTGGCCAGTGGAGCTAAAAATGTTACAATAAATATATGGCAACTACTTAATAGTCATGAACTCGTATGACAAAGGTACAAATGTAAATATGTTAAAATGGTTATAAACATCGATCAGTATTAAAATTGGGTTAAGAGAGCTTTAAAAAGAGTGCTTGGTCAGGGGCAATGCTTTAAGGATCGTCAATTCATACTAAAGCCAACTTTATATGTACATACTCCTCAGAGAATGATAATTTCAAATAATCCAAATATTTTATCTATGATTCTTAAAATAACAACTGCGTGTGCCATTTTTAATAATTATACCGCTAATTTGCATCAATAACATTTTTTGTAAGGTAAAAAACATCTTCGGTGTCACTCGTATTTTAAAGTGACAATTCTAGCCTTCGGTGCACGAAAAATAGCTGTCTCTATTTCCGTTGGTAAAACAAAAATAATAATTAACATTTCGAACGTGCGTTTGCAGCCCAAGCGCACTGAAGTTCACTTTGATATGATTTCATTGAGATATTTAAACCCCAGGTCTTGTTTAGGTAAGATGACATTCATACCCATAAGTGCTTCCCGCTTATTTACGCTTTCTCAATAATAATAGTGTTTTGCACGCACACATTTTCTCCAAATTTCGTTGGTGCATTGCTTTAAAATGATTATAGTTTACGATTCATTTATCGATGTCTACATCAGTAGAAGGTTAACAATTAGCATAGTTGTGACGCATTTAACATGTCGCGCAAATATAACATTTTGACATTTAATGGCAATTACTTAATCGCAAGATTATGCTCCGGATCAGATTAATATATATCTTTTTCTTTAATACATTTCATACGAAATTACAAGTCAGACGTTGTCATTTCATTTGATAAACATACAATCAGTTCAATGAAGAAAACTTGCAATGTTCTGTGGCCAACTTTTGATATCTGAAAACTAACCTTAGACACACAATTTTGGGTAGATTGAAATATCGAAGTGGCCTCTCAAGAGAATTTATTTGCGTCATTTAAATATCAAATTATTATACTCAATGCCAAGTATTTAAAGGAATAAAAGAACATAAAACACAAGATACCAAAGAAAGCAAAAATACACTACGGACTTAAACCTTCATTTACAATAGAATTCAGATGTTAAGCAATT
The DNA here is from genome assembly GCF_020536995.1 of Dreissena polymorpha. NCBI lineage: Eukaryota > Metazoa > Mollusca > Bivalvia > Myida > Dreissenidae > Dreissena > Dreissena polymorpha. The sequence goes on along the minus strand of NC_068356.1, from coordinate 48,849,349 downwards.
ACCACTTCAACTTGATACCAGTATACGAATTACAATACAAAACTATACTTTTAACAATTACATTTTAAACAATATCACCTGATTATTTCAGAATTGTTATATATGGTAAGATCAATTATATAGAGGATATTTGTTGGATTCGGTGGATAATCGATTTTAATTCACCAGTGATCATAGAAAATAATATTTTCACGAGTGGCGCAGCCACGAGTTAAAATATATATTTTCTATGATCACGAGTTAATTAAAATCGATATTCCACCGAACCCAATAAATTTTCCTTTTATTTTATGCTTTTTTTTACAGTTTATATACATTGTTAAAGTGTTAAACTAAAGAATTTCGCTGTGATAATGACGTCATTTTGTCAAAATAAGACGTCATTTCACAGTAAACAGTGAAAATTATTGATAATTTTCACTGATGATTTTCACTGTTTGAAACAGTAAAATTATCAGTTTTAATTCTCTGATATTTCTCTATAAACCACCAGAAAGCATAAAATAAACTGGTATAATTGACTACTGAGAATCATTTGGCTCATTTTCGTCTGAAGCAATATTAAAATTCAAAACCTTCATACCAAAACTTACCATATTTTTTGCACCACTGAATAGTTGTTTCATATATATGTAATTTATGCTGGAAAATACTCCTCCAACTGCATTTAACTATTAATTTAGGTGTCATGCATTTTGAAACTAAATTTGACTGACCATTATATATTAATACGAAACACACATTTAATAGGCTCTATGTATTTATAGGTTTTGATACTATGCCATATTTATTTTCTATCTTGCAATTGTTTTCCTAATTGTACACTACTTAAAATAAGTTCTTGCGACAGGAATAACACGCATGATTCGTTATTGCTAGAGCTTTGCGTGAACATCAGGTTTCGGATTTGTTTTTAATTTTCATTTCCACGACAAACATTTGAATATGTTTTTAACACATTATATTCTAAATCAACATTTACGGGTAAGGAACTTTATTCATGAATATGTCATTATCATTAGAGGCCTTTTCTATAACCACGTATGGAAAAAACATTAAAAAAAACACTTCTAATACTCTTGCTCAGGAGTGGAACAAGGACGATTGCAACTGAATTGTCAGCCATCTTGAATAGTTATCCTAAATAGCAGTGTGTTAAATGTATTGACTATTTAATTTTTTTTATGATTATTAATTGTGTAAAATCTGGATAGTATGATGATTTGTCTGTAAAAGAAATAGCCGTTCCACAAAATTGAAAATTCCTTTCTAACTAAAGCTAAAATACCAACAAGCTGTTTCAGAGCTACTTGCAACATCGTCTGCAAATAAGTTTTTTCTGTAAATGCAAATCATCCTTCAACCAGGGCTGTTTGTTAAACATGCATGCCCCCCATATGGGCTGTCCGTTGTAGTGGCAGCCATTGTGTGAATACGTTTTTTGTCACTGTGACCTTGACCTTTGACCTAGTGACCTGAAAATCAATAGGGGTCATATGCGAGTCAGGATCAATGTACCTATGAAGTGTCATGATCCTTGGCAAAAGCGTTCTTGAGTTATCACCCGGAAACAATTTTACTGTTTCGGGTCACCGTGACCTTGACCTTTGACCTAGTGACCTGAAAATCGAAACGGGTCATCTGCGAGTCATGATCAATGTACCTATGAAGTTTCATGATCCTAGGTGTTAGCGTTCTTGAATTATCATCCGGAAACCATTTAACTATTTCGGGTCACCGTGGCCTTTACCTTTGACCTAGTGACCTCAAAATCAATAGGGGTCATCTGCGAGTCATGATCAATCTACCCATGAAGTTTCATGATCCTAGGCATATGTGTTCTTGAGTTATTAGCCGGAAACCATTTTACTATTTCGGGTCACCGTGACCTTTCCCTTTGACCTAGTGACCGGAAAATCAATAGGGGTCATCTGCAAGTCATGATCAATCTACCTATAAAGTTTCATGATCCTACGCCTAAGCGTTCTTGAGTTATCATCCGGAAACCATTTTACTATTACGGGTCACCGTGACCTTGACCTTTGACCTCATAATCAATAGGGGTCATCTGCGAGTCATGATCAATGTACCTATGAAGTTTCATGATTCTAGGCCCAAGCGTTCTTGAGTTATCATCCGGAAACCACCTGGTGGACGGACCGACCGACAGACCGACCTACATGTGCAAAGCAATATACCCACTCTTCTTCGAAGGGGGGCATAATAAATAGAGGTAACTCGTTAACGTATTAATAAGAAAATATCGCGTCGGTTACAAACCCTTGCCATGTACCGATGTCACATTAGAATGTTATGATGATATTGTTATTTACGCATCTCACGTGGTTTCTTCAATTAAATGCACCGAACCCTATGTTTTACATATATTCTAACAAATCTATTTTAGGGCATTTTATCAAATGTGTTTTAGTTCATCATTTCCTTTTGAAAATCGATGTAAGAGATTAAGGAATGTCCACCACATAAACTATAAAAGTATGTATTTTTCAAACGTGTTTTTGCATTTATCAAAATAGATTATGGTGTTTGTTTATGTCTCTTTGTGTTCATAAGTTCATTTAAATTTGCTTGTGACGTCATCTATTATATTCAAATATGAATTTGTTCATAGTTAAATATTACGCATATTTCATTTTAAATAGCATGTTCATAATCCCATCATAGTATATGCGATGCTAAATTAATGAAAACGTACTTTGGTTTTACGATAAACTGTTTATGAATAACTTTAAAGAATAAATATGTAACTTGGAACCGTATTTCCCCCTTAAAATCGGGTATATACGATTTTGTCAAATATTTATGAAATTATACAAAATGTGTAAAAAAAACTTATTAAGCATATATTTCAATATAAATTAAAATAAAAGATTAGAAGAACATGTGTTGAAAAATGCGAAATAAGCCAGATATTTAATTCTGAAATCGAAAAAGGCTGTACAGTCAAATTCGCCAGCATGTATATCATGCATGTACAATGTGAATCATAATTTAGTTTAAGTGCAGATTCGTTCATACGACACACAGACACGATTTTGTTTTACGAATCATTTTAACGAATATCTTCGCCACAATCGGCTCGGGGCGCTAATTTGTTTTTGCTGCATTTTATGAAATTCGTCTTCCATGTATAATTTGTCTTGCCTATTTTGTGTTCTTGTAACATATTTTTATCAATTTATTACAATTTAACACATTTAAAAATCGTATAATCTCGCTTTAAAGGGATCTTTTCACGGTTTGGTAAATTGACAAAATTGAAAAAAGTTGTTTCAGATTCGCAAACTATCGTTTTAGTTATGATATTTGTGAGGAAACAGTATTACTGAACATTTACCATAGTCAAAAATAGCCATTATATGTATCTTTTGACGATATGAAAACCTAAAAATTATAAAGCGTTGCAACGCGAAACGATTGAATAATTGGAGAGTTCTGTTGTTGTCGTTGAAATTTACGAAACTACGAAGATTGGTTATATAAAGTATTAAATACTTCAACTGTGTTTACCCGTCGGAATAGCCGAGAGGGCTAACGCGTTTTTACTTCAGACTAACTCCAGGACTCCGGGGGTCACTGGTTCGAGCCCTGGTACCGGCTACTTTTTTTCCTTTTTTAAATTTTATTCTTGATTTTTTACTGGAGCTTTTATGATCCAATGTTGACATTTATCAATATAAAGCATTTAATGACAAACTTCAAAATATGCCAAAGTCTGTGAAAAGGCCCCTTTAAGGTGAAATTACAAATATTAATAGAAAGCCAATGCCGAAGACTTGTCTGGAGCATGTATTTGTGAAACATGATTGGTTTTCAAATAACTGATATGATAAACAATAATACCATTATGGGTTAAAAGTAAATCTATCTTTTAAAGACTTAATGTAAAATAATTACCATATCAAGAAAGAAAATGTCCTCCTGTGCTAAATGATAAAACGTGTTGTTAAATAATTCGTAACTTCTCTTTGTCGTACGATGTTTCTTAGACGGGAGCCTGGACCGTTGGCATAGCATTTTACGTAACTACATATCGACCGAATGAGAACGGTTCAAATTTCCGGGTCAGTTTTATTAACGTTTCATTCGATGTGCATACAGTATAAGTATGAATTTCAGACAAAATAATGTAGAACAAAAAAGGCCACAATGTTAAAGTAATTATGTATGAACATTTCAACACATTCAGATCTGCTTGCAATGAAATATTCTCGCGCGTACAGATAGTTTCGATAGCCTGTATTATTTGTAATTGGTTGTTCATATTTATGATTATGATGAAATATATATTGAAGATATTTTGTAATAGAATGAGCAATTGAAAGGAGACATAGACAATTGCTCTCTACAGCCCCTTTCTATAATTACAAAATGCACAGGTTGATGATGATGTCATTAAATAAAACATTAACATAAATTATTATTTTGTTAATTTAAATGTATGTGTTATAAAGATAGAGTCCTTATTATCGTCTTCATAATACATGTTTACTTGTTTCAGCGTTAATCGAAAAATTAAATATACAGTAGACATTAAACAGAACAATTTCATATAACATAATCAAGCTTAAAAAATACAAACAACATCTAAAAAATAAAATATCCGAAATTGATAGTTCAAAATATAGGCATTCGAATAAGGAACTAAGTTGACACCAATTTCTTATTAAGATGTCATAATTTTGGATACTTAAATTCAGATCATTCTAGCATAGCGCTGCTTTTTATTCGTTATTATTTGCGATATTTATGTAAGATTTCTTAATTTATATATCTGATACAGTTTTTGAAGTTTTGTCTGAATCTAAACTCCGAAGAAGACTATCCGTTCGCTGAATACATGTGCTAAACACGGCTTAGCTATCTCATTCGGTTTTGATACGTAACCAGTTACGAGGGGATATTATTACGGATGCAAAGCGATTTCAATGCGTCACCATGCATGTAAGACTGCACCGGAAGAAGCGTCCCAGGTGACTCAAGTGGACTTGAAAGTTAAATTGTGATGCATCAATATCTTATTTTATTGGCGTCGCACTGAAGTGCGGCGACTCGTATGTAATACGTTTTTTTTCGCTTATGGAAAAGTTATTTTACGGATCAATGTATATATTTTTGTTGTCAGAATATCTTGCATAGTGGTGATTTTTTTTTGTAAATTAGTGTAAATAAGTACTGGATTTGTACCTATTACATTTACTACAACATTTATTGCCAATAATGCAAAGCTAATTCTTTTAATTAATAACTGATCAAAGGGACTGGGCAATAATAAAAGATCACAGGGACTGGGCAAAATCGCGAACCGGTGAAACTTACTGGTTTTGTATAAAAACAAAACATAATCAAAATATATGTATTTTGGGGTTTTTGTAACAATAGCGCAGACTTTTGGTGTTCGAGTTTTGGTTAACGCGTATTTATTTCAAATTTACAAGACGACAGCGATTTCACGGTTTATTGCTTTATTGATAATCGTTACACTACAGTCACTTATTAATATCTTAGTTAGAAGGTGATTTTAAAAGCGGTTCCGTAGTGTAGTGGTTACACGCTCGCTGCACATGTTAGAGGCACAAGGTTCGAACCCCAGTAGAATCAAATTATTTTATTTGTGTTCTATGTTAAAGCGGGTATATACGATCTTGTCAAATATTTATTAATTAATATAAAATGTGTAAAAAATGTTATTATACATATATTTCATTATAAACTAAAATAAAAGTTAAGAAGAACATGTGTCGAAAAATGCTAAATAAGCCAGATATTTAATTCTGAAATCGAAAAAGGCTGTTCAGCCGAATTCGCCAGCAGGTATATCATGCATGTACGACGTGAATCTAAATTTAGTTTAACGGTTTATTTGAAATTCCTGCAGCAATATCGTTTCATACGACACACGAACACTTTCTACAAAGACGAATGCATCGGTTATTGTAGGAAAATATGTACGAATTATCTTAGTCACAATTGGCTCGGGGCGCTAATTTGTATTTGCTGCATTTTATGAAATTCGTCTTAAATGTATCATTTTTTCTTGCATATTGTGTGTTATTATAACATATTTGTATCAATATATTACAATTCAACACATATAAAAATCGTATAATGTCGCTTTAATTTTTTGTTTTGATGTAGACATTTTAGTTTAAATAAATATGCTGTTTTATTGTAACCATTTTTTGTTTTTATTATGCCCATGAAATATATGTGAGAGGGTGGGGGGGGGGGGGTCGTAAACACATTACAACTTTTACAGTGTTTCATATCATAGAGTATTCAACCTCTATCGTAAATGAGCAACGTAAGAATAAGTTCAGAATCATCTCCCCTTGAAGTTGAGAAAAATATGAAATTACGCTTACAAGATCAAGCAGATTTTTTTAAACCTACACAGTTCTGTTCCATTAATGAAAACTGCACACGGATGCCAGTAAAATAAGAGCACCGCCTTGCGGGTGCATACCGCTTATCTATTTTTCTGTTTAAAGGTGTAGGGACCTATCTCAATTTCAATCACAAAGGAGGGAGGAGTGGAGTGAAGAGGGGTGTATAGTGTGGGGGTGTGGTCATTTATTACAGTATCTTCCAAAAATGCACAAAAAAAAAGCAAAACAAAATATGATTTTTATTTTTTTTTTGGGGGGGGGGGGGAGATTCTTGGGTGGGATGGTTGGACAGTCTTTCAAAAATAAAATAATACAAATAAATATTTGTGTTTTTTAACCATGTTAAAAAAGCATGTGTCAGAAACACAATGCCACTTATTGCGCCGCTTTGAAAAGAAAAAACAATTTTTTTTTACCTTGAAGGATAACCTTGATCTTGAACTTCCACCACTCAAAATGTGCAGCTTTATAAGAACGCCGGTTTGAATAAAAAAATTGACCTTTAACCTTGAAGGATGACCTTGACCTTGAAGGATGACCTTGACCTTCCACCACTCAAAATGTGCAGCTTCATGATAACGCCGCCTTGAAATTCTTTTTTTGACCTTTGATTTTGAAGGATGAACTTGACCTTGAACTTCCACCACTAAAATGTGCAACTTCATGAGAACGCCGCTTCGAATTATTTTTTTAACCTTTGACCTTGAAGCATGACCTTGACCTTGAAGGATGACCTTGACCTTCCACCACTCAAAATGTGCAGCTTCACGAGAACGCCGCTTTGAATTTTTTTTTTTTTACCTTGAAGGATGACCTTGACCTTGAATTTCCACCACTTTAAACGTGCAGCTTAATGAGATACACATGCATGCCAAATATCAAGTTGCAATCTTCAATATTAAAAAAGTTATGGCCAATGTCAAAGTTTTCGGACGGACAGACGCCATATATTTGACATTTGACCTTTCACCACTCAAAATGTGCAGCTCCATGAGATACACATGCATGTTAAATATCAAGTTGCTATCTTCAATAGTGAAAAAGTTATGGCCAATGTTAAAGTTTTTTCGGACGGACGGACGGACTGACTGACATACTGACGGACAGTTCAAATGCTATATGCCACCCTACTGGGGGCATAAACATTAATTTTTTGGGTTGGTGGGGGGGGGGTATAGTGTGAGGGTGTGGTGGTCATTTATTAAATGATCTTTAAAAAATGGGGGGGATTGAGGGGGATTCGGGGGGCGTGGGGGATGATTTGGGTGGAGTCTATTGCGGTATGTCAGGTAAGAGTTGTTTTGTCAAAGTATCAATCAAATCTAATCATAAATAAAGAAGTTATGGCAATTTTAGCAAAATTTAATGATTTGACCTTGAGAGTCAAGGTCATTCAAAGGTCAAGGTAAAATTCAACTTGCGAAGTACAGTACCTTCATGATAGCATGAAAGTATTTGAAGTTTGAAAGCAGTAGCCTTGATACTTTAGAAGTAAAGTGGATCTTAACACAAAATGTAACCATATATTCAAAGTTAATAAGTAAAAAAAGGGCCATAATTCCGTAAAAATGACAACCAGAGTTATGCAACTTGTCCTTTACTGTCCCCTTATGATAGTTTTTGAGTGTTCCAAGTATGAAAGCAATATATATGATACTTTAGGGATAAAGTGGACCAAAACACAAAACTTAACCATATTTTCAAGTATAAAGGGCCCATAATTCCGTCAAAATGCCAGTCAGAGTTACATAACTTTGCCTGCACAGGCCCCTTACGATAGTAAGAAAGTGTTGCAAGTATGAAAGCAATAGCTTTGATACTTTAGGAAAAAAAGTGGACCTAAACACAAAACTTAACCAAATTTTCAATTTTCTAAGTATAAAAAGGGCACATAATTCTGTCAAAATGCCAGTCAGAGTTACATAACTTTGCCTTCACAGTCCCCTTATGATAGTTAGAAAGTGTTACAAGTATGAAACCAATAGCTTTGATACTTAAGGAATAAAATGGACCAAAACACAAAACTTAACCAAAATTTTCAATTTTCTAAGTATAAAAAGGGCACATAATTCTGTCAAAATTCAAGCCAGAGTTATCTTACTTTGCCTGCCCAGTCCATTCATGATAGTAAGTAAGTGTACCAAGTTTGAATCGTGCCTTGTAACTTCATTGAGTGCATTTTACACTGAAATTCCCGACGCCCTTTGATGTTTTGCATCAATAGTTATCTTGTTTTTATAATTCGAACACCTTCGCCCATACTAGCTGTAACAGTGAGTTTTTTCATTGGTTTGGTTTTAAGTGCGAACACGCGTTTTTTCGCTCATGCAGGCCAATGGTACATCCGGTGAACTTGAACCACAGCACAAGATACATGACCAAAATGGCGATGGCCTCGACGTTATAAAGTATTTCGCCGATCTTAGTGTAACAGTTGTGCTATCTATTTGTACCGAATGTCAATAGATGATGGTGCTTGGTCGAGAGGTACCGGCTGACGTTATGTTTGGTCACATTAAGGCTACAAACGAGACAACAAACTCACCTGTTTTTGTAATAGAAATAAAGAGTCGCATGGGGAGAGCACACGATGTTACAAGAAACCAATTAGAGGCCAATGCAAAGCGCAGTAAAGAGGTGTATGACGCGCGCCTCTCCTTACAAACGTATGAAGCTGGTGACGTAGTTTGTCTTCTGCATGACACACGAAGAGTCGGTGTAAGCGCAAAACTACAGAATGCCTTTGATGGCCCTTTCCTGGTTACAGCAAGATATCCGAGTATAACTTTGTGATCCAATTGGGTAAAAAGGCCCGGAGAAAAGAGTTCATAGCATCAAATAGCCATATATGGGTACTCACCTTCCGAAATTGATTGTTGGGGCCCGGAAGAACTTAATCATAGTTGTTTTTTTTTTCTTTAATGTCATTAATTCTTATGTAACACAACTTTTTTGAATTACTTTATCCTAAATTTTTAGGTGTGAGTCAGTAAGATGTGATTGTAATACACAAATTTCGAGTGAAAAAAAAAGCATTAATCTTAGTGAAGACTGAACGTGAACGTGGAAAAAAACAACACTCGAAATAGTGACAGGGAACTCAAATGCAAATCATAGAGTAACATAACGATCAAAGCAAGGAATGCACATATACAAATATAAATTAAGTTTTTTAGTGGCTTTTGAGATTACGAATTTAAAATTAAAATCGAAATCAATTATTGTGTACATGCAGATGATGGAGTTCGGACAAAGATCGAGAAAGCGGCCTCTGTTTTCGTGCATTTATTGCATAAGCAACAATACGAGTCATGTGTATGAAAGGTTAGGATGGCGGATCACGTCCAAAAGAACCATCATTTCGCTCTCAACCAAGGTTCGTTTTATTGCATGTTTAAATGCTCATCGAGGAAAGCATGGAATAAGCATGTGACAGACTGTAGGAGACATGCAGTGATGACGGCAATGCAAGGAGGTGGAGACGAACGTAGATACCGAGAACGAACGGACTAGCGACACAGGCAAACTAGTAAACGTCAAAATAACACCGCAAGCTTTTGCCAATCTTTTAAATCATGGACCTGACATGTCTTATGGGGCAGCTTTGACCCGAGTTCAATAGGTTTGAGACCTCCAAAAGTGTACCTGTTAGACAGGAATCGGACAATTTTGACATGTTTCCCGTTTAATGGTTTTTATCAAGGTCCAGAAACAGCTAGTGTAGGGTCAGTGTTTCCAAGCTATAAACCGACACCGTCGATTTGCTGTTCCAATGTTGGAGTGTTACAGTCGACCAAAGCGTAAGGCGTCCAATATGACTTGAGCCAACATAAGATGTGGGCATTTACTCCAGCCTAGAGTTCAAGACTAAGCACACCAGTGTTGCATGAACTAAACCGCGTGTTGACGAAGTCGGCATCCATTCAGACGGAAAGAAAACTAGACAGGAACCCAGATTCGTAACGAGCTGCATTATTAACTGTTTTTGTCCTAAATTTGTGTCCAGTTTATCCTGGCCACATACTTATTATTGCTGACCAATTGAATACTTAATGACCATTCAATAGAATTACATAAACAGGCTGAAATCATATTGGTGTGTTTATTCCATTGTTTAAATTTGCTTGTATTAAATTCCTGCTGGCAATGCAGATATTTGTTACTTAAGGCGTAACTTTTTTCGTCTGTCAATCAAAATAGTATATAGATCTATCCATTCAAAAGGTACTTTTCATATTTTTGGTAAATGTTACCATTTTAAAGTATATAACGCTCAAAATCAACGATTATTTCGTTAAGTATTTTGTAAAATTAAGTTAACACCTAAACAATCAGTGTTCTTTATAGCAATAGCCACAATTTGAACGCTAGATGTGGTATGATTACATAGAGTTGTGTAGATACAAAATGCTCGTTTTTATTTATTTGTGACCATTAATAAATTCCACGTTAAGGTTCATGGGGGGGATAAAATTAATTAAAAATTCGCTTTGGTTTTTCTTCATTCAATGTGGTACAATATGGTCAAACTATATATCATTTTAAAGGGGCCTTTTCACAGATTTCGTCATTTTTTAACTTATTCATTAAATGCTTTATATCGATAAATGGGGAACATTGGATTGTAAAAGCTCCAGTAAAAAATCAAGAATAAAATTTAAAAAAGGAATAGAACATTGCCCGGACTGGGTTTCGAACCAGTGACCCCTGGAGTCCTGTCAGAGTCCTGAAGTAAAAACGCTTTAGCCAACTGAGCTATTCCGCCGAGTACACATACGTGACGTATTTTATACCTTATATAAGCAATCTTCGTAGTTTCACAAAATTTAACGACAAAAACAGAACTCTCCAAATTATTCAATCGTTTCGCGTTGCAACGCTTTATAATTTTTAGGTTTTAAAATCGTCAAAAGATGCATATAATGGCTATATTAGACCATGGTAAATGTTCAGTATTACTGTTTCCTCACAAATATCATAACTAAAACGAAAATGTGCGATTCTGAAACAATTTTTTTCAATTTTGTCAATTTACCAAAGCGTGAAAAGATCCCTTTAAAGCTAAAGACGGATAGAATAACATAAACACATTTTTGACATTCAATATTTGTGTGCTTTATTCATATTTTGGTTTAAAACCAATACATTTTTACACTAATTTACAAAATCTCAATCTAAAGTTAGGAAGGATATGCACTACCTTAAGTTGAATAAATACAAAGCTATATACATATACAAGGTCAAGTTAGCAACATTTCACAGAAAATTATTGTCATAAAACAACAAATGAGTTTTTATTCAACTGCCTATTTTGGATAAATTTCCTAAACAAAGTTCTAAAAATAACTAAAACGTAACTACTTTTTAAAAATCCAGGTATGGTGGATAGTAAGAGTCACAATTCTTTTTCAAAGGCTTAACAATTTTGTTATTTACCTCTCAACCAAATTGCAAATTTACACCATCTAAAATTGAAATAGATTGCAGACGACATATAAAATTGTAAAGAATTATAAAGAAATTGGCAAACCGATTGATTTTATATTTCGATTACTTCTACCCATTTTGAAAGCGTGGCCCTCGCTGGGCTCCGTAGAAAAACGTGCAAAACAAATCGGTCGAAACCACGTGCAGTAGTGAGAAAACCGGGTATGTGTATACACATACCTGAGAAAACACAAACATATTTTGACAGTTGGTTCGCAACTAGTAAAACAACTATTAAAGGGATCTTTTCACGCTTTGGTAAATTGACAAAATTGAAAAAAGTTATTTCAGATTCGTAAGTTTTCGTTTTAGTTATGATAATTGTGAGGAAACAGTAATACTGAACATTAACCATGCTCTAATATAGCCATTATATGCATCTTTTGATGATTTTAAAACCTAAAAATTATAAAGCGTTGCAACGCGAAACGATTGAATAATTTGGAGAGTTCTGTTTTTGTCGTTAAATTTTGTGAAACTACAAAGATTGCTTATATAAGGTATAAAATACGTCACGAATGTGTACTCGGCGGAATAGTTCAGTAGGCTAGAGCGTTTTTACTTCAGGACTCTGGCAGGACTCCAGGGGTCACTGGTTCGAAACCTGCTCCGGGCAATGTTCTTTTCCTTTTTTAATTTTTTTTCTTGATTTTTTACTGGAGCTTTTACGATCCAATGTTTACATTTATCAATATAAAGCATTTAATGAATAAGTTAAAAAAATGCCAAAATCTGTGAAAAGGCCCCTTTAACATTAATCAGCAAGAGATCGCACTCAATAACAGAAATGACCACGTAGAGATATCATCACTTACCCTATTTCAAATATTTTCCAGCTGAAAATTGTCCCGCACACGTCTTTTTTAGTTTATTTGTATTGTTTTTTCTGGAGCCGAAGTGCATCTCACAGAATATCCATCTAACTTCCGTTGTTTTCACTTTCGTTATTAAAAACTTTGTTTAAAACAATTATTTCTCCTTTTAGATTGTTAAAGCGATGTGTTATTATATATTATCAATAGAATAGTATACCGTGATGAATTTAACGGAGTTACGTATCGATCTTTCTGTCAGTCTGTAAGCGTACTATTTTATGCGCAATAATATAAGTATGGTGATTCGACAACAATTGTAAACATTGGTGAAATGCTTCTTACATAGTTATTCTTTTGAGTGTTTATGAGGTCTGATTTATGGTATGATACGTTGATGTACAAAATTGGTAGCAGTTTGAAGGAAAAACATCCTTTAAAGCATATATGTATACATTTTCAATGTGGCACTCTTCCTTTAGTCAAATTTGAGTTCAATGCTTGGGGTCCCATATTTTTCAAAATGAAGCCTCTACATGAACCTTAACTTCCTGCGAATATATTTATTGATACGACACACGAACACTAAAATGGTACCATGTCAAAGTTATATTATGGGCATCTAACAGTTTATAGGTGTCTATCGCAACCGTTGTTTATATTTGGTGTTTTCACTTCATGTACACTTATATTTGTTAATGCAGCATCAACATAGTTAAACAATATCCCAGAAAGAGAAAATAATGTTTCGTTTGACAACTGATCATGCATGTACGATATGAACCTAAATTTAGTTTTAGTGCAGATTCGTTCATACGACACAAAGAAACACTAGTGTTTTACGGATCATTTCGGCTTACAGGACTGGGTGAGCCATGTAAGAGTATCGATTATAAAATATTTTTTATAAACAACTGTTAGCATGATGAGTTGCAGATAATTGGTCAGTAACCACATTTGAACTAACTCTTTTGACCTGTTAATTCTTTTCAGCTCAATTCAACAGTGAAAAATGCCCATAATATCACTTTAAACCATAATAAAAACGAGCATTTTGTATCCACAGACATCTATTTTACCAGACCACATCTGGCGTACACTATATATAGAAACATTTAACATCAATAAATGAATGGTTGTCACATCATGTCTGGCTAGTCTTAATTTTTGGAGATCAGGACTTTGGTAAAAAAAACAACTAATAATTTGGCCTTGGCCGCCAAAAATAGTCTGCTACACAAAATCAATTTGTAAATAATAATTAACAAGAGTTCCGCGGTCGGAGACTAATGCCCCCAAACTGGGCCTTGACAGTGACAATTATCTTGGACCTTGTGACCCCAATTTCAATAGGGGTCGTCAACTGTCCATGGCCAATAGACATGTGAAGTATCAAGCCAATCGGGCATTCCGTTCTCAAGTTATTGATCCGAAATGAACTGGTCTACCGACAGACAGACAGTCCGACCAACATGCAATAATATACCCCATCTTCTTCAAAGGGGTGCATAAAAATTACAATAACAATGATGTTAGAAGTCAACTTATTTTAAACCTCCTTTGTTTTAAATAGAAATTTCAAAAAGATTATTGTTGTTGTTTTTGACAAATTGTATCTGCTATTATTCTACTAGGTTTCGCAAAAAATTAACAACATGGGAAAACAACTTGTTTTGTATTGGGAATGGGTCAGATATTTAATTCTGATTCGCATGAGCTATAGAAAAAGACTTACCTGACAAGGTGAAAAACTTCTGGTCGACCCAAGAATATTTACCCGTGATAACAAAATCCAGGAACTTTGATGTCACTTGCTTCTTTCTTCTGCCACGTCCATCCTCCACTTCTTTTTAGAATCACTCCTTTCCTGCGTTGTAGTCTCTTCCGACTCTTCACATTCCAAAAAGGACCCTAAAATAAATTCAAATGTTTTAGTTCTTTTTTATTAGACAAGATAATTATAAAATTGTCTATCATGATTCAATAAACAAAAATTATGTACCATAAAACCAAAGCCAACCATTAAATTATTATTATATCATGTACAATTGTACACGCACAGCTTTATAACATGTAAACAGGTAGTGTGTAGTACTACAGAAGATAAGAAGAAAATGTGTTCATCAAGCAAGTTTCATGATTTAGTTTCCATACTTACTTATTAAATTATTACATCAATACGTACGAGATTCTTATTTCCTTTTAACTGAAGGAAATGAACGCCACTTCAGGAAAGCTGGCGGCATTAAATAATGTACTTTTTTGCATCTGACACCAGGGGCCAACGGACCTTTTTGTCCATGATCCAACACGACGGAACAACACCTTCAATCTCTTCGCTTCCCTTCGTCCATACTGCTCAACAAATGTACTCTTATTTGAAAACATACAAGTAAGTAGTTAATAGTATAATCTGTACAATATTACCAATGAGCTAATATCTGAATACATGATATGTACATACATAATATACATACAATTATATATAGGGAAAGATCTAGGATCCCAAAATGTAAAGGTTGCTGCCAAAAGGAGCAGGATGGAATTTGGACACAAAATTGACACTGTCTTGTAATATGCAAAACACATGGTATCCATGTGTCAAATTCATGTAATTCAGTGCTTTTAGCACATTAGCAGGGATTTTTAGCACATTAGCAGGGCTATAAATAAGCATTTTAACACATGAGCCCAGTCATTTTCTTTCCATCTTTCTGTGTAGAGGATATAGGTTTTTTTCTAGAAATCTACCAGCAAAATGCACAATTTAGGGGCCAAAGGTACTGGGCCTGTGCTAATGTTTATCCATGATTAGCTTTATTTGGTATTGAATATAAGCAAACATGAATATTTAAAGATATTGATATTTTTTGTACCACTCGAGACAGGCAGGAGAGGGAACAAAACAGGAGCAGGGTGCAGTACGCTATAGATCTTTTCCTTTTTTCACCTTTAAGGAATGGATCACCAAAGGCCTCATTTGGGAGGAATTATTTCTTTGTTGTTGTTTGGGAATTGTTTTTACTATGGTAGGAGAATGACAAATCCTGGTGTAACTAATTTTACAGGGGAAAACTCAACAAAACGAAAACCTTGTAAATTCTAGAGGAACCAACTTCAGTTTTAGGGGAAAAACTTGTTTTGCCAGGGGATATAATGTCAAATGTCAAAAATAGATTAAGGACTATGAAAAAAGGAATTGCATTAATCAATACATAATTGGTCTTTGCAAACCTAGCTGAAATCACTTATAGTTTGTGTAGCAATGGCAGCAAGACATAACCACGAGAGGCAGGCAGGCAGGCACATTTCCGCCACAGGTCCAGTTTCTCAATGAGCTGTCTTCTGGTATGATGACGGTTTGATTGTCTTACATAGATAATACCCAATGTCTTTGAATTGATTGGTGATGTAAAAAAAAATCTTTAATTTTGCTTTTCTTCAAGACATCACAAACATAATGTCGATCATCGCGAATCTTTTTTACAAACACAAATTCTTCTGATCGCAGCATGAAGCATGAGTTGTTCAACTGTGTCGAAATATTGGAGTACACAGTTTTTCTCTCTCATTTTTTTGTCCAGAATATTAGGACTCTGCTAGCCTCTTTATGATTTGAGCAACTGGATTTCGCGAATTTTGCACTAGACGTTTTATTATTTGCAAATGATTTTCAAATGGAAAAGCAGAAATCTCATTTAATGAACATTAAAAATGTAGAAAATCATCAACTAAGTGTGTCAAATTATGAACATTGTACATAATAATTGCATCTGCGTACAACCTCTCACTTTCTTTAACCAAACTTTAAAACAATTGTCGAGCTTGGTCAATTCTTGCATGCCGTTGGTCGTCATCTGTGTTAAGCAAAATGCTAAAAGCAATACTCAGCTTTAAGAAATGCTCAAAAACATCAGAAGAGACAACTTTTTTCAAACATATCAATCCGGTATATAACAAGAATTGACAGAACTCAGTTGCCTTCCAACGAAGCAAATCATTTAATGGTCTTGGTTGTCTCTGAAATTCAGATGGCATCTGTCCTGAAAGCGACAGTAGGTTTTCCGAAATCTGTGTTAATTGAGCATTTGAAAGTCTACACTCTGAAGGACCAGATTTGATAAATGTCAATAAACGTTTTACAACACCTAAACATACCAAATGCATATAATCCAGGCTAAATGTTTGAATACAATCAATTCAAGCATGCACTAATGGATTCAAACTGAACTGATGGTAAACATATGTCAAAGAATTAAATTCTGCACTAGTCATCTGCGTATGAACAATTCCAGTGGGATATGCCACTTTTTTATATTCACCCTTTACAGTGCAACGTTCACATGCATGATAGCCTGTGTGAGACTTAATACACTTTAAAAAAGCACGAGCAGGCGCGTCACAAATGAAAGCATTGATATGCACTGTGAAGTGTTTGTCTGAAAAATTGACGCCATCATTGACAACTTGTTGAAGTTCAGTCAACAATTCCGAAAGAAAATCCGAGAGACAATTTGGCTTTGACTTGCCATAAAAACGGCAACAAGAAAAGGGTCAAACCCATTGAAATTGCACAATATAGGCCAGAACTGGTCAAGTGAAGATTTAAACAATGGTATGGCATCTATGTTTATATAAATTGGAATGATGTCATTAGTTTGAACAAACTCTTGCTCAGTTCCTAACATACTTAATTTTCCTTTTCTTAATCCAATATAGGAGAAATTCCCGCCACACTTTTTAATAATGTCAACAAGAACTGGAGATTTTAGGAGAGTTCTTACATCTTTGGGCAGATCAGAGTGACCTTCTGAGCGAAGAATTGCAAGTAATTTTGTTAGTACCACTTCTACTGGGGTTATGTTTGGTGACCCAACAAGAAAGTTTCTCTTGAAGCGATGGTTCATTTTCTTGCAGAACTTCATCAATGACTGCATCAGTGTCAGATGTATCTACATCACTTCTATAACCAAAGTCATTATTTGAAACTATGGAATTGTCCAAAGAACTTTCGCCAGCATCAGAATCGTAATTTAAATCAGCAGGAATATTTTGTATTGCTTCATCAGAGCCAGAGGTATTTGACAGATCCCCCATTACTTTAACTACTGCTCACACCAGCTAATGCCTCTGCCTCAGCATTGAATCTTCTGCATCGTCTTAAATAAATGCAGTTGGTGCATTAAATATACAGTTAATATAAATTGCTGCCTGCATAGTGCTTTGAATAATTCAGAACATTATTTCAGCTTGTAGTTGGATCTGAAAAAAAAATATTCCCAATGGCAAAACTTTTTTTTTCCCAAATCCATTAACAAAATTCTCAATGGATAGTTTCAGTTTTAAAAGTTTAGAATACATGAGATTTTCAAAGAAGAAAAAGGACTGGTAGGTTCTAGTAACCTTTTTACTTATTTGTTTATACATATCATTCTATTTTTTAACAATTTACATAGAAATTCATTGCTTTTTACTATATTTTCCAATTTGGGGCAAATTGTGGCATGAATTCCCAATTTCAAGGGCATAGTTCATGTTCCAAACATGGTGAAAAAAGCCCTTTCACTAGACAGGGCCCTGGGTTTGCACTTTTTACCGCCGTATATCGGCTCCTTCTTTCATGAAAAAAGTATACTTTTTCCCCTATTTTGTGGAAAAAATTCCCCCTAGAAGAAACAAGAAATTCGTCGGAGACGGGTGATGCTCCCCAGAGGGTTTTTTGTCACAATATTGCACTATATATTCAGATAAAAGGAAACGTCTTGAGGGGCATAACTTTGGATAAGATAAAACGATGGATGGTTTAGCAACTTAAAAATTTCAAAGGGCCATAACTTTCTAAATAAATCATCTAACCAAAACCCACAAATAACACGCGCATCTCCTCAAGGTAGTTAAGCTTCCCATAAAGCTTTATTAAATTCTGGTCAGTAGTTAATGGAAACTTTCAAAGGGTCATAACTCTGTAAAAAAAATCATCTGACTAGAACCCGCTGATAATATGCACATGTCCTCTTGGTAGTGAAGCTTCCCATAAAGTGTCATTGGATTCCGGTCATTAGTTGCTGAGAAATAGCCCGGACAAGAATTGCACTATATGTACAGTTAATGGAAAATTTAAAAGGGCCATAACTCTGTGAAAAATCATCCGACCAGAACCGGCTGATAATATGCACATCTCCTCTTGGTAGTGAAGCTTCCCATAAAGTTTAATTGAATTACGGTCATTAATTGCTGAGAAATAGCCCGGACAAAAATTGTGCACGGACGAACGCACGGACAGACGAAGCGGCGACTTGCTCCCCCAAAAAAATTAGGGGGTGCATAAAAAGAAAAAAAAACGCAAAACCAGTAACGCTGAACAGATAATGTAAGTGTTTTCTAACCTCATCGATACAGCTGTAGACGGGAAATATAACATTTTGCGCAATTGCATGATTTGTACATCTACACTGTTTTCGGATATAATAAAATGTCACACAACTTCGTCACAATGCTAAGTACTACCGAAAAAATCTGACGAACAAAACAACTTCTTCCTGCAAAAAAGTAGATTTTCCTTTTAAACAAACTGCATCAGATAGTATTAATCAAAACCAAACTAACAGTCACACACAGGAATCGGCAACCGCGTCATCAAATGACAAGTCGATGGAAATTGAAGATGAATTAGAGTCTGTGCAAATTCATGAAACAGACTGTCACACACACTAAATGATTTGCATCGGCGCATGTTTCTCTGCACTAGGGACTCCTAGGGACACACATGCATAAATAAAGGACCATGTTAGTGTGTAAATAGGAGAAAAATACTGCCGGAACAACAGAAGTTTCACCACTTTATTATATTGACATTCACTTTATAATACATCATAACAGTATAGTCTAATATGATTGTCAAATATACTTAATTAAAAAAAGCAATCAATATAGTGCAAACATGTACACAAAAATGAAGCAATGAGAGACTTATTAAAAAAAATCGCACATACAAGGTTATCGGTGAGAAAATTCCCCATCATGAGGTATGTGGGTGGCTTCCCCTGGCGGCAAGAGATTGGGTCCTGCTAAAGACCGTGATTTTTTTCAGTTTTGGGGCAGGGGTATTCTGGATAACCTGCCCCTGACACTTTGTATTGGGTCAGGCATACATGATTCATGTCGGCAGCCAGTTTTTTGACCAAAAAAATATCCATCTCATACAGTACGTACATTAAACAGATATTCTCTTGTGAAAAGGTGTACACATTAACTATTCGAAAGACGCTGTGGCCGAATTGGGTAAACATGACATAATATCTTTTTTTAAATAAATCATAAGTGATTAGAAAAAAAAATCAATAGACGGATCGATGCCTATAACTAAACCTTAACAAAAGCTTGAATGATTTTCACTTAATCCAAACTTTAATATTTTTACGATAATTAATACATACGTAGTGCGCCACCATTTTCCACGGTTGCCTGAAGCCTTAAAGTATTAGTACGACGGGAACCAGAATAGGGGAAGGGGGTCAGCGCCCATTTGGTATGGAATATTAGCGTGCTGACATGTAAAAAGGGGATTGTTTTGTCTTGTTAATATGCGATATAAAATGTGGTACAAATGTTTTGTTTTATAACACTGAGATTAAAACAATGAAATTGTATTTAACAGTGAAAAATTGTATTAACTGAATTATTTAGTACTGAACATATGTATCCATTGAGTATATACCACATAATAAAAAGCAAAATGGAGAATAATCAGATCGGTGGGGAATTTTTGCACTGTTTTGGGGAAAACTATATACTCTGAAAAGTGGTGAATGGGGCCGAATATCCTCGAATATTTTGGCCAAAATAATCACTGAGAAACGAAGAGCGTTCAACCAGACCAGTTTAAAAACTTGTCTAAATCACTAGCTGGACTGTATTGATATTTTTCATTAAAATGTGTTTATCCTAATTATGAAAATAAGTACATATAACCTTTTCATATTCATTGTAACCATGGTAATCTGTAGCAATAATAAAATTGAGCTGGAAACAAAAGACAATCTTAATTAAATATTTACAACTTTTTTCCCAAGAAAATCGTGAAAAAGGTGAAGTTAATCAATACAATACTGCAGTTGTTTAGTGAACTATTTTATAGTGATATTATGGGCATTTTCACTGTTGAATTGAGCTGAAAAGAATTAACAGGTCAAAAGAGTTAGTTAAAATGTGGTTACTGACAAATTATCTGCAACTCATCTTGCTGCCAGTTGTTTATAAAAATATATTTTATATTCGATATTTACCCACCCAGTCCTGTAAGCCGAAATGATCCGTAAAACGAAATTGTGTCGTTGTGTCGTATGAACGAATCTGCACTAAAACTAAATTTAGTATCACATCGTACATGCATATATATGATCAGTTGTCAAACGAAAGTACGGTTGATATTCAAATGCAATATTTTTCTCTTTTCGGGATAATGTTTTAGTATGTTGATGCTGCATTAACAAATACAAGTGTATATAAAGTGAAAACACCAAAACTAAACAACGGTTGCGATAGACACCTATAAACTGTTAGATGCCCATACTATCACTTAAACATAATATTTATAACAATACTATTGCCAAGCAATATTATATGTCCCCTACCGGCTCCACTTTTGTCGATTTTTTATTATTTGTTGCCATAGCAACCAGAATTTTTGACGTAGGAAGAAAATGAAATGACGTGCATAATGTCCATATTGCCATCTAAGACTATCCATATCTCAAGTTTCATGAATAAATATGAAGTTACCGCAGGATCCAGAAAAGTGTGACTGACTGACAGACTCACAGACAGAGCACAAACCATATGTCCCCTCCGTGAAACCGGTAGGGGACAATTATAAATCAAAGAGATAACTAGCGGAGCTGTCATAAAACAAGAGGGCCTACATGGCCCTTGTTCGCTAACCTGAGGAGTCGGTTCATTCAATCTTTACCAAACGTCAAACTTGACCTAGATATTGTCCAGACAAACATCCTGGTCAAGTTTCATCATTATTGAACCAAAACTCTGGCATATGGAGAATTTTTGTTTTTGTAACATTTGACCTAGTGACCTATATTTTGAGTTGACCCCCCTTACATACAAAACACCCCCTTACAAAACATCAAACTTTGCTAACAAAAATGAAATATTATGACCAAGATTCATAAAATCTTAAACAAAATTGTGACCTCTAGAGTGTTTACAAGGATTTTGTATAATATAATGAAAATTTTGACAATCTAAGGGCAATAATTATAACATTAATTATGTGATATATATAAAACCAATCGTTGTACCAAGTTTCATGATGATTGGACAAAAAATGTGATTTCTAGAGTGTTCACAAGCTTTTTTTACTATAAAAAATATAAGGAACCTGCCCCCCCCCCCCCCGGCAGCCATGTTATTCAACTGACCGGAACCATTTTCGAACTCAGCTCTCATATCAAGGAAACAAATGTCTTGACCATATTTCATGAAAATTTGGCCAAAAATGTGACTTCTAGAGTGTTCACATGTTTTCACTATATACATATAGAGAAAAATGAAATCAATAATATCAATAAAACCAATGTTTTGACAAACTTTCATGATTGGGCAAAAATTGTGACTTCTAGAGTGTTTACAAGGTTTCTATATAGCCAAATAAGGAAAACTGCCCCCCCCCCCCTCCGGCAGCCATGTTATTCAACTGACCGGAACCACTTTCGAACTCAACTCTCATATCAAGGAAACAAATGTTCTGACCAAATTTAATGACAATTGGGCCAAAAATGTGACTTCTAGAGTGTTGACATGTTTTCACTATAAACATATAGAGAAAAATGCCCCGCCCACTAGCGGCCATGTTTTTTCACCGATCTGGACCATTTTCGAACTCGTCCGCGATATCAATAAAACCAATGTTTTGACAAACTTTCTTGATTGGGCAAAAATTGTGACTTCTAGTGTTAACAATGTTGCTCTATAGCCAAATAAGGAAAACTGCCCCCCCCCCCCCCCAGCAGCCATGTTATTCAACTGACCGGAACTACTTTCGAACTCAACTCTCATACCAAGAAAACAAATGTTCTGACCAAATTTCATGAAAATTGGGCCAAAAATGTGACTTCTAGAGTGTTCACATGTTTTCACTACATACATATAGAGTAAAATGCCCCGCCCACTGGCGGCCTTGTTTTTTTCACCGATCTGGACCATTTTCGAACTCGTCCGAGATATCAATAAAACAAATGTTTTGACAAATTTTCATGATGATTGGGCAAAAAATGTGACTTCTAGAGTGTTCACAAGGTTTCTCTATAGCCATATAAGGAAAACTGCCCCCCCCCCCCCCCCCCCCTGGCAGCCATGTTATACAACTGACCAGAACCGTTTTGGAACTCAACTCTCATATCAAGGAAACAAATTTTCTGACCAAATTTCACGAAAATTGTGCCAAAAAATGTGACTTCTAGAGTGTTCACATGTTTTCACTATATACATATTGAGAAAAATGCCGCGCCCACTTGCGGCCATGTTTTTTCACCGATCTGGACCATTTTCAAACTCGTCCGAGATAGCAATAAAACCAATGTGTTGACCAACTTTCATAATGATTGGGCAAAAATTGTGGCTTTTAGAGTGCTTACAAGGTTTCTCTACAGCCCAATAAGGAGAACTGCCCCGCCCACTGGCGGCCATGTTTTTCAACGGACCGGAATCACATTTGAACTCGACCAACATATCATTAAAGCAAACATTTTGACAAAGTTACATGAAGATTGAGCATGAAAGGTGACTTCTACAGTGTTTACAAGGTTTCTCTTTTTTTGACCTAGTGACCTAGTTTTTGACCCAGCATGACCCAGTTTCGAACTTGATCATTGGGACAAATCTTCTGACCAATTTTAATGAAGATCGGACATGAAATGTGGTCTCTAAAGTGTTCACAAACCAAATGTGGACGACGGACGGACGGACAAAGACCGGTCACAAAAGCTCACCTGAGCAATCAGGTGAGCTAAAAACGAAAAAGGAAATTTAGCTTCTTTTGAAAATAGTTTTTTTTTATCAGTTGGGTGTTTGGACAATTTATTGATTTAAGCCTTGTTTGTGATAACCGATAATATTCATTTTCTTAATTTTGGCATTTAAATAACATAAAACATGAGTGAAAATAACAACGTGCATCATTAGTTTAA
The DNA here is from genome assembly GCF_020536995.1 of Dreissena polymorpha. Lineage (NCBI taxonomy): Eukaryota > Metazoa > Mollusca > Bivalvia > Myida > Dreissenidae > Dreissena > Dreissena polymorpha. The sequence goes on along the minus strand of NC_068356.1, from coordinate 48,825,439 downwards.
AACAAAATAAAAAAAAAGGATAGCGTGAGATTTGGATGTGTTATCGTGAGAGAATAATTGGCTGCCTATAAATGTATCACTCACGCCAAATGTGTGAGACTAACACTTGACAGGTATGAAATGAATACAAACTATTTCTAAAGTCATCATAAAAATATTTAATACAACATTTTATTTTAATCGGGTCTGCCATTTGGATGAACAATTGCATGGCCGGTCACAATTCTACGGTGGCACTAAGGTAAAATCACCGCTCCAAAAGAAAAAAAAATCGGGAAAACACAAGTTCTGTTTTCCCGTCGCCAAAAAATGAATTAACTCGAGGAAACACAAAATCAATCTGTTTTCACGAGTTAATTTTTTTTTGCGACGGAAAAACAGAATTTGTGTTTTCCCGACATTTTTTTTTTTGGATCGGAAAACACAAGTTCTGTTTTCCTGTCTTTTTTTGGAGACTTGAAAACACAATCGCTATAAGATAAGATAAGATAATGATGCGCACAAGATAATCGGCCAATCACAGACGCGGATTATATTTAGGGAACAAGATACTATCTTGTTTCCTCAAATTAATCGACCAATGAAAATGTCCCTAGTATCCAAAAGTTTAAGAAGCGGTCTAAGACAACTTTACCAAGGACAACACTACTTGTAAATTTGAGATTCAGCTCCAATTCAAGGCACCATTACATTAACAGGTTTGTAAATTTTGTTTGGGTGTTAAAAATGTTATTTTTAACCTCTAACGATGCGTTTTTCAATTCAAACATCGTGTCGTTGTTTGCTTTTTAAATTTTCACCACGTGGTTCGAAATGGAATGTTATTGATTTGGTACTGGCTTCGGTTCGATTTATAGTGTCGAAAGTAATGCTGTGCGGGTTTTTTAATTGATTAATGGCGAAATTAATCAATGTTCAATTTTCTTGCAGTATACATCATTCAAGTTGTTTTCTAACAAAAACAATAGGCAATATGGAAGTACGAGCTATTTGTTTCGTTTACGTTTCAGATGGCAGATGTAAATACGGCATCGAGTTTTTCTTTATTTTGATAACAATGTTTTGCGCTCACATCTTGTAGTTGGAGCTTCGCAATCAAATGAAATGTGAGAACAAGGCTATACCTAGCGAGCATCGTTAGTATGTTAGACATTTCGCTAAATTACTGGTGGAAGAAGATTTGCTAAATTTCCAGGTTGCCGAAATACAGAAACAAAGAAGATGCACCGTCGGGTACTATAGACCTGCTTGTATTATCGACCCTCTGACGAGCAATGAAATGTAATCAAAGTACTGACAGTACTGGTGTGACGATGCTTTTGAGAGGATGGATATAAAAGCATCAAGTTAAGTTTATCTACATCACCACAATCACCACAATTGTGTATGTTGGGATGAAAAAAAAATTTGGAACAAAATTTTGCGAAAAAAATTTGGGTATGAAAACAAATTTGGGTACGAAAAAATATTTGAGAACAAAAAAATTGGGACCGAACAAAATTTGGGTACGAACAAAAAATTGGGGATGAAAAATAATGGATACGAAAAATTTTAGGTACGGAAAAAAAATTGGGGGAACGGGAAAGTAGTACCTGTGGGGAACTTGACCCACACTCACACATTTTCGGCCCTTTCCGTCAAACATCAGATAAGTTCCTCGAAGGCAATAGTATGAATACACATTTCGGAAGCGGTAATGCGGTCCTACCTACGCGCGTCAAAATGTAAGCGAAATATGTACACCAGTCTGTCAGGAATGATTGAATTAACAAAGAAATATCGTGTATTGATGTAAGTTTTTTGAAGAAATGTGCAGAAAATATATTAAACAAGAGCTGTGTTTTTGAAACACAATGCCTCCTGCTGCGCAGCTTTGAAGCAATATATTTTACCTTTGACCTTGAAGGATGACCTTCACCTTTCACCACTCAAAATGTGCAGCTCCATGACATACACATGCATGCCGAATATGGAGTTGCTATCTTCAATATTGCAAAATTTGACCTTTGACCTTGAAGGATGACCTTGACCTTTCACCAATCAATAGGTGCAGCTCTATGAGATACGCATGTACGCCAATATTGAAAAAGTTATGGCCAATGTTAAAGTTTTTGGACAGACAGACAGACGCTTTATATTTGACATTTGACTTTGAAGGATGAACTTCACCTTTCACAACTGAAAATGTGCAGCTCCATGAGATGCACATGTATGCCACATATCAAGTTGCTATGTTCAATATTAAAAAAGTTATGGCCATTAAAGTTTTCGGACGGACGGACAGACTGACACACTGACTGACTGACAGTTCAACTGATATAGGCCACCCTACCGGGGGCATAAAAAGCAATGGCGATATTTTTCTCAGCTACATAATTGTTAATAGTTTGATATCACAAAATGAAAGTGAAAGTAGAACTGTCAAAAATGACAACCTTTCAACGTGTTGTTTTTGCTGGCACGAGAGGGCGATTACACTCAATGTGTTCACATTTTGACCATAGGCTTTGTCAATGACCTTTATAGTATGGGTAGATTTGATATTATTTATTGCTATCATGTAACTGCATGATTGTGTATATGTTTACAATACACAAAGCATAAATAATGATATAAATATACTGATTTAGCTTATAATAATCTGAGAACTATAGCCAGGTCAATTAAGGACATAAAATACAATTTTGTGTCCTGATTTCATGAAGAAATGACCATGCATGTCCTAGATTTCAAATACAAGGCCCTGGTGTGACACATTGGTAGCATTACCGTTAAACTGTTACCATGCTTATGAAATTAGTTTTTATTGAACTATCTAAGGAAATATTAATCCGGCACTGATTTTTCTTGTTTTAATACAGTCATAGATCAGTTGTGGCCTCTGGGTAATGACCAATTTTTGCTTACTTTTCAGACCCTTAAAACTTTCCACACGTCTATAATAGCAAATCTGGATTTAGGTGATCTTTAATGGTACATTTAAACTTTAGCTCTGTTACAAGAGTGCTGGTAAAGTCCAGTCACATATTTAAATCTAGGCCATGTCATAATCAAAGTGTCAAAGACAAATGAAAGATGCGTTCATTAATTATTGTCCAGTTGTTAACTACTGCTGTAAGTGTTTATATAATATGACTAATGAACATCATGTGAGAGAAAATTCACATTATCATTGTATATCAGGTTTAGCAGCCTTTTAGATAACACAGTATGCTAGTTTTCAATGTCGCTTCTGGGGATCAAACCCGTAGGGCTTTAAGGAAGATTCTGAAATTTCCGATCCCTCGAGAGCAACCAAACCAAAAATTAAGTCAAATATTGCCGACTCGGTTTTTTGAGTCGGTTCATGAGGGATAATGGAGCTCGATTGGACATTGTCGGCTCTGGTACTACTTACGTGTACCCCGGGTACTCTTAAGTATACTTACATGCACCCTGGGTACTCTAAGTATACTTACATGTACCCCAGGATCGGTAAATAAACGTAATTGTTCTCGGTCCATATTAGACTGTACCCGAGTTGTATTCGCGCCCAAAATCCGATGGCGTAAAACGCGCAACCGATTATCTTAAACACACTTCTCTTAAAAAACACTGCATCAACATGCTTTTTGAGTATGTGTTCCGATAATATAGAGGCCATTCTACAGAAAATTGACATAAATGTGCAGGGCTTAACACTAAGGCACATCCGAACGACATTCACTGCCTGTACCTTGGTGCGGGCTAGCCAATGTCCCAGGAACATGCCCGACCGGTCATGTGTATTTTGGGAGGGATTATATGTTCTTTATCAATAAACTGCGTTTTGAATAAGCTTTTCAAAGATGCAAAAATCTTAATACAGTACGATCAGATGACAATTAAATCCCAGAGTGAGTTCGGAGACAATAAACGGATCGTATCTCGAAATAGATTCGTAACCACCTGATTGCAATCAAAAAGAGGCCGACAATTCAGAAAATCCCCGGCGGTTTTCCTGGTAAAACACGTCAGTACCTTTTTTTAAACCGATGCCGCTAGACACGGTTTTTGATTAGTTTCCTCGAAGTGACGTGTTTTCTCAATGAAAATACGTTTGAAACTAAAAGCCGGGATCGCCCAGGATCGTCCGGAATGATGAAGGTATAAAACTCAACATTAACACAAAGTAACTATAAAATTAATAGTTATTTATAAATTTTAAATAATTTTAATTTGTTGTCATTATGGAAAAGTTATTCCATTCTTTAGACGATTAATAAATCCATTTAGAGGAAGATAGAGACTTTATTTAGATTAGAAGTGTTTTGACAATATTTTTTACGCAATTCAATTAGCAAAACTAATATTAATGGTCGATCCCGGCTTTTAGTAGAGAGTTAACCCTTGTACAATTGTTACAACTACCGTAACACGTTATTTTGCTAAGATTCACTTACCATTTCTTGTAAGACGGTAACCCGGCAATCTATGTAAAAAAGGTTTTAACGTTCATGTCGTTGTTTAAGTTTGGCTTTACGGGTGGGGATGGGGGTTCCTCGGATACGAAAAGGAAAGGGAAGGAGGAAAGTAAGAGAAAGTATGAGGAAATAAAAAAAACAAGAAAATTTCTCCAGAAATGGCGTGAAGATTACAAATAGATGTCTTAAATAGATGAATATTGAATTCAATAGCATTAGTAAGGCAAGCTAATAAGAATGATTTTATCATAATTGCGCATCTCCAAACACAAGAAAATACAAGTTGAATGATAAATATAAAGGTTTTTATAATACTTGGGTCAGGGCACATGAAAGATTGGTCAGGGCTAGTAGGGTCTGCATTAACTAGCCCGAACGGGCTAGTTGAAAAAAAAGTTAGTGTTAAGCCCTGATGTGTATATATATAATTATTACAAAAAAAAGTCGACAACGACTGATTTAGGGTTAAATTTCACGGGTACATTTTAGTATATTTACCGTACCCGGGATACATGTAAGTATACTTAAGAGTACCCGGGGTACATGTACGTAGTACCCGAGCCGACAATTAACAATCGAGCGATACTGGAAGGTGCGACATCTCTCACGCCCCATAGCATCGCCTTTAGCAGTATTCAATTCTCAACAGGAAAGTGCTGGAGTCATTGATCCCGAGGGACAAGAAAAACAATTGATTAATGTTCGAAATAAATAATTTGATTAATGACAATTCTATTATTTGAGCCAGGTCACAGGAAAAGCGCAGTCAAATCAGTATCCAATTAAATTATTTGTTATTGTCAGAAAAACGCTTTTAAGCAAACAGCTTTCAAGCGACTGCAGGCTGATCTAGATCCAAACTGGCCACAATCGCCTTAATGTCTATTTTACTGTGACACAGTTCATTTAACTTTAAAATGATAAAAAGTACTAACACTAAGAAAGAGTATACAAACCAGTAAAGAGTTTGAAATCAATGTTGAATTTCAGGACGGCTTGGTGATCTGCATATCCCCGATTAAATGTTGATATCGGGTATCATAGTCATTAAATAAGTCGCAAAATGCTCGAATACAATTTATAAAGCACAATGTGACTTATATTGATAACTAAAAATACCAGTATGCCAGTTTTGCCGTGTCAAGCTGTTACGATCCAGAAAGTCCTTCATTCACATCGAGAATATTTCCTTCGAATTCCAACTTTTGTTGTCATAAGCGGAGATTTAGTGAATAAATAACTCATATATCCTAAATGACAGCTTCTAAATAGCGAAACAAGCCGATTTATGCAGTAAGAAAGTTTTGAATCGAGACTCTCAAGGTGGCGGCCATTGTTGAATGTTGAAACACGAACGACAACTCTGCTAGGAGAATGTTATCAATGACGAGCAATCTCCTACGCAGTGGCGAATGCAAAAGGGAAGTAACTGAAAAATCGAGTTATCTCAATCGGACTGGCTCGGTCTTTTACATAGGCCGCCATTGTGAAATATTTTTCTACGGTTTTGATACCTTGGACGATGCTGTTCGCATCGTCAAAAATGATATAAGCACTTAAACTACGTCATGATAGTTGAAACTGTTATGATGTCATTGATGACGTTATTTAAAACTTGTTTTACTATAAAAACGTTTTACTATAATATATTTACTACGCTTCGTTTACAACTGACAGCTTCTCGCATCGATTTTTTTTTGCGCGATTATTAAACAACGGTTTAAAGGTAGGTACCGCACGTTTGATCGTCTTGAACAATTCGTTTGGCCCCAAAATCCCGCTTGCCTCCGCCCACTCCCCATATTGAGAACGAAAATTACGTCTATAGATTGATTGATAAATTTTATAACTTGCCTTTACTGTACAGAGGCGAAATTACAAAATTACAAATGATTTTCTTTTGTATGTTCGAATACCTCTGCTATCGTTATCAGGAAATGTGTAAATCGCTAGGCAATATGTGTCTTCCTGTATTTGCGCGATGATTATCTGAGATATTAACTCTATGATTCTATATTCTCAAATCTTTTCTATAAAGAAGGAATGTAGTTGACAATTGTTAATAGTTTTATTTGATCGTTCGTCAAAAAGTTGTAATTCTGTTACTCTTGTATCTTCAATGCAATTGAGTAATTAAATAGTAATTAAACTGAATGCGTTTTAATTCCCTTTTATTATTGTTTAATTTGAATTACAATGCTATGACGTTAAATTTTATTAACACTTAAATGTATTGTGAATATTGCTGGGCCAAGTGTGAGATTGAGCGCTCTATAACCAGGTTTAAACCCCCTATGCTTTGCATTGACCGTTCCAAGGCGGTGACCCCAGCTTTATTCATATTTTGTGTTTATGTTGGTTTGTATTGTGCTGTATTGTGCTGTTTTGTACTGTTTGGGCAATCGGTCACTTGCCTTAAATAAAGGACTAACTAATTGTTTTTAATGAAAATTCAATACTGCTCCAGCAGATGGAGTTTCACTTCTATATATTGTTCTGAGAAAATTGGGCATAATGCTTGTGCGTAATTGTCATCCAAGATTAGCCTGTGCAGTCCGCACAGGCTAATTAGGGACGACAATTTCCGCGTTTATTGTATTTTTCGTTTCAATGATGTCTCTTCTTAGCGAAAATCCAGTTTTGGCGGAAAGTGTCGTCCCGGATAAGCCTGTTCGGACTGCACAGGCAAATCTGGGACGACACTTAACGCACATGCATTTTGCCCAGTTTTCTCAGAACACGACACTTATTATTATGAATGATGTATGAAGGATAGAGTCGGGTTTATGCATCATGTGCAGAAAATTTAGCATATTGTCTCTAAAACGTCTAAGTCTTCTAGAAACGGTCACCGGTGTAGTAGTAAGATCCATTAAGTAAAGGTTGTTCAAGCTTCATGTGAGATTGTTTCCTACCATACAGCGTTATGCACCTTCATATTCTGATTATTTGGAGTTTTTGTATATATTGTTCATAAATCAAATTGTTTAGAATCGTCATCAGTTGTTGTGCATCTTCTTATCTTGGATTGCCCCCCCCCCCCCCGCCACACACACACACACACACACACATTGTTAAACTTGACTTGAAGCAATTGCCCGGCACATGATAATTATATTGCACAATGTTTGGCCAGTATAACTCAATAATCTTTAAACTTTTAAATTAAGTTTCTCATTATGAGTTGTAAGCATCTACATAATTAACCCTCTGTCTCCTGACAAATGCAGTTATCGCATCTTAACCAATTAAGCCCGTTGACGCGCTGGGTCCTGTTTTGCAAATAAAGTATTACTTGCTCAGAAACCTCCTACAGTATACTTGTTTTACTTATGCATTACCAATGGCCCATGAATAAAAGTTGCACGACTTACGTAAAATTATATTTTCTTCGTGATTTATTACATCATGTTATCTCTGAAGACATGCTTACTCAGACTTGTCTTCTGAATGGTTAGGGCTGAATGAACTAAAAGTTGAAACTCAACAAATCTCTTACATTATTTTCTACACGGAGGAGACATTTGTTTGTCTTTGTGAACACAACAGAAACTTTCAGTTAACGCACCGACTGTATTTATCTTCAGAACTGAACGTGCAATGGAGGAGTTCTGGGCATACGAATTTCTTTCATTGAAGAATGTTCGTCCAGCCGTAGTACAGAGTATGCAAGATGATAAGGTACTTGGTCCAATAACTGTTTTTACGACACAGTCCTCTTTCTAAGTCGAGGTGCTCATGATCCATTTCAAGAAAAGACGAAATATAATCAAATACTTGTTATGACCTACTCTTTGAATTTTATATCATTTATTCTAATGTAGAAATCAAAAGACGTTTGTAAAATTCATTTAATGCATATATTAGTACATCTTATCTGTTTTACTCATTCATCAAAGACCATCTTATGTAACGAATTTAGGATAACCTAAATGGTGTCAGGCCTGTAGTCGAATGAATTTGGTTGTTCTTTTGGTTAAGTTGCTAATTTTCTGGACATTTAAATTGATTCACTTGAACTAGGATTTAATCATATTAAGCAAAATCCAAATCAGCAATGCTTTAATCAATTCCCGTTAAAAAAAGCAAAAAAAAACACACACCATTTAACCACTAAACTCCCATAACTTTTAACCATCATCTCATGTTTAGTTATTGTAAGGCCTGTTGAAGATTTGGTCCTAAAAGCCTTTGGTTAAAAATCGTAGAAAAAAATAGCTTCTTTACAAAGTCTCTCCTTATATATGTGTCCGTTATATTTCTTTTTTTGAATCATTCAATATGCGTAAACTAGAAGTGCATCGTATCGCATTAGTATCTAAACAAGTGAATAGTAAGATGTCTACTTCGATGCCTTAAATGTTAAAACCCACAAGCAAATGATCGAGATTACTTTAATAAACCTTTTCACTACAGATTGATTGTGAAGCGGTGGTGGTCATGACCGATGACCACCTGAAAAGGTACTTGCCGGCATACGGGGACCGAGTAGCTTTGATGGCCTTTGCCCGGGTGACCTCTAGGAACCAGAACCTAAACCTTGGTAACTTTTCATGAGTTAGTAATTAGATTATTTAGCTAAATACATGGCGTATTTGCTTCCATATATTGAAAAACACAATCTTGGAATTTATTTATTTATGCTATTTTGAAAAACATATATATAAGAAGAAATGTATAAATCAAATTGTACTGACCGAAGTATGACATGGCTTAACACAGTGCTTAGGGTCTGAGTAATGTCGCATACTCCACTGCTACTCATGAACAGATCATATTGTGAGGCACTAAGAAGACAAGCCCTCATCTTACACAATGGTTTATATAGTACCATACTACAACACCAGCACCTAATGCACCCAACTTCTGTGACTTTTTGAAACAACATTTTCAAATAAAAGGAAAGTTCCTGATCAGAAAATACCTAAATTGACAAAATCTGACCCACGAATTGTGTTTAAAATTTAATACCGCTTAAGCCAGTGCCAGCGGGTGTAAGTAATATTGCATGTTCCACAGCTTGTCAGGAACAGACCCAATTAAACCGAGTCTGCAAATATCTTTATTGGATAAGTAGTGTTGCATTATTTGGATAAAATTTATGCATAAGATGATTAATGTTATATTTCATTGAGGCTATTCGTAAAAACCGAAGAAGTTTTGTCAGCAAGTTGTCCCAAATTCTCGAAGCCTGTTTAGGATTTGTTTGCGTATTTAATTTTTTTATTTGAAGTATTAACTTGTATATAACCTGAGCAGTGTTCTAATATATTTTCTCGTATTTTTTCTCTTTCCACAGCGACATCTGCCATGCCGCCCAGAAGAGAGGGTGAGTCACCAAAATGAACAAAAATTTAAGAGACGTTAAGTCTAGTCTAAATGTGTTGACTGTGCATGGTCCTGACCTTAACAATTGACCTGTATTTGTTTAACTACATAATAATATGTAAACTAAAACAACAGGCACTCTAAAAAAGTACCGAGCGCTTATTTCTTTTTGAGTCAAATGACTTGAATGGTCGAATGTCAAATTCAACGTAAGCCTTAAAAAAAAACGAAAAAAAAACGAAGCCGGTCCTTAGGTCCAAACTAAATATATGGTTTGTATTAGAGTAGAGTGATTTCCCTTGATTGAAGTTTGTTTATATTTTGCGGAGAAAAAAAGTGATTTAAACTGTGAATTGCGAATTATAGAAGGATAATTTAAGTTATGTGAAATATGAAAGGATATAATATACTGATTTTTTTTAATCTAGAGGTGAGAGACTTATTGCAAGAAACTTAATTCTTAATAACTTTGATATGTGTCGATGATCTATTTTTAGTAACACTAGCTGTGCTACTTGTACTTGACTATTTATCGAGAAATCGTGTTTATCGTGAACCTGGTAAATAAGGCTTAGTGTAAAACCTCCATTTATCTCTTTTTTCGATACGCTTGGATAGAGCGCAACTAAGTCAAGAGCGTCATGGGCGTCTGTACTGAAATTTGGCGTGCTAGAATAGGTTGTTTCACGCAGCCTATTAAATGTAAAACAAAATTACAAGTTCTGATTGTTAGTGGTTCCAGTATATCTCTGTGCATTCGTGTGGCGTTATTTTGCTCCTAGCCGTGCACGGCGTTGAACCGAACCCTGGACCTGGTTCTAGGGGTCGTAACCCACGCGGGACGGGAGGACGTAGTTCACGAGCTAGAGGTCAGGGAAGATGCTCAGATACAAATAACAGTGAATTAGACCTAATTTCCCTACCGTCCCAGGCGTCCGAGAAGCCCCAAACGAGAAGAACTTCGCGATTAGTCCTCAACCAGTCAACTATGAATGCTTGGCTTACAAATTCTCAGAACGAGAGAAATCTCCCATCCGGACATACTTTCGATAATACATCTGATCCATCTGATAACCCATCCATTGCTTGTAGTATTGACTCGTTTTCCGATTCTTTGGAGCCCGGCGATGTTCATGACACAACTGTTACACCTAGTGAACATAACACAACTGTTACACCTAGTGAACATGAAAATCTTACAATGACCATATTGATTGATATGCAAAAAAATGCAAAGATCTTAACAGAAAATTTGATAAGTTGGAGAAGTCCGTTGATGATTTCAAAAAAGAAAACAAAAAACTACAAGAACAAAACCACAAGCTCACGGAAACTGTAAGTTCGCTTGCTGCAAATGTGTCGGAGCTTGAATTAACATCAAAACGTTCTACATATAAATTGGATCAGCTCGAGGGTCAATCAAGACGTAAAAATCTGAACTTTTTAACATTGAGGAATCAAGAAATGAAACATGGGACGAATCGGAGTCAAAAGTACGAGACTATATAAAAAGTGAGCTTAAGCTAGATGAATCGGCAATAGGTATTGAACGTGCCCACCGTCTTCCAGGGAAAAACTATCCACGTCTTTTGATCGTTAAATTTTCCCTCTTTAAGGATAAGGAACGCATTATCAAACGATATCGAGAGCAAAGGAAATCCGATCGGGAGCACGAAACCAGTGATGCAACTTCTAATGAGGCATCTGCGACTGAAACCGGAAGTGGAAAACGTGTTCGTGTGAGTGAGGACTTTACGGAGCGGGTCCGGAAGGCTAGATCCTCTCTTATTCCATTCTTGACAGAATCACTTGCAGCTGGAAAGAATGCTTATCTACGTCTTGATATACTAATCGTAAATGGAAAAAGCTATGTGTACGACGAAAATAAAAAGCGTCCAGTTCCATCATTTAAATAGGTTGCCGGCCAACGCTCCTGTGATAACATCAGTGTTAACAATGACTTATATTTAAATGAAAATAACACTGACTTAACTGTGAACTATTTTGACTCTCAGCGTAATACACTAACGAGTTTGAATGACAACAGGATAATAATTAATGATAACAATAATTATTCAACAAATTGTCTTCATAACAACATTTCTTCTGTGAAATCTTATCTTAATATTTGTACGTGGAACATTGGAGGTCTATTAAAATACCAAGATGATATAGATTTTCATAGTTATATCTCAACATTTGATATTGTTGGATTAAACAAAACGTGGTCTGTCAAAGATAATATGTTTGATATTCATGGTTATACCCATTTCTGTTATTCTCGACCGAAAAGACAGTCCGCTTTCAGAGGTTCCGGAGGCGTGTCAGTTTATATAAAAGATAATCTAATGTAACTGAATGTGTTGTCTTATTAAGGCTCATTGTTTAAAAATTTAGATGACATTATTTTTGTTTTTGCCTATGTTTCACCTGAATACTCAACTTTTTATGATGGAAACGATAACAATGGTATTAATATTCTATGTACCAAAATAAATAATATTATTGCTGATTTTCCAAATACCGAATTATTTTTGGCAGGCGATCTAAATTCTAGGATCAAAGACTTCAACGATTTTATTCCAGAAGATGATCTGTCATTTATATTTGGGAATGATATTGATTACCCTTCTGATAATTTTGCAATTCGAAGAAATTCTAAAGATGAACATTATAATAGTTTTGGTTTATCACTTATAGAATTATGTTGTACATTTGATATCCATATTTTAAATGGTCGTCTTTTTGGTGATAAAGATGGTAATTTTACATGTTTTGCTAATAATGGTGCAAGTGTCGTAGATTATATGATTGCGTCATTAAGTTTATTTAGATATATTTCTAACTTTAAAATCAGTGATAAAGATAATTCTGATCACTTTCCACTTATTTGTCAATTATGTTTTGAATCAACACAAACAAATTATTCAACAAGCAATATTTATGATTCAAATGTGCGTTTATGGCAGAAGTTTATTTGGAAAGATTAATTGAAAGACGATTTTTATAATAAATTTTGCATAAAGTTCCGATGTTTTAAAAAAAATCTAATAAAAAGGTAATGATCGTACTTTTAGTTCGTATATCTCTGATTTTATTAATGTATTTCAAACTGCTGAGGAAAATATGAAGTCTAATTCTAAATATTTTACTTCTTCACAGCCTGAATGGTGGGATCATGAATGTAATATTGCTAAAATTGAAAAGTCACGAGCTTTACGATAGTTTGGAATAACAAATGATAGACACGATCTTATGACATATAAGGCTAAAAAAAGCATTTTCAAATCTATATGTTCAAACAAAAAAAGTCATATTAGCTGAGAAAAAGCGTAATGATCTAGTTAGTTCCCGGAAAAATTCTAAATTGTTTTGGAAAATTCTAAAAGGAAACCGTAAACATCAATCAAATAGTATAGATCAAACTCAATGGCAAGATTATTTTAAAAATTTATTCATAAATAAAGAAAACAATTTTCAAGAGCAAGATGACATCAGTCTTGAAAATATCCAATACGATTGTAGTAGTTTAAACGCACGCATTTGTAACCAAGAAATCATTGATAGTATACATCACTTGAAATCAAATCGTTCAGGGGGCCCTGACGGAATTTGTGTTGAAATGTATAAATTTACTATAAATGATATATTGCTCTTTTAAAATCCACTTTTTAATGAAATTTTTGATTCTGGTATTTTTCCTGAAAATTGGAGCGAGAGCATAATTACTCCACTACACAAAAAAGGATCTATTAACGATCCTAATAATTACCGTGGTATCTCACTTATAGATTCTATATGTAAAATCTTTTGTCATATATTAATTAATAGATTGACTATATGGTGTGATACTTTTGGTGTTATAGATGAGTCACAAGCAGGGTTTAGAAAACAATATACAACATCAGATAACATTTTTACATTAATGGCGCTCTGTCAAAAATATTTATCTAAGAAAAAAGGTCGTTTTTATTGTATTTTTGTAGATTTTGCAAAAGCATTCGACAGCATACAACATCAAAAACTGTGGAATGCTTTTGCAAGAAAAAATGTTAATGGTAAATTTTTGGTTATTATTCAATCGATGTATAGCAAGTTAAAATCATGTGTTTAGGTTAATAACAGATTGACGGATTTTTTCCCATGTTATATTGGTACCAGGCAGGGCTGTATGGCCAGTCCCATAATTTTTTCTATTTTCATAAATGACTTAGTTACATATCTGCACTCAAAATGTGATCATGGTATATATGTCTCTGAAGATATAAATGAGTTAATTGCTTAAATGTTTGCTGACGATGTTTCCAGTTTCTCTGATACCATCATACGTCTGCAAAGGCAAATTAATTTAATTGAAAAATTCTGTAAATCTGTTGATATGAAAATCAATCTTGATAAAACAAAAATCATCGTATTTAGAAATGGCGGTGTTGTTAAACAAATTGAAAAATGGACATATTGTGGAGAAAACATTGATATTGTATCATCTTATAAATATCTTGGTGTTTATTTAACGCCAAAACTTCTTTGGTCAAAAACTCAAGAAATGTTAGCATTGCAAAGTATAAAATCAATTGCTTGTATATTTAGATATCAACGTAAATTTGGTCATTTAAGTTCTGTAGATATTTTTAAAGTTTTTGATGCCATGATTAAACCTATACTTTGTTACGGGTCCGAGATATGGGGCTATTCATATGTAGATAAAATTGAAAAAGTACAAATACAATTTTGTAAACAATATTGTAATTTACCGCAAAACACACCTGATATCTTAGCTTTAGGAGAATGTGGTAGACTTCCTTTATGTATAACATATTTGTCAAATTGCATCAAGTTCTGGTTGAAAATCACCCGTATGGAAAATCATAGATACCCGAACCAGTGTTATAAAATGTTAAAAGATTTAGATGATGCAGGTAGAAGGACATGGGCTAGTCATATTAGAGAATTACTATTTAGTTATGGATTTGGTTATGTTTGGTTTGCTCAAGGTGTTGGGCATAAAGACAATTTTATACATCTGTTCAAAACACGATTACAAGATTGTTATCTTCAAGTATGGAAATCAAAAATTGACAATTCTCCTAAAGCATTGCATTATAGATTTTTTTAAACTGATTTGTACTGTGAACCATATCTGAATATAAATATGTCTTTTGTTTTAAGGAAAACTTTATCAAGTTTTCGTTGCTCAGCGCATGATCTCATGATTAAGAAAGGTCGACATTTATCAATAGATGGACATTTAAGATTTTGTCCATTATGTGTAAAAAATAATATAAGCGTAGTTGAAGATGAACATCATTTCTTTTTTGAATGTAATGAATACGAAACATTTAGGCAAACATTCTTCAAACCTGACTGGTTAAGAAACCGATCTCATCAAATGTTTTATGCTATCTTATGCTTAAAAGATGAACATAATATAATAAGGATTTCTAAGTTTTTGCATAAGTCGCTTGTGAGAAGAAAAGAAATTTTAAACATACATACTTGAATTTATTTTTGTAATGCTCTATCTAACATTTTAATCATGTGTATCATTTCAGAAACTTTTTTCTTTTTTGCTTAAATGTTCTAAAATGTATGATTATATGATTATGTATCACTCTGCCTGATATATTTTGTAAATGCTGTATTTTGGGCCGGTGGCCTATATTTCTATTATTCAGGAGCAGGGCCACTTCGTGGCAGACACATACTGGGTAATAAACGAGCCGCACGAGTCTCCCGAAGAGTTGAGCTGGGGTGGTTCAACAAAGATAGGATCACCCAGCTATACAAGCAAGTGCGTCTAGTCAATGGTGGAGGGGCACGGCACCTGTCTGTTCCAAAGAGTTATACCCTCCAAGAGTGTAAAGCGACGGCCTTGTTGTTTTTTCCTGATGATAGGAGAACGTTCGGGAGGCCAACAGAGTTCAGCATGTCCATACGTGACTTTAAGGGGGACATGCTTGAACAACACCTGACTGTAGAGGATGTGTATCAGCATCAGCACACCAAAACTCTCCGTCTTTCTCTGTACACGAGCCACAAGGCCTTCACTCCTGAGGTATAACTTTCACATGCAGCACACATATATTTTTACTTTCCCTCAAGTGACACCTAAGGAGCTTTTTGACAGCGTTGTCTATCAATTACTAAGACCTATGGTCTTAAAACTTCACAAGAATGTTACCAGTTTGAATTGCAACCCTTGATTAATTGACGAATTGAGTAAAGCCTGGTATGCGTATGCTTTCAAGCAGCTATATTGGGCTTTAATTCATTAATGGATATGTTGTCGACGAAGCAAAAACATACATACAAAAATTGGCCAGTGGCAAAGTTAATCTATAATGAGTTTAAAAAGAACTTTTGGGGATATTCGCTTTCAATGTAATTAATCAAAATTTCCTCTGTAAAAAAAGAAAAAAAATCAGAGTAAATGAATTAAACAGCAATTGGTTTGATGTATGCAAAATTTGCAGTAAATCATATAAAACATGTCTTTTTACCTAAAACCTATCAGGTGCGTTTTCTGGAGGGTCAATAAAAGATTTGGTTCAAGGGGTCAAAAGTAGGGTCTGTCGTTTACAAGCACCAAAATCGTTATTTGGCTTATATTTACTCTCTTTTTTTCATTTCAGTCTACCACTTCTGCTGCTCCCTTAACCCCAAGCCACGCCTCGGCAACTTCATCAAGTGTAATAACATCTTTTAATAAAGTTGATGCAGTATTGTAATGTATGATAATTTTTTTCGAACAAATAGACAAAATGCAAGATGTCTGTTGTATTTTTACGTTAAACAGTTTCCAGGTTACCTTTTATAGGGTATACGCTGCTAGAAATCCGTATTATACAACTTGTTAACACGCTACACGTGCAAGTTTGTACGCGAAAGCGCCTTATCTGTGTTTTTTATTTTAGAATTAAACACAAAACCGCTCCTTCTTTGTATATATGCGCGCGTGCCGGAGTTGTGTTAGAGTAAACGTTACTGCATCAAGCATGTATGCCTCATGCTTGTAATTAGGGGAGTGAGAGCGCGTTCGTTTGGACACATGCTCGATGGATAGATCCAGGTTATAAATCGGAATGTGTAGGCTTTGTTTCTCGATACGAGGAATACGAAAATGGAATTTATTGTAACGTCGATAAAGTGTTCCTCACCCACTCCATTACATTGTATTTACTGTAAACTTAAAAAAAAATGAGTGAGATGTATGCTTTGGCGATGGTTATTACTCCCCTTTTTGGCCGGAGCCCATTTCCTGTAAATAACATAGCGGTGTCGAACCGTTTGGTTTGTTTTATTCCCTCAACATTATATTTATAGAGCCACGTTTTCAAAGTTTGTGCAAGTCTATTTTGACAATTTTATAATTTGTGTTGAAACATCAGTCTTTTGTTTTTTAAATATTTAAATTGATTAAAGAATACAACAGCCCTCATTATCATCTTCAAACTCATTCAGCCCTGGTGACGCCTTGAGTTATCATTTGGAGCTGTCTAATCCGGTTAGACTTAATTTTCCTATGTGCATCTCATGCATTTTCCTTCCTGTCGATACAAAAAATGTGCAAATCGCTACACAATATCTTTAAGGTATCAAACTTGTCTATGCATATTCAGCTTTATGATTTTCTTCTTTGGAAGGTCAATAAAAGAATCGGGTCGGGGTATGGGGTGGGGGGGCAAAAGTAGGATTTGTCGATTAAATAGAATCACAATCCTTTTTGCCGTATATTAACATATTTTTCAGTCTGCCACTTCTGCTGATCCCTTAGCTCAAAGCCACGCTTCGGCAACTTTGTCAAGTGTAAGTACCTGAACAGTTAAACAGGGTTGTTTTAATAGTGTAGAAAATATTCGATATTTCTGTTCAAACACGTATTTTGTTTTTGAAATATGGACATTGATTAAAGAATTCCTTTAAGTAAGCGTTCTTACTGATCTGGACAGTTTTATCTTCTTAAGCAAAGTTTTAATCATAACACTCAAAACTAGCAGGACAATAATGCGAGATGTTTACTCCCTATCAGACTACCACAACTGCTGAAGAGAACAATGTAACGGCCGGAAGCTTAATCGCTACAGCCTCATCAATTGTAAGTACTCTTTACACTTCAATAGAAGTTGAAATAAAAACCTACACATGCACATACTATCATTAGAAACTTACTGCAGACTTTCCTCAAATTGCAAGGGCTGACTTAGGAAAAGTTTGGGCCGCGTCCGTCCGTGTGTCCGTCCGTCACTTTTCGTGTCCGCTCTGAAACTGTAACAGTTTTCATTACATCTTCTTCAAACTTCCTGTAAAAGTGTTTAGGTATTTAATCTGGGTGTAGTTAAATAACAGGTGTAATGGCATCAGGCACTTCAGAGTTATTGCCCTTCAATTAGTCAAATTAGCCTTTTCTTGGTTTGTCCGGTCTGTAACTGAGTTTTTATCCAATCGTCACCAAACTTCTGGAAAATATTTTTAGGTATAACATCTGGGTCAAGCTCGATAACCACCTAAATCGGAATAGACAATTTGAAGATGTGGCCCTTTAATAAGTAAAATTGCCCTATATAACCGGAGTATGGCCCTTGATTTAGTAAAATTGGCATATTTCAGCATGATTGTCCGCTCATTAACTGGAACAATTATCATTTATTTTCAGAAAGCTTCCTGAAAATGTGTATGCCCCCAGCACTTAAAAACTGTGGATGGGTGTTTTATAGGTTTGCTTCTGTCTGCCTTATTCCCTTACGGAACATGTACGCTGTTATGCTTTTATGTAGTGTCAAAGTTGGAGTTTGGGGAATCCGTGTCGCGGATACATTTCTTTTCTTCTTTTTTTTCTTTTTTTTGGGGGGGTCATCTTTTCAGGAAAATCCTGGAGCTGCATCTGAATGTGAACAAAGTATATGAAAAGTTTGTCATATAAACGGTGTAACTCTAAAACAGTAGCTAAATGAGAATGCAAGAACTGATAGAACATATTACTAATGTCACATTTTGTCCCTCCATCTAAATCTAATATACATGTTTCAAGTTGTTTGACAGAGCAATGTACCAGCCACAAGCCATGCCTCTGGAACTTTGTCAAGCGTAAGTACTCTACAAAGTATTGTTTTGAAACTGGTCGATAGAAATACATTTAGATATGCGCAAAAAAATCACCATTCCTTGGGAACACCAGGTTATATGTATTTAACATCTCAACACTCACTGTAAGCATCCCTTTTAAATTTTTTTGATTGGTCTTTTTTAACAAAAATGTAAAATGATATCATTAAAATCGTTCATTTTATTTTCATTATAGCACTTAAACCAAGCAGTTTAAGATTTAAATATGCTTTTCTCCCTATCAGTCTATTACCACATCTGCTGAGGAGAGGAATGTTGCTTTCGAATACCGTACCGTTACACATGCCGAAAACATTACCGCTATAGCCTCGTCAAGCGTAAGTTCTCTTAATACTTAAATTGACTTATTAAATCCTAAGAGTTCATGGAAACTGGAATAACTTAGGAATATTTATTTGCTAAAATCAAAACTGTAATAATGCAATTGTGTCCAGATTTTTGTCTTTGATCTTAGAAAAAATTTAATTTTTGGGTTCAGCACATCCAAAAACGTATTAGAGAGGTGATTCACCTATGTTGAAACACTATTTTACTTACTGGTTTCGAACTATATGCATACATTCCAAAATAATTTATTTTGATATATCACGCAACACATTTCATTATTTACTCTGTGCTGTAATGCTGAATACAGTTGGAACATGTTTATTTGGATGGCAGTCGTCAGTCATGCACTGTATAGTTTTTTCAATGGCGATATTGTGATGGTTATTACAGATGCTATATGCGCCACTGTCAAGCGATTCCGACTTTGAGGATTCGGAAACACCAACTGTCCGTCTGAGAAGACAGATTCTATTGCCGGTAACATATTTCTTTTTGAATGGCATGTACCAAAAACAAGTATATTGGAAGAAAGATGTATTAAGTAAATTGATGTTTAACTATGAACCAATTCTTTGAACGCATTTTGACCATTAAATTGTAGTTTAATATCTAGTCTGCCTAGTCAAAAGTAAGTGATAAACACATTTGTATGGAAGTATTCTTTATATTGTGTTGTTGCATTGGAGATACTTGTGTCAATCAGGTGAGCCCGATTGCGAGGCAAAAAATTGCTATCTCTTCAAAACTTAACAAAACAAAACAAAATTTGCAGTAAATCATATAAAACATGTCTTTTTACCTAAAACCTATCAGGTGCGTTTTCTGGAGGGTCAATAAAAGATTTGGTTCAAGGGGTCAAAAGTAGGGTCTGTCGTTTACAAGCACCAAAATCGTTATTTGGCTTATATTTACTCTCTTTTTTTCATTTCAGTCTACCACTTCTGCTGCTCCCTTAACCCCAAGCCACGCCTCGGCAACTTCATCAAGTGTAATAACATCTTTTAATAAAGTTGATGCAGTATTGTAATGTATGATAATTTTTTTCGAACAAATAGACAAAATGCAAGATGTCTATTGTATTTTTACGTTAAACAGTTTCCAGGTTACCTTTTATAGGGTATACGCTGCTAGAAATCCGTATTATACAACTTGTTAACACGCTACACGTGCAAGTTTGTACGCGAAAGCGCCTTATCTGTGTTTTTTATTTTAGAATTAAACACAAAACCGCTCCTTCTTTGTATATATGCGCGCGTGCCGGAGTTGTGTTAGAGTAAACGTTACTGCATCAAGCATGTATGCCTCATGCTTGTAATTAGGGGAGTGAGAGCGCGTTCGTTTGGACACATGCTCGATGGATAGATCCAGGTTATAAATCGGAATGTGTAGGCTTTGTTTCTCGATACGAGGAATACGAAAATGGAATTTATTGTAACGTCGATAAAGTGTTCCTCACCCACTCCATTACATTGTATTTACTGTAAACTTAAAAAAAAATGAGTGAGATGTATGCTTTGGCGATGGTTATTACTCCCCTTTTTGGCCGGAGCCCATTTCCTGTAAATAACATAGCGGTGTCGAACCGTTTGGTTTGTTTTATTTCCTCAACATTATATTTATAGAGCCACGTTTTCAAAGTTTGTGCAAGTCTATTTTGACAATTTTATAATTTGTGTTGAAACATCAGTCTTTTGTTTTTTAAATATTTAAATTGATTAAAGAAAACAACAGCCCTCATTATCATCTTCAAACTCATTCAGCCCTGGTGACGCCTTGAGTTATCATTTGGAGCTGTCTAATCCGGTTAGACTTAATTTTCCTATGTGCATCCCATGCATTTTCCTTCCTGTCGATACAAAAAATGTGCAAATCGCTACACAATATCTTTAAGGTATCAAACTTGTCTATGCATATTCAGCTTTATGATTTTCTTCTTTGGAAGGTCAATAAAAGAATCGGGTCGGGGTATGGGGTGGGGGGGCAAAAGTAGGATTTGTCGATTAAATAGAATCACAATCCTTTTTGCCGTATATTAACATATTTTTCAGTCTGCCACTTCTGCTGATCCCTTAGCTCAAAGCCACGCTTCGGCAACTTTGTCAAGTGTAAGTACCTGAACAGTTAAACAGGGTTGTTTTAATAGTGTAGAAAATATTTGATATTTCTGTTCAAACACGTATTTTGTTTTTGAAATATGGACATTGATTAAAGAATTCCTTTAAGTAAGCGTTCTTACTGATCTGGACAGTTTTATCTTCTTAAGCAAAGTTTTAATCATAACACTCAAAACTAGCAGGACAATAATGCGAGATGTTTACTCCCTATCAGACTACCACAACTGCTGAAGAGAACAATGTAACGGCCGGAAGCTTAATCGCTACAGCCTCATCAATTGTAAGTACTCTTTACACTTCAATAGAAGTTGAAATAAAAACCTACACATGCACATACTATCATTAGAAACTTACTGCAGACTTTCCTCAAATTGCAAGGGCTGACTTAGGAAAAGTTTGGGCCGCGTCCGTCCGTGTGTCCGTCCGTCACTTTTCGTGTCCGCTCTGAAACTGTAACAGTTTTCATTACATCTTCTTCAAACTTCCTGTAAAAGTGTTTAGGTATTTAATCTGGGTGTAGTTTAATAACAGGTGTAATGGCATCAGGCACTTCAGAGTTATTGCCCTTCAATTAGTCAAATTAGCCTTTTCTTGGTTTGTCCGGTCTGTAACTGAGTTTTTATCCAATCGTCACCAAACTTCTGGAAAATATTTTTAGGTATAACATCTGGGTCAAGCTCGATAACCACCTAAATCGGAATAGACAATTTGAAGATGTGGCCCTTTAATAAGTAAAATTGCCCTATATAACCGGAGTATGGCCCTTGATTTAGTAAAATTGGCATATTTCAGCATGATTGTCCGCTCATTAACTGGAACAATTATCATTTATTTTCAGAAAGCTTCCTGAAAATGTGTATGCCCCCAGCACTTAAAAACTGTGGATGGGTGTTTTATAGGTTTGCTTCTGTCTGCCTTATTCCCTTACGGAACATGTACGCTGTTATGCTTTTATGTAGTGTCAAAGTTGGAGTTTGGGGAATCCGTGTCGCGGATACATTTCTGTTCTTCTTTTTTTTCTTTTTTTTGGGGGGGTCATCTTTTCAGGAAAATCCTGGAGCTGCATCTGAATGTGAACAAAGTATATGAAAAGTTTGTCATATAAACGGTGTAACTCTAAAACAGTAGCTAAATGAGAATGCAAGAACTGATAAAACATATTACTAATGTCACATTTTGTCCCTCCATCTAAATCTAATATACATGTTTCAAGTTGTTTGACAGAGCAATGTACCAGCCACAAGCCATGCCTCTGGAACTTTGTCAAGCGTAAGTACTCTACAAAGTATTGTTTTGAAACTAGTCGATAGAAATACATTTAGATATGCGCAAAAAAATCACCATTCCTTGGGAACACCAGGTTATATGTATTTAACATCTCAACACTCACTGTAAGCATCCCTTTTAAATTTTTTTGATTGGTCTTTTTTAACAAAAATGTAAAATGATATCATTAAAATCGTTCATTTTATTTTCATTATAGCACTTAAACCAAGCAGTTTAAGATTTAAATATGCTTTTCTCCCTATCAGTCTATTACCACATCTGCTGAGGAGAGGAATGTTGCTTTCGAATACCGTACCGTTACACATGCCGAAAACATTACCGCTATAGCCTCGTCAAGCGTAAGTTCTCTTAATACTTAAATTGACTTATTAAATCCTAAGAGTTCATGGAAACTGGAATAACTTAGGAATATTTATTTGCTAAAATCAAAACTGTAATAATGCAATTGTGTCCAGATTTTTGTCTTTGATCTTAGAAAAAATTTAATTTTTGGGTTCAGCACATCCAAAAACGTATTAGAGAGGTGATTCACCTATGTTGAAACACTATTTTACTTACTGGTTTCGAACTATATGCATACATTCCAAAATAATTTATTTTGATATATCACGCAACACATTTCATTATTTACTCTGTGCTGTAATGCTGAATACAGTTGGAACATGTTTATTTGGATGGCAGTCGTCAGTCATGCACTGTATAGTTTTTTCAATGGCGATATTGTGATGGTTATTACAGATGCTATATGCGCCACTGTCAAGCGATTCCGACTTTGAGGATTCGGAAACACCAACTGTCCGTCTGAGAAGACAGATTCTATTGCCGGTAACATATTTCTTTTTGAATGGCATGTACCAAAAACAAGTATATTGGAAGAAAGATGTATTAAGTGAATTGATGTTTAACTATGAACCAATTCTTTGAACGCATTTTGACCATTAAATTGTAGTTTAATATCTAGTCTGCCTAGTCAAAAGTAAGTGATAAACACATTTGTATGGAAGTATTCTTTATATTGTGTTGTTGCATTGGAGATACTTGTGTCAATCAGGTGAGCCCGATTGCGAGGCAAAAAATTGCTATCTCTTCAAAACTTACCTCTCTCTTTTTTCGTCACTATTGTTGATCTGTTTGACGGGTTGACGTGAAAATGACGTCATAAAATCATTGACATCTGCCGCATCAGACGAATTATTTTCCGCCGAATCGAAAGTTTGCTTCGGCGGAGAAATAATGTTTTCTGTATTACATCAACGTTGAATGTTACATCTCTACATCGTATTTTTAACCATTATTGAAATTAAAAACATAGGATTTCGGTATGTCTGTTTATTGTATTATATATTGTGAAATGCGCATTTTCAGCTGATTCGTTTGATATAATTATCATGACGCTATGTTAAAAAATAAAAATAAATTTAGAAAACATGTACATCACATGCGCAATCTTCTGGGTGGGTGGACTTTTTGTCGTTACGTCTCAGTGTCATTTTGGTGTGTTTTCATATTCAAATGTCGGACAAAAACAGTTTACACTTCAATTGTTAACATCATCAAAATACAATATCATTGAATGTGAAAACAGGACCCACTCAACGTGATTAAGAAGAATGAAACTTCTGCTCTTGGAGTTATGGAGCTCGTGTTTTTTAACTGTAATTCCAAACACCTTTTATTTTGTAAATCTATATAACCTTCAGTTAATAAATTATGGCTAAGAATAATGCCGTTATAATAGATATTTACCAACAAATTTCGATTGAATATGCATTCCAAGAACGTGTTGTTGGTTCTTAAGCTTTTTGGTTTCAATAAATGTAAACAGTTTCTTTGATTTTTTTTTACTTAGAGAAAGAGAAGACCAGCTGATGCAGCGGTGAATCATGCAGAGGAATCAAGGTAATGCATATACTTATAAAAATAATTATTTCTAAGCATTCAAAGGCAATCTAAAAACGTCTCGCATAGTTTTTAACTAAAATGTAGAAATAAATAGATAATGTAATTTGTAGTTCGTTGGTTATGCTCACAAGTAAACAAGCCAATTAAATATGTCATGGTTAGATAGCTGAAGGGGCTGCTCCACATGGCTATGCTGTTCTTGCATAGACAACATGTTATGGTTGGCTTCTTGTACACAGTTTCGCAGAAAATTAAAAAAATGTGATATGCTCGATCTAGCATAAATTCGATGTATTGAATAAGCAGGACTTAATCATTAACAAACACTCAATCAGCTTCAGGCCATTTTTAAACATGTATCTTAATTAGTTTAAGAGATGATTGCAAGATATATTTATTGAATCGTACATTAGTTATGAGTAATATTAAGTTACCATACTAAAGCCGGGTTGAGTACATGTTAACTGGTGAGATGTTCTGTACTACAGTTTCGGATAGCTCAATCGGTAGAGACGCTGCCCTGTAAGCAGAGAGTCCCGGTTTCGAGTCCCGGTCAGACTGCATATTTTTCTCACCTTGTTATAATACTCCAAAATTCGGCTCTTTTATCACACGTCTCAAAGTTGTTTGGAGTCTGACTGATTTGGCATTTCTTAGTCTTCTCGCTATCCATTATATTTTTGCGGGATATTTAACCTTAATTAGCCACATTTGCATGATGTCGTTATTGCTTTAAACCATGTGGCCTGGCCATTAATTTACGCACATGACAATACGACATTTTCCTTTCCCAATGTTGAATACAATTGTTGATATTTTTCAAGTGAACCATCAAGACAACTCCTTATGAAGGTGTCTCTTCTTTAATGTCAAACATATTCCCATGAACTTCAGGCCCCAGTCAATGATAGATATCGTGGACAGTGAGGATGAAGAGATTGCACGAGCCATAGACGCTAGCCTGCGTGACATGCAGGAACCGATCAGGTAAACCAATGGAGTTATTATGATCGGGTAAAAGTACTACTACAACTTGCCACTGCTTAGCTTGTGATCGAGTCTTTGGTTGATTATATAGGAAGTTATTCACGTTCTATTACTGCGTAAACGCTTCCTTTTGACTTCATTTTAATATAATATTTGGACGGGGTTACAGGTCTTAACTAGCATAACAGCAAACTTAGACTTGCTAACGCTTCCTATCCTGCGTATAGGAAGTTGGAACTAGTTTTACCTTCCTCTGGGGCTAGATAACTTGCGGTACCCCATCAAAGCATATTATCTTACGCCTTTCATCGTCGTTGCTAATCGTACTTTTTTTTTAAGCAAGTCTTTAAGGTATTTCTGTAAAGCCGTTTTTTATTATTATAGTGTCACCACTCGTAATTAAGGTAAGGGCCCTTTTTGGCCATTAGGAGAAGGGGCCAGGGGACCTCATGAGGGTGAATTTTCGCGGCGTTTCCATTTTATGGGGATTTTTTTACTTACTCTCTTATTACTACATTTGTACTGATCGAACAATATGCATTGCTTTGTTTCATAATTAGGTATAATTAAGTAGATGTACTTGATAAAAAACTGAGATAAATAATCATGAGGCACTTTTTTCTAAAAAAAAAATTATTTTTTTTTTAAAGGGATTTTTTTCACGAAAAGGGGAAAAAGGTATACTTTTTTTATCTGGGACGGGGCCGATATTCGGCCCCAAAAACGGCAGATCGAGGGCCCTGAAGGTCCAAGCCTCTTGACCTAATGAGACACCTTGCACGATATCTTTCGAATCATTTCCTTATTAACAGGTGCCATGCAAGTGGGAAGTCGGTAAAAGTTCATATAACAAACTGCTAGATGACATCCCTTGATAACTTTGGAGTTATTGCCCCTTTTCACATAAACTTTTTTCCATTTTTGCGGTACGCCTACATTATCAACCGTAAGCCCTAGGTTCATCAAACTTCAAAGGAATGTTGCTAAGCATAAGTTCGGGTGCATTACCATATTTTGGATGACAACCCATTGATAACTTTGGAATTATTTCCCCTTTTCACCTAAACTGTTACACATTTTGTGTCACGCCTTACTCATAATGCATGAAACCTTGGGTCTTAAAACTTTCTGTCCTCAAGTCTATACTTGGGGACATATTATTTTATCCTTTCTGTTGGTTGGTTTGTTGGTTGAGTTGGTAAGTTGGTTTGCGTTAAACTTTAATATTGGCCATTACTTATGCAATATTAAAGATAGGAACTTGATATTTGGCATGCATGTGTATCTTTTGGAGATGCACCAATTGAGATGGGACATGTAACGGTTAAGGTCATCCACAAAGGTCAAAGACAAATATATTGCAGGTTAGTATTTCAAGAGCTTTGCTCATCGTCGTATTTTGAAGGCGGCGAGGAATACAAGATCTTCGCACACAACTTCGAGGGCTTGGAGCGAGAGGAGTACGGGCTTGTAGAAAACCTTGTTAGGCTGTCTTTGGTCCATGACGGACCAGGACTTTGTATACTCAACCCTTCTCTGGCGAAGCTGATGTGATTACCGACGTCATTTGACGGTTTTAAAACCATTGATCTCCCCAACCCCGAGGTCATAGACATCATCAACAAGGTAAACCATTTTATTGGAAACTTTTTCACCTAACTATTGCATTTGTTCAGATTTTGATTTATCCTGTATAGATATAGTTTTCAGGACAGTTTTATAAAAGTTTTCATTAGGTGAATTGTTTAAAAGCATTTTCTTCGAATTTCTGTTTGTTGACAAGTTTGCCATTTGTTATTTGAGTTTAACACCATCCAATCTCAGGAAGACCTTGATCAGTTCCAAGTTGACCATGGGGATTGGGTGGCCGACCAGGGCTCTGCTTGTTCGAAGATGAAGCTGCAAGACACAGCCGACGTTGCCAGAGGGCTATGTTGCATATTGTAACTAGATACAGACTATAGATAGCTGCATGCTTGAATAACCTTACTATTACATTGTACAGTGAGGATAAGCCAGTCTCACTTGAGCCACCAACGTAGTAACATCATTAAAGAGTATAGCGCACATTTGTGTTTGTTATTACTTAGACTATTCACATGAGTGAAAGAACAACTACGCATAACATTCAAACATGAAACAGGCTACTTAAGCAGACTATATATTACAGGTATTTAAAAATGGTAGGAATTGTGATATTACCGATTAATAATAACAAGGGCAAATCAATCAGTAGCCAACCTTGCCTAATCCCTGTTTCTGCCTGCCCAATTCGTTATCGGTTTTCATGTCTTGTTTGTTAATGAACGTTAGTCGTTGATATACACAGCTATGCCCCTATCGACTACTCGTGGCAAATCAGCTCTCTGGACGTTGTCTGGCAAACCTTAAGGAGCTTAATAAATTGTTTTCCATAAAGTGCAACTGTAAACATGTCAATAACTGCCTTAAAATGTATATGTACAGGATATCTGCTGAAGTTACTCAGTTTAAAGAGGGAATAAATCAAGTTTTCGGACTCTGGGATATCATGGCATCCCATCCAGAAGTGTGCCTGCCATTGCTAAGCCGTGCACCAGAGCCGTTAACAAGAACCACGCTGAGAGATTTATTTGAGCCGGTTTACAGTGTGGCCGGTAGCAACAATCGTGCGCAAGAAGAGGAAACGGTGTATGCGTGGGAGGCATTTCTTCAGGATATTGAAGGTGTACTATGTTGTCCTTAGTTGTGTGCTAAGAGGACAGCATCAAAATATAGTCCTTTTTCAGGTGAAGTTGGTCATTAGGATATATGTCAGCAGTGAAAAAATCATGCAAATTAATGATGTAAGAGAAAACATATCTTAAGTAAATCTTATTCACTTCAAATAAACAAATTTAGTGTATAGGGGGTTGCAAATATTCTTTTCCTGCCTTCATACTTGCGAGTTTCTGAATATTCTTACACACTAAGCATATGCGATGAGCATTTGATATGTTGGTAACCTAGGCCTCAATCTCTAGTAATATACCGGTAGGATTTCTGTATGTACAGGACGGCATAAATAATGGTACACAATGCACTTAAGTTTGTATGTGAATGAAAGCAACCAGTATGGTATACACAACGGGTGTTTGGGTAAGGTGTTTCATTACTGGCTTTGTTACATCCAAACATAGTGAAAAAGGCGACGGAAAAAGGGGAATATGCAAATTCACCCTTTTGAGTCTCATCAGGTCAAAACGTTGTTTTTCATTGCATCAACAGTATAACTTAAAATGAAATTAGAAAATATTTTGAATCATATAAAACGACCGAATCTATAATATTACTGTACAAAAATAATTTAATCCTAGGTGATTGCATGCTTATGATTAATCGTGTATAGCTTAAAATATTAGTTGGAAAATAAATTACACACTTTGCAGTTGAATGTCCCATGCATGTGTGTTGTACAGGTTGCTATGGCATCGCACCATTACGTACATTTGCATTAGATCATATTTTCTAGGACTGTTGTTGACCTTTCATACTATAAAATATGCATGCATTGTTAAAAAAAACCTACAGAACAGGATGGTGTTGAAATGATGTTTTAACAATATTTACCCTAAGTTTAAAGAGGTTATCGATTTGTTTCTGGTTCAAGGTGTTTTGTTAGTGAGTGGCAATACGCTGAAGTAAGTTTTGTTTTACAGTAAGTGTATCTGTGTATGAGTGTTAAATTTACCATATATCACCTCTTAAAAAATACGTATTTTCAGACAAAGAAGTTCCAGTAAGTTTTGAAGATTTGCTGGTATTTGTGACTGGGGCAGAGAAGATTCCTCCCTGCGGATTTGCCACGAAACTTTACATTGAGTTTTACTCAAATGAGGTTGGCTAACAGAGATTACCATATGCATCCACCTGTACACTACCAATTTCCTTGCCAAGAGGGATTGCAAGTCCTGATGAACTATGGGAGCTTCTTGTGAGATCACTAAAGGAATCGCTCGGTTTTGGAAAGATCTGACATACATTATGCCAAAAATGTAATCTTTATATGTTTGGTGTTGTTAATGTACTCTTTGAACATGCCAATGTAAAATGCCATTACTTTGAATAAATGAAAACTGCAACGTTTAATAAAGTTATGTACACATATGATTGATGCAATCTGTAATGATAGTTTTATTACAGTAATGTTTGATTTATTACCTCTTAATATGTCACTTTTCCTTAAAAAAAATGTACATAAACTACTTTAAACAATGCGTTGTGTACGCCCCCTTCTTCAAAGAAGAGGGGGTATATTGTTTTTGGAATGTCTGTCTGTCATTGTGTTTGTCTGTCTTTGTGTGTTTGTCCCAAAACTTTAACCTATGTTAAAGTTTGGCCTTACGTTTTGCAATATTGATCATAGAAACTTGATATTTGGCATGCATTTGTATCTCATAGAGCTGCACATTTTGAGTGGTGAAAGGTCAAGGTCATCCTTCAAGGTAAAAAAAACAAAATCCAAGGAAAGTAACAAGCTTTAAACGGAGATAACATATTTGTGTGTATTTCTTATTGGCCTATGGGTGTGCGCTTAATATGAATATTCTTTGAATTATTACATTTGAAGTGTTATTGTTTAAATTGATTATTGACGTCTTCATTGATTGGACATTCTTTAATATGATTGTTGATTCATGTTATCGATTCGCTGTGTAACAAGGACAAATAAAATTTGATTATCATTTAAATGTTTTATTTGTGTTTCAATATGACTCATTCTAAGGATCGAACGGTTAAAGTTTTTCGTTAAATTATGACTTAGAATGAGTTCGTTTTAATAATAACTTGCGGATAACAGTTGCATGTTAAATTTTGACTTTTTAGCTAGAAAATATAAGTATCCACAGTTTCTTAAAATATGCAGGGTTG
Organism: Dreissena polymorpha; assembly: GCF_020536995.1. Classification (NCBI taxonomy): domain Eukaryota; kingdom Metazoa; phylum Mollusca; class Bivalvia; order Myida; family Dreissenidae; genus Dreissena; species Dreissena polymorpha. Next base: position 48,795,039 of record NC_068356.1, on the reverse strand, counting down.
ATTGAGTTAATTTCTTGGATTGATATTGGACAAGTAAACAATTTTATTCACCATTTGAACAATGACACTATCTTCATTATAGTCTTTAAGCAAACCAAACATTTCCACACCCTTTCAGTCATTGTATGTAGTATTTTGCATGACCGCACTAGAACTTTGTAACTTAATGTAAAAAGAGTTAATGGTTTACCCATTATCCTGTTTCGAATCAACCTAAATTGTGAAGTCCAGTCGCTGCCTTAGGTACCCTGCCTAAATGTACAGTGTTGGTCGAATGTGCCTGTATAATGCCACTGCTTCATTAAAACAAGTTGGTGCCACTTTTGAATCTCCAGCCATAATGTTGACACATATTTCATACACCTCTGGGTCACAGCATACAAGAGACCGGATTTCAACAACGCTACTTTGATCATTGATGTCATTTTGTGAAACTGGACATATAAAGTCATGTGTATTCAAAAGACCAGGAAATTGGAAAAGTATATTTGGCGGGCCACTTGGGGCAACGGTATTACGCGATCTCCGTATTGAATGCCTGTTCCATATGGTTGAAGCTAAGTCCAAATGCACTGAAACGAAAAAAGGTATAAATTAGTCTGTATTTGTCCATTTCATATGTGCGTTTAAGCTTCCATAGGCCGAGTTATTGTAGCAAAAAGTGCAGTTGTGTTCGTCAGAAAAGATTGCGACAAAGAAATAGCACCTTGTATGTAATACCATTACTCAACATTGTCCGATCTGTGACAACACTGCAAATGTTACCATTTGGGTGACATCAGTTGGAAAAAACATATACTGTGTTGAAAAATAAATACATTTAGTAAATATCTGCGAATGGGATTTTCCGCATGGTTTAAGTTTAAGGCAATATCCTCCTACGCTTATGAACTAAGAAAGGTACTCTCAAATTTAGTATGATGATGATGACGATGATGTTGAAGATACACTGAGAGTCTGCGTCCATCTTTGATGCACATGCTGGATGAGATAAATCTATCCCCTTGTTGTCTCCCCTGATTTTTGAAAACGCGACAGTCGATATGCGTTATTATTACAGCGAAATTTGAACATTATAATATCGCGTGTCGCCGCGACTGCCGCGCAAAATATCGTGTGTCGTCTGAAATTAAACCGCGACAGTCGACAGGCGATATTATTACAGCGATATTTGAATAATATAATATCGTACGTCGCCGCGACTGTCGCGCAAATTATTGTGCGTCGCTTTGTGTATCGTGCGTCGCGCTTTGAACGCGACACACGACACATGATATTTTGCGCGACAGTCGCCTTTTTTCCGCGTCAGTCGCCTATTTTGTCTACATCTGTTGTCCAAACTTCATCTAACTTGGTCAGAATGTTTAACTTGATAAAATCTTGGACGAGTTCGAAATCAGGTCAGTTAGGTCAAGAAGTAGGTCACTAGGTCAAATCTTGAAAAAAAATATATTGATTTAATTCCAGATGAGTGTAAAATAAGGTTAGTTTAAATCCAAATATTAGGTCACTAGGTCAAATCTTAGAAATAGTTTTGAACACTCTAGAGGCTGATAGCTTTTAGCCTAATCCTTCTCAAATTAAGTCTGAATGTTGCTCTTGATAAAATCTTTTATTCGTGTGAAAATTGGTCAGTTGGGTTTAAATGTAGGTCAAATGGGAAACTGTGCACAATTCTAACACCACACGCGACTTGTTTTCTATAGACAAAGAAGGAATTCAAGTGTGGGTTATTCTGCAATAATAATGGGCGGAGCTTAATGTTTCGAAAAAAGTTTCGACTTAATAAAATATTGCAGTAAAATGCACGTGCTTAAACCCGATATAAAAGAAATGTAATTAATGAAGTATATAAATGTAATGAAACAACAAATTTTATATTTGGTGATAAGTGGCATAACCACGCCTACAAAGAATTTTATTTGTTAACAGTAAGGAAACGTAATTAAGAAAACATTAAGGTAGCGCACCTCTAATGATTTCCCGCAATTTATTTTACGATCATTGCCGATCTTCAATGATCGGTTATTTCCGAGAGATGCATTTTATTTTTTTCAAACTTCGAATTTGGATATAAGTTTACGTAATTCCTTTAGAATACATTATTTTCACAATAAATATTGACTTTGATCCAAATATCATCTGAAAAAATACGATTTCGCCATTTCTTCTAAGATCGACCAGCCTTTTTACCTGTCTACTTATGGATATCTAATTTAAGCTTCCGAAAATATGAAGTTGTCGTGGCCGAGTGGTTAAGGCGATGGACTTCAGATCTTTTGGGATCTTCCCACGCAGGTTCGAATCCTGCCGACATGGCATACTTTTTGCGACGCGTTTTATTTCTTTTCTTACGTAATTTGATTTAATACAGCATATATGCTATGTTTATTGTTAAATATGTTGACATTTTTATGCACATACTTCAATTTTTAAAATTAAAACAACGTTATGGCTTTATTGGGTGATTTACTGCTGAAAATACGAATGATGCATGTTGCATTTTTATTTTTATTTCAAAAAGTAAACGGTAAATCTGTCTATTTCTTGGCATTTGTGCTGTATATAGTTTTTCTATAAAAACGACGTATAATATATAACTTAAATGATACTATTTTGAATTTTATGACACTTTCTTTTTAACCGACCCAATTTTTACTTGGCTGAAATGACTTACATTACATTGCGCTTTTCCATAGATAAAAAATTGTAAAAAATAAATGTCTGTAAAAGAATACTTATTTCATCTTGTTTAACCTTTAAACACCTTTACTGCATCTGTACACACCAACTGCATGCCCATATTTGGAAATTTGAATGAATTATGGAACGTTTATATACCCCAGGGGTGAAAATAAACTGGACAAAAGCCGAGAGTGGGGGTGGTTTTCAAAAAATCGGTATATTTTTTTTAAAAGCATGGAAAGCCTACCTACAAATTTACATGTAGTTCAGTGAGATGATGCTGATTAAGAAAATAATTAATTCGATTATATTTGGATATGTGCCCATTAGGGGTGCGCTACCTTAAAAGCATGTCAGCTTTTCAGTAGCATCAATACACGTGACGTCATTTAGTTTCTACGATTTTTGTTCACAATGAAGTTGACGTCATTTGCAAAATATTTGTGAATGAAAACAACTTTATATGTTTGTACAATTCAATGACTTCACTAATTAGTGTTTTTCTAATTTACGATGTCATGAAGTCGCTTTAAAAACATAAGGTTGGTTTTCGCGTGGCGGATCAAATATATTGAACAAACGAACAGTATATCAAGTGAGTTTGTACCAAATGACTTTCTATCAAACCCCTCTGGATCCGCGCATGTAGCTCCAAAGGTCATTTCTCACAAGCAACTTACCAACAGGGTCATACACACGAAGGATGGTGGAAACGTCCTGTGTCCTCACGTGTAGGCCATTGGCAATACACCGCTGCCTCATCATCCGATAGCCATGTGATCGCAAGATGCTTGGACCTCTGAGTAAATGAAGTCGAGAATGGCTGGCATAGCGCTGTACCTTCTCCGGCGTATATCTAAGCATCTTAGAACACGGTGCAGCTGGCGTAAACTGATATCAATCTCATGTAACTCACTCAACAGCGTACGTATTTCATTATATCGAAGACCTTCATTGAAATAGCCCCGTATGAGTTCATCTAGATCTGTCATGTTTACGAAATTTTCAACAACAGTGAATTTAATGAATGATCTAATGCAAGGATTCTAATTAGCCGATTAATTTGAGGGAACAAGATAGTATCTTGTTCCCTCAATATAATCCGCGTCTGTGATTGGCCGATTATCTTGTGCGCACAATATAGCGATTGTGTTTTCAAGTCTCAAAAAAAAAGAGACGGGAAAACAGAACTTGTGTTTTCCGTTCCAAAAACAAAAGACGTGAAAACAGAACTTGTGTTTTCTGCTCAAGAAAAAAAGTCGGAAAGACACAACTTTTGTTTTCCCGTCGCCAAAAAAAAATAACTCGTGAAAACAGACTTATTTTGTGTTTCCCAGAGTTAATTTTCTTTTGGCGACGGGAAAACATAACTTGTGTTTTCCCGATTTTTTTTGGAGCGGTGATGTCACCTTAGTGCCACCGTACAATTCAAAGGATCATGTAAAAATCTTTGCATCACTTCAACCTTGTGCCACTACAATGCCATACCACTTTTGGAGACTTTGTACCACATGTGAAAAAACAATTAAGCATTTGTTCACATATTATAAGGTCTAGATGTAAACTATAAAACTTAACACCATTGAAAGCTAAAACAAAATGTGATAGATAGCAATGATACACTGGGTAAAAAAGCAAATCATGCTGCTGCAATTAATCTTATTATAGAATTTGGTGTGAAAATATCTTACATGTACATATAGCTTACATTGTAAAAAAGGATTAGTATACATTCATTAATGTATTATTGAACTTCAAAATAATGTGTTTTATTAATCTTTATTCAGTCTCTTATCAGAGGTTTTCTTGGCCACTTTGGGAAAAGGAGTCTGGTCAAATTGGGAATTTTTCATCGACAAAGAAGACCGAATTGGGATTTTTTATCAACAAATATTGGCACATCAAACCTTCATTTGTAATAAACAGCATTTGTTTTGACTTGAATTAACAGCCTGTTTACACAAAGGCATCATTATGTTTAACACATCATTTGTTTATTATAATTAATAAAAATAACTATTAACTCGCCTGTTTATTTATCCATTTAATTTAAAATACGGCAATTTGCAATTTAATATCTAAGTTAAGTTTTGCTTAATGATCACATTATTTTATTTAAATATATTTCGATTGGCATGTAACATAAATGTGAAATCCACAACTCTTATCCGAATTTTACTACATGCATGGCGTATAATTAGCTGCTGTGGAAGTGACAACCACAACATGTATTTCGTGTGAAAGAAAAAAGTTCAAAACTTTCAAAAAAAGCACGAGCGATTGTCATATAAAAACTTTGTAGCGCAGAGAACATTGAAATTTTTACTTTGACAATAAAAAAATGTAGCGCGTGGTAATTATATTGTGTCACCAATATCGCGAACGCTGTTGATTTCTTAAAACGAAATAACATAAATGCGCTGTATCGGTTAAGTGCAGGGGTTTTCAGCTTTATATAACAGGGGCCTATTAAAGGCCCCTTCCAATTTGAAAATTTCTTGAAAATCGTGCAGTTTCCCCAAAAATCCTAACTTACACCAGCTTTTTCATTTCCCAAAGCAGTAATTTTAGAGAGAATTCTTCCATAAATGAGCAATTTCTTCCCAAAATCCATAGGCTAGGGCCTCTTCCCAATAAAGCGAGGAAAACCCCTGAAATGTAGATAGTTCAGTATTGAACCGATATTTCGTTGCTGTATACACCTTCCACGAGGGCTGCGTGTAACTCGGACGCTAAGCCACACAGAAGACGTTGCCATGCTGTAAGCTGATAACGTCAAACTGTTACAATTCAAGGGTGTTTGTCACACGAGTGTGTAAACACCGTGAAGGCAGGCAAAACTGGATTGAACTGGATTTATTGATGAGCATTTCAGAAGGGGATTTGTTCATGCTGGTTAAAAAACATATCCACAAAAGATAATTAAAAAAAACACTTTATTTCTTCTAAAATTGAAAAAAGTTCTAATTGGCGATTGGGATAACCCTCTTTTGGGATCAGGTCCATTTGCTTTGGGATCGGGACCGTCCGTTTTACAGCCTTTTTTTAAATAGCAGGAAATCCCCTGTTAGCATGTCACAATGAACAATTAACTATTTACCGAATTATTATATATTTATTTTGATTTTCACATTTTTTTATTACTTAATAAGAAAGTAAATATTCTTATTTAGTTTAAACGTAATGAAAGGAATTTGCGGCATACATCAGGTTATTGTAAATTGTGTTAGGTGCATAATCAGTGCGTATGGTTCGTTTGAATATTTAGTGTAATGACAAGCATCGATATTTTCTTGAATAAGACCTAATTGGCTGTATGATACGCATGCTTGTTAGGCTTTATTGCATGGTCAGGAATAATCATATTCGCATTTTATGTTCTTCTTTGCGACATTGTTAGGAAGTCACATTGAATATTCATTGTAGCTTTTCAGGGCCCGATTCCCTGGAGGTGCTGAGGGCTGTATTGTGGCAATTATGGGCTGAAAATAAAAATAAAATACATATTGTTGTTCTAAAAATAAGATTATGTTCTTCGAACTCGAGTACAGATTATTAATTTGAGTTTAGATAATACAATGTGTCTTGATTTTTACACACCATGTGCAGCTTTGTTGAGTTAATATATGTTTTAAGTTTTAAGTTTGTTGTCCAATTACGCTCATTTATGCATGTGACTTAAACCTGAGTGCGAAGCATTGGTGACTTGATACCACGAATTGAACCGTGACATTTTGTGTAATTTGACACACACTTATGACCTATACGAATTAATTCTAATCCGATAAGTCTTTATACTGACTTTTGGTTCTTGTATGTGTCTTTTATTTTACTTTCGTTCTTTGTATTTATTTCGTTACTACGCTCATCTTGTCAGAAACGGCTGTTAAATGTAGATTTATCTTGAAAAGTCCTATATATTAACACATTATAAGTCTTATCGATCAACACATTTAAGGATACATACATATATAAGTAATACTATTCTCTGTTAGCTGTATAAAAAGAACATTTCATGTTGAACAGTTCTTTGTTACAATTACACAATTATTTTAACATCGGTCCCAAAAAAGAACGCACACTTTTACGATTTTCCTTTGCACTATATAGTTGAGGCGTAGATTTTAAAAGTGTCATGCATAACTGGGACATCACTCTGCTTTTGTAACCTTTGTGTTTATATTAAACCAGGTTTTCCGAAGGAAAAAACTGGTTATTAGATTGGCGAATGCGGGCTGGCGGGCGGGCGGAACAAGCTTGTCCGGGCCATAACTATGTCGTTCATTGTCATATTTTAAAATCATTTGGCACATTTGTTCACCATCATTTGACGGTGTGTCGCGCGAAATAATTACGTCGATATCTCCAAGGTCAAGGTCACACTTTGAGTTCAAAGATCAAAATTGGCAATAAATGAGCTTGTCTGGGCCATAACTATGTCATTCATTGTGAGATTTTACAATTATTTGGCACATTTGTTCACCATCATGGGACGGTGTGTCGCACGAAAGAATCACGTCAATATCTCCAATGTCAAGGTCACCACAACTTAAAATAGATTTATTTTGAAACAAACTTACAAAGGGGGTTAATTTTGTTTGTTCATTTCAAAAGTTCAGTTGGAGTTGTCTCCCTTAATCAGATTTTTTTTCACAATGAAAACCTGGTTTTGTGACAATTTTGTCCCTTGTTTGAATTTAGATTGTGATCTTTTTATTGACTGTACTATAAAGTAAAAAGGAATGATACTAAGTCTCTATAACGCTCGAAATCAACGAACATTTCGTTAAGTAATTCGTCAAATAAAGCTAACACCTTAACAATCAGTGTTCCTTATAGCAATAGCCAAAATTTCAACGTTAGATGTGGTATGATTACATAGATTTTTGTAGATACAAAATGCTCGTTTTTATTAATTTGTGGCCACAATTAATTCCCGCGAATATATCTATTCATAGTACGCACGAACACCATTTTAGTGTTTATGTGTCGTATGAATGGATATGCAAAACAATAATAAAAACGAGCATTTTGTATCTACAAACATCTATTTTACCAGACCACATCTGACGTTTAACTTACGGCAACTGCCATAAGGAACACTGATTTTTAATTTGTTAAGTTTATTTTACGAACAATTGTACGAAATTTTCGTTGATTTTGAATAGTAATGTAACTTTAATTTAGCACGCGAGCAAGATATTTATTGTTTTGGTAAATTCAGCTTGTATCAATCATGCAAAACAGTATACGAAAATGATTGAATCGGAATTAATCCTTCTTCCTTTCTTTGCGGTAATACGAATGCAATACGTGGGTGTATTTGAATGTAAATATGTTAAAATGTTTATTACAGAACTGTTTGAAGGTTTTGATGTATTTACTGAACTTATAAATGCACCTTTGTTTATGTTAGGACATAGGAGCACAAGTGCTTCTCTTAATCTTACTTTCCTTCTTACTAAAAAAATTATATATAATTGTAAAATGAATGAAAAACTGCCTACCGTTATCGCGGCAAAATCATATTTTTCAATCCAGTATAATATTTTTAAGGATATGACTGCCTTTTGCAATTTAGATTCCAACTTAATAAGTTCAAATAAAGATTGGGACATTTTGTTAAGGCTATATCTTTATAAAAGAGTAACTTGCATCGTTCATCTCTATATTGATAATTCCAATATAAGTATCAAGTTGTAAACCGCTATATGTTATTACCTTAACTATGTAACTGCGAGCAGTTGTCTACTTTACAATACTGTTAGTTGAACATTGTGACTTGCATATATTAACAATATACTTATTCTTCAATTCATGTATATATTTATTGCTGTTCGCATCGTTCATCTCTATATTGATTATCCCAATATATGTATCCAGTTGTATACCGCTATATTTTATTACCTTAACGATGTAACTGCGAGCGGTTGTCCACTTTGCAATACTGTAAGTTGTACATTGTGACTTGCATATATTACAATATATTTATTCTTCAATTCATGTATACATGTATTGCTGTTAATGCATTAATGGCAGTTTGTGTATTTTTCATTACGCAGTATTTAGCGCTTGTATACAATGCAATATTGTACACCATGCATTACGATCTGTTATATATATTGATTATGTACGGTATGTAGGGGGATGCCCTCGACCCCCACATACCTATTGACGAGGCAAATAAAATATATAGAACGGAAAAAAAATGTCACTCAAATTCAGAACCTTAGTATGTAAATGTGGAAATTAAATGAGACTTCCTTTTTAATGTAAGGTAGTTTCAAAATAATGTATAAGCACATTGCTTGCAATAAAAACAATAAACTAATTGTAATGGTGTTACGAAACCACGTTTGTATTGGCTAAGCCATGTTACATGCTGACAGTTTACATTTTTATATTATGTATGTAGCTTTTAAAATAAGGTGATTTACCTTTAAAGATGTCTCGGAAGTAATGTAGACACCGTAATTTCATACAATTTAGCTAATTTGCTGCTGTTATCACGCTGATGCTTGCGACAAAAATGAACTCGGTACGAATATTTTGTTGCATTGCTTCTAATTCACCCAGTACGGTGTAATACCAGGTCATTAACTTACTATTAGGCCAGTGTTTGTAGCATTAGCTTAATGTAAGTAATTAGCGTAGACACATTTGCGACAATAATCTATATGTTTACTACTTCCTTGTATTGATTTAAACCGTTATTCGGTATCAAAGCACTACGTAACCTTAAATGGATTGTCAGCTCGAGGATTGTTATTAGGAAGTTTCTATCTGAAACCAATTACCACGACATACATATCGGATGCGTGCTTGTAAGCCTGATCATACTAGCCTTGCATGGGGAATCAGAATTGTTATTTACTGCGGTTGAATAGAAACAAAATATATTTTATAGTTTAACCATTATACTATCCCAATATAATAATATAATTGCGAGACTAGTTTGTATGTTATATGTGTACAAAAAATGAAGTAAATACATGTGTCATACAACATGATATTGCCTTCGCCATATTACGGCCATTTATATGTTTGTAATCTGCTATAAATGATGCTGACATTATACAATAGTTTTAACAGATTCGATACTTCATAATTTCGTATTTAAGTCGTTGTGTTTGGCGATCAACGTTTAACATATGGAATCACATCTTAAATGGTAAACTTAATCGTGCCTGTATTCATAACATCCACTTGGAAATAACCAATTCATTTATAACAAAATGAAGACAGTTACACATTTAAATCAAAAGCTGTTTGCAAGGTTAAACTCTCACTTAATAAATTTAGACCTAAAACACATGTAAATGAAAGGTAATCTGAACACAGGATCGTTCGAATTTCAATTTGCACAAAGTTCCGGTCGACCAATAGATCATGTATAGTGCCATGTGTTCAATAAATTTGAGGAGTAAGCATCTATTAAGACTATTCGTGACCGTTCGATTTCCATTTCCACTTCACGGTTGTCATCCGGTCATAGGCCGGACGCCTCCCGTTGTTCAAATATCTTCTTCTATTGATTATGTACCTTAAAAGAAAACTGAGGTATATTCTATTGCTAACCTAGGCAACATAAACTTAGTTCACAAACATTCATCAACATTGCTTTCTTACTATGCACGTATTGTTCTATATCATGGAATACATCACATCTGATTCAATACTATTTAGTAAAACATTTTTTTATTTCAAAACAGTATGTTAATACAATTAAGAGGTTAAATATAGATTAACTGTTTCATTGGCATTAATATAATCGAATATAAAGCAATTTTAAAACATGTATTAATTTATCACTTACAACCATGCTGATATAATCCAAAATGACTCAAAATGTAGATAATATTTGTATCGCCCAATCTTTATGAGTCGTGCGTTTCGTATATTATATTATATCTAACATTCTATAAGATGTTAAGACATTGTGAGTTTCCGACTAAGGAATCTTTGCATCTATCAATTAATTCAACGTTATATTATATACATTTCTTCTTTACGCTTATTTTTCGACATTTATGTAAACATGTTGTTTTTATTAATGACAGCTCATTGAATCATGCGGTTATTCTAAAGGAATACAGTTCTTCGCAGTGTATCAAACTGTGAAAGTAAAGACATATGTGGGTTATCTAGACAGATTAATAAGAGAAATTTAAATAAAACATTTCTGTTATAGAGTCTAATTTAATACTTGCCAATGAATGTGTTCAAACAAAAAAACTAATACTTGTTTTCAACAAGAAAGTATTTAGTTTGTTCAGGAACTCTGAGAGGTTTCTAAATGAAGAAAAACCAACGTTATTTAAATTAATTGTTTGTTAATGTTGTTGTATGTTAAAAGTCCACGGGATTATTAAAAGAAACAACTCAAAGTTACCTGCCGTCGGAAGTGCGATCAATTTTTCAAACGGTCATGTGGTCATATTTCAAATAAAATCCTTTTATTTTTGCATCTAAAAAATATTTTATTTAAAGTCTTTCAACTAAGTTAAAAAACCAAAAAATTTGTACACAAATATTTCTTTTGAATGTCGGGATGGATGTACATTAAAAACACGTTTCACGTATGTTCAAACAAACTATTTGCTCTGAACTAAATCATTGTATAAACATTAGCTGTGATTTTGGTTGACTGTTAATAATAAACCGTTTTATCTGTATTCTTTGAAATACAAGAGTTATCTGTCAAAAGAAAAGAGAGTACCCGATGTGTTAAGGTCATATTTTGTATGAGCAATATTAAAATATTTACCCTCGTCCAAAAAATAATATTGCGGTCCGTGAAAACACAAACTGGTGTTCTACATGTACTTACATAGTATAATGTTCACCAGTAACTACGTATATGCTATATGGAAACAGTTTAAACATTGTTTGTACGAATTGATTTTCTGACATAGCGCGATATATAAACTTAATGTATGAACTGCACTAGAACCATAGACATGCTTAATTATAATGCGTTTATGTAATAACAAAATGCCCTTATGCTTTATAAGCAGGTATGCATAAAACATTTGGTAACAAAAAACGTTAATTGAACAATTTTATTTTATGCTTGCCGGTGGTTCATAGAGAAATATCAGTGAAATAAAACTGGTATTTCACTGCAGTGAAAAAAACATAAAATAAAAATAAAATTTGTTGGAGTCGATGGAATATCGATTGTAATTCACTCGTGATCATAAACAATACATATTTTATATGATCACTCGTGACATAAAATCGATATTCCGTCGAATCCAACAAATATCCTCTATATATTTTTTATTAAGGACGTGAATCAGTAGAACAAATGAAAAAAACACATAAACATATAAACGAATACATTAATCTAGATATAGGTCACTCATCAAATATTGAAATTGCTCAAAATATTATATGGAACACCACTATAGTTATGTATCCTCAACTGATAAGATGGTGAAAATAAGTATGTAAAGTTTCTTATGCTGATATGTAACCAAAATAAAAGTATGCTTACCTCAAAGAATATAAACAAACAAGAGTTAACAATGTAATTGAATGATATTATTATGTTAAGCTAGCTCCTTTTTGTTTGTTTGATTGATATATTGACAAATAAAATATAATATATGCTTGGCATAGTAATAATAAGTATCTGGATTCACGTATAGGGTCACAGCACGACAAATTTTTGTTTTACTGTCTTAAAGTAACATTACTATTCAAAATATACGAACATTTTGTACAATTGTTCGTAAAATAAACTAAACCAATTAAAAATCAGTGTTCCTTATGGCAATAGCCAAAATTTCAACGCTAGATGTGGTATGATTACATAGATTTTTGTAGATACAAAATGCTCGTTTTTATTATTGTTTTGCATATCTATTCATACGACACATGAACACTAAAATGGTGTTTGTGTGTCGTATGAATATATATATTCGCGGGAAAGAATTGTGGCCACAAATAAATAAAAACGAGCATTTTGTATCTAGAAAAATCTATGTAATCATACCATATCTAGCGTTGCAATTTTGGCTATTGCTATAAAGGACACTGATTGTTGAGGTGTTAACTTTATTTTACGAAATACTTAACGAAATTTTCGTTGGCTTTGAGCCTTATAGAGACTTTAACAGGTCAAAAGAATAAGTTAAAATGTGGTAACTGACCAATTATCTACGAATCATATTGCTACCAGTTGTTTATAAAAAATATATATAATATTTTCGATATATTACTCACACCGTCCTCTAAGCCGAAATGATCCGTAAAAAATAGTTTGTCTTTGTGTCGCATGAACGAATCTGCATGAAAACTACATTTAGACTCGCATTGTACATCGCATCATTTCTGGCGTCAGTTGTCAAAACGAAAGTACGGTTGATATTCAAAAGGATTCATTTTTCTCTTTCAAGAATATTGTTTTAGTATGTTGATGCTGCATTAACAAATATAAGTGTATATGAAGTGAAAACACCCAAAATAAACAACAGTTGCGAAAGACACCTATATACTGTTAGATGCCCATAATATCACTTTAAGAATGTGATCAGCTGTGTGACACAGATTCCCCCAAGAACGTACAAAACACATCGTGGCTATCCCACTTTACAAGCGAAACTTTTCTAATAAACAAACTAATGCGTTCTTAATCACTAGTACAGAAAATAACGCAGGATCCCGTCGTCAACGTCCGAACGCTGTAGACCATTTGACAGACTGACGGCATGTGGTCCCAGTCGTGACGATTTATGTCTCTGAGGGGTGTCATGGAACTTGACAACACTGGAATATGACATTACTATAGCAAGCATCGCGTCGCAATGAGTAATTTAGTGGCATCGATAGTGGAAAATGTAAACAATCCGAAATATAAAAAGTTATCAGCTCGTGAAGAATTAATTTAAGGCGAGCTCTGAGTTTGAAACTAGCGAACGAGTTTTGGTATTACTGAAGAATGGGTTACATTGCAAAAAAAAAGTGTTGTGTTTTCGGCGTTTCCCTAGACTTATAGCTTTTGTGTTAAAGAAGCAAATACATAATATTTAAAGACAATCACCGAAACTATGCCAACAAAAATAATCACGATGACATTAACTATTCTATACCGCAATATAGCGGATATTAACACTAGCAATCCTTAACAATCAATAATAATTAATTAAACCTGGTGTGAAAAAACGTTACTTTGCTCAAATAAATGACCAATACATTAACGCATAATTATTTAAATATGATATCATATACCAACTAAATCGGCAGGTGATTTAATAATGCTTTCTTGAATTAAGAAATGTATAACGTTGTTTGCTGTTTCGCCACTATCAATGCAACGCTAGCATTAGCGCGAAAGTATTGATAAGGTAACTAGTGTCGTGCCAGGTGAAAATTATTGTGTGATGTACTGTGCATCGAATATGGCTTACACATATGATTTTCATCTGAATCCGAATGCATTGCATCCGAACACAGTAGCTGATTAGAAATTCAGGTAATTGATAAAATAGTACTAAACAATTAATGAATTAGCCACTGTGTTCCAGATGCATCAATACTGAAAAGTCTTCCCAACATGACGCTGATTTCTCAATCATGTTAGCCAACATCAGTAATCCATAAATAAGTTTCAAGTCTAAAAAAATGTGTATACGCTTATCTTGTTAATTTCGTCGATAACATAAACAATGACCGCGGGCTGTCAATCCTAAGGTCCTTGGTAAATAGTCAACAACCATTATGATATATGTGTACACAATATACATTATCTTGAAAACAATATCCCACTGTATGACAGCCTGTATTCTTTTGACATGAGTTCCCGGTTGCTGAAGAGAATTTCCAAGGACCTATATTTAATGTACGCTATAGTAAGCATTCTTCTCAATGGTTTTCACAGTAAGCGATCGTTTTGTCGTCATAATTCGAAAATGTAGATGAACTTTTTGTGCAACACCAAATTCATACATTGTGTTTATTTGTTAGTCTAGAATTTGAATAGACTTAGAGTGTTTTGTTCAATCTCAATACATTTACAAAAAAACAGCTCTTCGCGTTTAGCATGCGTCTTTATTTTTATCGAATAACGCTTCGTGTACGGGTGTCCCGTCGTGTGGTGTATCAGGTTAGTTATTCTACAGAATGCTTCAAACACATAGAAAATACTAGGTTAGCGTTGAATACAGAGAAGTTTATGTTGCGAGGCTTAGAACGCCGGGAGCGCGAGCCTTGGTGAGCGCTTTCGGTGTTCGAGCCGAGCAATAAAATTCTCTGTATTTAACGCTAATCCTAGTATTCTATTTATCCCATTTGATTTTTTCAACGTGATATTTAACATAAATAGATCTAATAACCTGAACAATAATTTTAATTCATTCTTAAAAGCGCTTACAATCTAACGAATGTAACCATGCGCAGTGATATAGAATGTATTTGTACTGGTAAGCAAAATAGTCTTACAAAAATTCACACAAAAACTGTAAAACGAGAACAAATATCACCATATGCCTCGATTCAATTTTACGCAGCATGCAAATTGCAACACATTACGGCCGCGAGAAGAAGATTTTACTTTAATATAATTCATTTTATTTTTTAAAGAAAATGATCAAAATCCAATATGGCGGATGTCGATTTCAACATACATGTACCTGTAGATTTATACACAGAGTCGTTCTTAACATAAAATATAAAAACTATACTCGCCTTATTTTTTCATGGACGCTGCACATTTTGATGGCGTCTAGATCTAGCCTTCACATCCTGTAGTTTGTGACCCAACACAAGATAATCCGTCATAATTCTATTAAACTTTGAAACACTTGTTGCAAACGGGTTATTCTTACTGACTTGACTTTCTTTGATAAAATAACAAAGACAAAGTTTTTTCATCAAAGAAAATACCCTTACGTTTACTTACATCCAAAAGCAAAACAATTCGAATAGACTACTGAACCAAAATACACACCCATCAATATGTTCTACACACACAATTTCACATCCAAATAGGCACGCACAGTCTGAAAATCAATAACACGAATAAGCTAGATCTACATGTAGATCTAAATCCTTCGTCTCACCGGTTCCATCGAGGTAAGTAGTCCATAGAAAATGCACTTTTTCATACTTACATCCAGGATAAATTTACACGAAAAAATTCGCGTCTTCAAAGTTTTATTCCCAGACATCGCATACTTACTTCGTGAACACCAAGATGACATCACATATTTTTGGAAAATGACATAATAAGTATGTCATTTTATGACGCCATCAATCAGCTGATTCATTATACGGATGGCGAAAAATTATGTCCCTTGACTAGATCTAAAGGTTGAACGTCGTATAATTTTGAAGCTTAAGTTTTCTCGACTCAAGAGATTTGTGATGAAAAAATCATTCAGTGGTAGAATAAAAAGTAGTCCGTGCACGCGACAGATATATATCAACAAGGTGGGCTAGTTTATTCCTGAGGTGTTATACCGTCAATGTCGGTATAAAAATGGGATAAAAAGATTATTGCTAGTCTCTGTACATTCGTGCGACTAATTCGGTATTTATTAATTACTGATATAAAATATGAACAATGGCTACGGAACAGCAAGCATTGTCATTCGGACGTGTTCTGGAAACAGGTTAGGCAGCAGATCCTTGGCGTTTTTGTTGCACTCGCTAAAAATACATTATAACTGTAGATTTAGTAAAACAAGTAATCTTATCAAGTAAATTTCACTTTTAGTGTAAAATGATTGTTTGTTAATTATCTAATATAAAGCTGTGTTACACGATCTAAATATAATGGTTTTATATTTCCTTGCTTGACACACCTTAACCGAAAATAAAAAATAATTGGCACTACTTTCAACACTGGTTCGCGTCTATATAGGTCAATACGAGAGGATAATACAATTCAGAGCACTGGTACTGATTTATAAAATCTACAAAATTAATGTGCAATTTTAGATCGCAGAAAAACACAAAAAATGTGTCCTTCAATAATAAGCTTCGAGCTTTGACAAGTTTTCCAATGTCAGTTTACTTGCAGATTTAAGCTAACCTCTATCAAAGCGCTAGATATGAAAATTAGATATGAAATTCCTCATTATAAGTATATACAAACAACACATCTGAACGTGAAAGTTCTTTACAAAGTGTTTGAGGCATAACGAGATAGATACTCTTGTATACGATATAATTAAGCCATACGCAATTTATGATTTCTTATTAACCATTTTAGTCAAGATCTCTCATTACAACCTGAGATAAACCCATGGAAACCGGTCCTTTTTGTACAAATAGTATTTACATTTAGATGAATACAATTTATACTGTATGTTATTTTGAAAAATATGTTTCAATGGTTGGGCTTGGTTAGTATCATCAGATCGGAATAGTTTTCTGAAATCGAGCATATTATTAAGCATGTATTTATCGCAGAACTGTAAGCTGGTAGTATTTTTATACCGTTGACAGTACGATGATCACGAATTTGCCAAACACTGTCAGCCGACAACGTCCAGTAATAATGTTTGTATTTTCTGAAAGAGGAGATGACAAATACCATTTATGCAAGTCGCTTGTTGATAAGTGTCTCCCATGCAAACACAGACATTAGCGAATTTTAATCGCATGTCTTAACAAATGTGTTTTAAATCTTTTTCTATAAAGAAGGAATGTAGTTGACAATTGTTTGTAGTTTCATTTTATCGTTCGTCAAAAAGTTGTAACTCTGTTGCTCTGGTATCTTCAATACAATTGAGTAATTAAATTGTAATTAAAATGAATGCGTTTTAATTCCCTTTTATTATAGTTTGATTTGAGTTACAATGCTATGACGTTAAATTTTATTTACACTTAAATGTATTATGAATATTGTTGGGCCAAGTGTGAGGTTGAACGCTCTATAACCGGTTTAAACCCCCAATGCTTTGCATTGACCGTTCCAAGGCGGTGACCCCAGCTTTATTCATATTTTGTGTTTATGTTGGTTTGTATTGTGCTGTTTTGTGCTGTTTTGTACTGTTTGGGCAATCGGTCATTTGCCTTAAATAAAGGACCAACTAATTGTTTTTAATAACAATTCAATACTGCTCCAGCAGCTGGAGTTTCACTTCTTTATATTGAATGTTGGAGGGTATTAAAAAGAAATTGGGGTTTTTATTAGGCACGTGATCATGTAATCCATAGTTTACATTAACATAATGCTGGTATTTATCGTTATATAAATTACCAGGTACTAAAAATCGTGAAGCTATTTACATCGATTGAAGCGTACCACACTATGTATATACTGTTATGTAATTATGAAATTTGAACCCAACAACCCCATATATAAATATCGAAAACAAAATTAGCGTATAATTAAGAAATAATCGACGGGTTAAAAGCATCGGAACGACATACCGTTGGTTATTATTGCAATAACCAACGGTTACCCGTCGATTATTTTGATTCTAACACGATTCCATTAATAAGTTATCCACGATTTAAATGTTATAAATGAGAATTATATTAACCGAACGTCCTCCACTTTTCCGCGAAAACGTTACGTCACCACAACAATGAAAATCAAATGACGTCGTCTTCATTCATAAAGAGGGCGCAGACAATCAAGGTGACGTCACTTTCAACAACCGTTGGTATATCGGGGTAATAACCCACAGTAAGCCTCCTTCTCATTCTAATGTGCATGCGTGTGCGACTGTGGTAGAATGTATGCTAATAGGTAAAAGTCTCTATAACGCTCAAAATCAACGAAAGTTTCGTAAAGTATTTCGTAAAATAAAGTTAACACCTAAATAATCAGTGTTCCTTATAGCAATAGCCACAATTTCAACGCAAGATGTGGAATGATTACATAGATTTTTGTAGATACAAAATGCTCTTTTGTATTTATTTGTGGACCCAATTAATTCCATTTTAATTTCCCGCGAATATTTCTATCCATATGACACACGAAAACCATGCTACTGTTCATGTGTCGTATGAATAGATATCGTTGCGGGAAATTAAAATGGAAAAAAACAACGAGCATTTTGTATATACAAACATCTATTTTACCAGGCCACATCTGGCGTTGAAATTTCGGCAATTGCCATTAGCAACACTGATTTTTAATTGGTTAACTTTATTTTACGAAATATTGTACGAACATTTCGTTGATTTTGAATAGTAATGTTACTTTAATGCCAACGGATATATAGGTTTTATACTACATATGGCCGAAGAAACACATACAGTTTTTTTTAAGATAATTTATCTCGATGTAGATTACTTTTTTATTGTAATTGTATGTGGAATGTTGCGTTTCAAGGCGGTAATTATTTGTATATAACTGTGCGCCAAATAAGTATTGGGTTGGTCTTTAGAAAAAAAAACGTTTGTGTTCGTATAGTCGAACATTTCAATGCTATCAATTGTATGCATTGATTTTATAATAAATTGCTACAACATGTTGTTATTTAACATCCTTAGTATGCAGTAACCATGAACAAAGACTTAACAGACACGTTAATATTTCAATCCATGTTTGTGACTGTGACAGTAAAATAAAGAAGTACTTATTTCGTTATGTATAATATATATTTAAAGTTAACTAACACACACCTGACCGGTCGCAATTTCATTTGATAAGGATCGTCGATGTTTTACAATGACAACAGAGCATAATAAAAGCGAAACGAATAAGTTATACGTGTATTGTTTATATTATATCAAATGACAGGCAAAACAATATCTACTCGACGTTTTAACTTGAAATACTGATATGATATGGTATTTCATTTGTAATAATGCAACCACTAAATGCATCACAGAAGGGATGTGATAATAGTGTTTGGAAAATTTCCGCTATTTTCTCTTTTGAAAGCTATTATAGTCCCCAGTCGATTTTAATGACTGTTTGGCCATTCCCATGGGTTGCAACATCGTGGCGACCATTACATTATCGATCTTTAGATGGAAATAACCCCTTGCGTATTAAGGAAAATCAAACACTTGGAGAAAATGATAGGGACTAGTAAAAGCATATCAAATATGGTCTTGTAAGAATGTAATACTAATATCATAATTGTGTAAATATTGCAGCAATATCAATATAAATGGAATTTTAAAAGCACAGATATTACGTATGCAAATTATAAACGGGTTCGATAGATATTAATATTTGAACAAAATACATCGTCATTCACGAACAACGTGTTTTGCAAATGTTCAGTTATTCGTTTGACTTTGCATATAATCTATTTATGTTTGATAGTGTGAAGTATATCTTAATCGTTTTTCGATATATTTATCTGATTTATCTTATAAAAATAGTTATAAACGTCTTTGCATTTGATTTTATATATACTTTTAATTATGCAACTCAAATACTGTAGTTGAATGTAGGGCGTGATGAAGAAGAATGTTATATGTTTAACTTTCGAATTCAAGTTACATGCATACTGCTGTATATATTTATAACGGAATTCATGTATAATTTTCAACACATATAATCTAGTTTATTGCATTGATTAGTTCAAGATTATGTTGAGTGTATGCGCTATCTTGATTTGGACAAATGTATTAAATGCTCTTTAAGAAAAGTATCGTCGTTATTCAAATATAAAAACAACACCAATTGGACTCTAGACAATTATACATACGAATACATTGTCTAATCAAAAGCAATTTGCATTATCTACAACGAACTTGTTTAACTATTACAACTTGTCACCTGTGTGAAGCGCAAAATAAAATTGTAAATTGACATTGGCAATGTACATGTATTTACATAAAGTTCTATTTTAAAAGGGGCGTGATGTGATTTAAACAAAACTACTTGTTCCTGCAATGAGGTCAGTCATATTGATTAATGTGCATATGAGATACTCTGATCCCGGTCCTTAACGTGTGTACACACATTTCGCAGTTTTATTGCACACATATATGGAATGTATGCCCTTTTTTACATAGCAAACCTAAAATACGATGCTTAGAAGTCTTAACGCAAATACATTACAAATTGGGATGTCATATTATGGTATTATAAGAAAATATGCATATTTATGCAATGTAATTGACATTTGAATGCAGTTATGTACCCAGAAAACGCATGAAAAAAGCGCGAGAGCAACAATTAAAATTTAAATGACATACTAATAAATGTTTGGGGTTAAACAATCGTTATGTGTAGTATTGGTGTCAATATATTGTGTGAGCTACAAAAAAAAGAGACGATCACTTATTAATTTGTTTTAGTTGTACATCTATTGTATTAGCTCATATCAAATAGCAACAACTGTCTTACTCCAGTTAGTTTTTTTTCGTAATATGTCAACCAATTGTCTCATAGTAATATGAACGATTTCAACATTTATTAATTTTAATATTTTATCTTGCTTAAGGTTCATGTAGAGGCTTCATTTTGAAAAATGTGGGACCCCTAGCATTGAACTCAAATTTGACTAAAGGAAGAGTGCCACATTGAAAATGTATACATATATGCTTGAAAGGATGTTTTTCCTTCAAACTGCTACTAATTTTGTACATCAACGTATCATAACATCCACAAAATCAATCAAACTACAAAGCGATTTTAACACTAAAATATACATTATTTTCAAAAATCTGAATCATGTTTATTCCACGTATTTCGGCGGAAAATTATATAACTAGTGAATAATATCGAAATTGACGAGGGCAAGTTACGCTTAAATAGTAAAAAAAGTTTACATATCTAAAAATATCAAAACTCGAACACATGTCATTTCATCACCATGGGGGCAGCCATTTTTAAATTAATAAAATAGAAAGAAACATGCTAAAAACTCACTCATCGCTTAATTGACATTCCAAACGGTTGACGATGACAAATGCATTGGATTGTAATCTTTCCTTTGATGTTTGCAAACTGCACGATCAGACCTCATAAACACTCAAAAGAATAACTATGTAAGAAGCATTTCACCAATGTTTACAATCGTTGTCGAATCACTGTACTTATATTATTGCGCATAAAATAGTACGCTTACAGACTGACAGAAAGATCGATACATAACTCCGTTCAATTCATCACGGTATACAATTCTATCAATAATATATAATAATACATCGCTTTAACAATCTAAAAGTAGAAATAATTCTTTTAAACGGAGTTTTTAATAACGAAAGTGAAAACAACGGAAGTTGGAATGGATATTCTGTAAGATGCACTTCGGCTACAGAAAAACAAAACAAATAAACTAAAAAAGACGTGTGGGGGACAATTTTCAGCTGGAAAATATTTGCAATAGGGTAAGTGATGATATCTCTGCGTGGTCATTTCTGTTATTTAGTGCGATCTCTTGCTTATTAATGTTAATAGTTGTTTTACTAGTACAACACAATTGTCAAAATAAGTACATGTGTTTTCTTAGGTATGTGTATACACATACCCGGTTTTCTCATCACTGCACGTGGTTTCGACCGATTTGTTTTTCACGTTTTTCTACGGATCACAGCGATGGCCACGCTTTTAAAATGGGTAGAAGGAATCGAACTATAAAATCAATAGTTTTGCCAATTTCTTTATTCTTTTACAATTTTATATGTCGTCTGCAATGTATTTCAATTTGAGATGGTGTAAAATTTGCAATTTGGTTGAGAGGTAAATAACAAAATTGTTAAGCCTTTGAAATATAATTGTGACTCTTATTATCCACCGTACCTGGATTTTTAAAAAGTAGTTACGTTTTAGTTATTTTTAGAACTTTGTTTAGGATATTTATCCAAAAAAGGCAGTTGAATAAAAACTCATTTGTTGTTTTATGACAATTATTTTCTGTGAAATGTTGCTAACTTGACCTTGTATATGTATATAGCTTTGTATTTATTCAACTTAAGGTAGTGCATATCCTTCCTAACTTTAGATTGAGATTTTGTAAATTAGTGTAAAAATGTATTGGTTTTAAACCAAAATATGAATAAAGCACACACATATTGAATGTCAAAAATGTGTTTATGTTATTCTATCCGTCTTTAGCTTTAAAATGATATATAGTTTGACCATATTGTACCAAATTCGATGAAGAAAAACCAAAGAGAAGTTTTAATGAAATTTATCCCCCCCATGAACCTTAAACCGAATTCTTTCATATTCTATTCACGTAAGGAATATAACTAGCCGAGGCAGTTTTGTTAGCAATTATAAGTTTCTTTTCTCGTCAAAATACTCATTTCAATGTTTCAGTTTAAACACAACATGAAGAGAAAGCTATTCTCTACATTGTGATTCATAGTATCGTGAACCACACTGATGGTAGTTAATTTTTACATTATATGTAATTGCTTTACGTTAGCGATTGAAAGGGGCCTTTTCACAAATTTTGGCATTTTTTAACTTATTCATTAAATGCTTTATATCGATAAATGTAAACATTGGATCGTAAAAGCTCCAGTAAAAAATCAAGAATAAAATTAAAAAAAGGACAAGAACATTGCCCGGACCAGGTTTCGAACCAGTGACCCCTGGAGTCCTGCCAGAGTCCTGAAGTAAAAACGCTTTAGCCTACTGAGCTATTCCGCCGAGTACATATACGTGAAGTATTTTATACCTTATATAAGCAATCTTCGTAGTTTCACAAAATTTAACGACAAAAACAGAACTCTCCAAATTATTCAATCGTTTCCCGTTGCAACGCTTTATAATTTTTAGGTTTTAAAATCGTCAAAAGATGCATATAATGGCTATATTAGACCATGCTAAATGTTCAGTATTACTGTTTCCTCACAAATATCATAACTAAAACGAAAATTTGCGAATCTGAAACAACTTTTTTCAATTTTGTCAATTTACCAAAGCGTGAAAAGATCCCTTTAAGTGGTTTATATAAATATCGATGTTAATTCTATATAGAACCACACAATGATTTCGATGTACTGTATCATCGAACATAGTTTTGCATAGCTTTATTGATCTGCAATTTAAAATTGATAAATACAGAACAAAACTTCAGCTCAGAGTAGAAACCTTATTATACAATGAATTTATTTATTTATGGTGAGGAATCAATTGCAAAACAGGGAGACACACGGCAAATATATAAGACAAAACACGCACGTACATACTTCACGCGCAATAAGGTTTATAAA
Source organism: Dreissena polymorpha (assembly GCF_020536995.1). Taxonomy (NCBI): domain Eukaryota; kingdom Metazoa; phylum Mollusca; class Bivalvia; order Myida; family Dreissenidae; genus Dreissena; species Dreissena polymorpha. The sequence goes on along the minus strand of NC_068356.1, from coordinate 48,771,261 downwards.
TACAACGTATGATCATGTATCGTGCTGCCAATGCAATTTTGAAAACTCAATTGCGGCATGTTTCATATATAGAAGGATCTAGTTTCATTTTCCAAAACGGTCAAGCAACAATTTGACCACCAGTTTAAGCAACGGGCATCGTCATAAAAGTGAAACCTTGCAGTAGTTTAATAGTTAATCAAAAGGTCGCAATACATTCTAATATATGATTGCAACAAAAATGCATTGTACTATCGTAGCAAGTATTCCAGATAATCATGCCTGATAAATTGGATGCCGCAAATGAGTAATTTTAAATGCATCATTGTATACAATGGTGCTCATGCTTTAACAGGTAGTCGCTAAGCATTATTAAGTAACAGCCACAATATGGTAGCTCCGGTACGGTATTTGTTGCAAAATGTCGATGCTACCAAGAGAAAACACGGTTCAGCTATCTTGCAATCTAGCAACAACATCCGCTAATCTATCAAGAGATGCCAGATTGACGAGTTTGTTGAACTCAATTTTCCTTTGAGATACTATCGGCCACAATTGAACGCGTGAGCTTGTCTTAAGCTTCGATCGTTATCCACCTTTCGAGCACATTGTGAAATTCTACTGATCCAGGGCTAGTCTGTTTTATTTAAAGAATTTTTCATTTTTAATTGTAAATCGGTAGTTTTTTTCTGGAATTCACTACTTGCCATTAGATCATGTAAAAGATAGTGTCATACACGTTATCTTAATGTTAAATTAGTGAAGATTAAGCACAAAAAATGTGTATAAACCTTTACATTCCATATAAAACTGTCAGCATATTTATGCGAAAATCATCCGTTTAAAACATTTTTTCTGGTATAACAAGCGTCGTACATGTTCCTGATATCTGAATGAGGTATAACTTGAATTGGTGTTAACTTAATTGCAAATTGTACGGTAGTAATACTCTTCGCATAGCCCACATGTTGAATGCAAGTCATGTATGTAAAAAAAAAACATTGGAACGTTAACTCAACACAAGTTGCAAATACCGGTAGCTCAAATCAAAATGCTTGTATTATAACTGCCAACATTCATTATGTAATATTTTTTTTTAAAAGCTTCGGAAACGTCACATTTTATTTATAAATTAGCTTACGTCCTACGAGGCACACCTACAACGTAACTAATGAGGCAAAACGCTCAACTCGTTAAACTGTTGCCGAATAAAAAGTTGAACACGTACTTTCCGTTTCCAATAAATTCCACAATTAATTATCATTTCAGATTTCACAGGTAATTCATATGTGTTCACGCATTTAATGTTGCTCATGATAACAAGAAAAATCCCGTGATTTTTGTATTGGTGATTGTATTAGATAGAGACATCATTAAAGACAAAACCTCGATCTCAGAATCATTTAGTGATTTAAAAAAATAAAAAATGTCTCAATAAATAGATGACTTTAGCGAAGATGCTGGTTATTGACGCCCATAGGAACACGTATTATATACAATTCTATGAACTATTTATATAAATGAGATTTTAAATAGCAACATAGATTTATCGAAATTTCATAATCCAAACAAAAATCATAATGACTACATAAATTACATAGTTCATCAGGCGCATTGCAAACTAAGCTTTTAAAAGTGTATATATTGAATGCATCTTGATGTTTTCAAACTCTATCATTGCACATCTGTTGCTTCGAAAAAAATTAAATCATGATTCCTCGTTCTTTAGTCAGGACATTTTTAAAACAATGCACATTGTATAAACAATTAAATTCAATAAAATATTAAATGTGATCAAATGAATGTGTAACCTATTTGAACAAAACTTCAAAACAAAAGAATGTTGTCATTGGAATTAAAGTCTGTTTCCTCGTTATATTCGAGAACGTATTATGTTGTTATTTCTGTGTAGTTATACAGTACGCAACCAGTTAGAATATATCTAATTACTTTTTCACATGATATAACCATCGAGTTCTGGATGACATTAACAACTTATTATACTCAAACATTGTCTCAGATTGAAATGCATAAAACATTATGATTAAACATTATCATGAATATACTAAACATTAACCGAAGCGAGTTGTTTGCCTGTTAATTGCATCTTAAGTAGATATTTAAGGTATGTCAAACAATGCATACGTCAATATAATTTACTTGTTCCGTGAACATGATTTGGCGAGATCAATGATTGGAGTCTTTTTTTACAATATGTCACTACATGTTAGCAGCTGAGGCATTTGTCGACATACCAAATATAACGCATGGCGTTAGAACGCAATATGTTACTGTATACTTCGCTAATGACATACACAGCACAAACTCGCATTGTATGTCGGGCTTTCTCGCAATTAGTCTGTAAAACATAGATTGATGAGCATGTTTGAGTAAAACGAAGCTTTCAATGAATATAAATGCTGTTTTCAAACTGTGTGAAATTTCATTTCTTAAGTTGTTTAAATTAAAATTGTTATGAACACACTAAGGGGTGAAATTTTGAATAAATGCAAAATGTATTGATTGCCGAATACATTTTTCAAATTTATTAACTGACCAGTCAATTTTCATATCATCGTGATCCCGCGTTTTCTTAGTATATTATCCTAAAATGTAACAATACCTGAAGCTGTTATACCCAATGGCTTCTTTTAAGAGTCAATGTCCAACGTTTTTGTTTTATTTTATTGTACATAAAGTTAACATTATTATACACAAATTATTATTGCCCCCTGGTACTTAGTACGATTTATTCTAGAAAGTTTTCACACTTTTTATTCACCACAAAATTAAAGATGCTTATTACAAGCGTTCATACAAATCTAATTATCTTAAATAGGTTTTTATATATTCCGTTGTCGACTATGCAGCTATACTCTACATTTATTGATGTTCTTTTTCTTATACCTATATACCTGCACTGGCTGTCAAAAGAAAGCATTTCACCAAGTGGCCTGTTTACTGTTGATAGTCTATCAAAACATTGAACTGATTGTTAATGTACTGGCTTTGGAAAGCTGGTGGACTGCAGATTGTATGCTTTTTTACCTATTTATTTAAGCTCGATTGCGTAACAAGCCTAAGCTTATATGAAACGCTCTCGAGTCCATTTTCTAGGTGTCTATGGGGAGATCTAAAGAACGCTCCCACAGTGGGGATCGAACCAGTGACCTCCCGATCGCTATTCGGACACCATATCCACTACGCCACGGCGATCTTATATTGTATTGTATGCTAAGCTGGACAGTCGCAATTCGAATGATAGGCTCCTGTTCACGTTGCAGCAATTGAACTGTTGTGAGAATTTCTTGTGATATGTAATTAATCAAGTAACAAAGTCATACGAATTACATTTATTTGGATTATCTGCCATTAATAAAAACTTTATGCAACAATCGAATACATCAGTTAATCATATTTTCAGCGAGAGAATCCTATTAGTCAGTGTTCAAAACACAAATGTGTTTTATTATAGGGGTACTTGTCTATAAAGGTGGTATATGTATCATTAAAATATAGCAAGAGATAATACACAGCGTCATTTTTTATATAAAATAGTTGAACTAAAATATTACGGTTAAATTTCAAGCAGGAGAATTTACGTACATAATTTGCTTGCTTTTTAGCTCACCTGATTGCTCAGGTGAGCTTTTGTGACCGGTCTTTTACCGTCGTCTGTCCGTCCGTCCGTCCACATTTGTTCGTAAACACTCTAGAAGCCACATTTATTGTCCGATCTTCATGAAACTTGGTCAGAAGCTTCGTCCCAATGATATCTCGGTCGAGTTCGAAACTGGGTTGTGCCGGGTCAAAAACTAGGTCACTAGGTCAAAAAAAGGAAAAAACTTCAACACACTGTAGAAGTCACATTTCATGCCCAACCTTCAATTAACTTTGTCAAAATTTGTCTTAATGATATGTTGGCTGAGTTCAAAAGTGGTTTCGGTCCGTTGAAAAACATGGCCGCCAGTGGGCGGGGCAGTTTTCCTTATTGGCTATAGAGAAACCTTGTAAACACTCTAGAAGTCACAATTTTTGCCCAATCATCATGAAAGTTGGTCATAATATTGGTTTTATTGATTTCTCGGACGATTTCGAAAATGGTCCAGATCGGTGAAAAAACATGGTCGCCAGTGGGCGGGCCATTTTTCTCTATATGTATATAGTGAAAATATGTGAACACTGTAGAAGTCACATTTTTTGCCCAATTTTCATGAAATTTGATCAGAACATTTGTTTCCTTGATATAAAAGTTGAGTTCGAAAATGGTTCCGGTCCGTTGAAAAACATGGTTGCCAGGGGGAAAGGCAGTTTTTCTTATATTTATATAGTAAAAAGGCTTGTAAACAATCATGAATTAAGGTCATGTAACATGCGAGACAACTCTTCTAAATATTGCATTTAAGTTTACAGTAGTTACTCCCCTTTTACTATTACTGTTTTCATAATAATACAGTGTATTTTCTAGAGGGCACATTTTTTTCCCGATCTTCATGAAACTTGGTCAGAAGCTGTGCCTCAATAATATCTCGGACGAGTTCGAAACTGGGTCATGCCGGGTCAAAAACTAGGTCACTAGGTCAAAAAAAAGAAAAAAAACTTGTAACCACTGTAGTAAATGATATGTTGGTTGAGTTCAAAAGTGGTTCTGGTCTGTTGAAAAACATGGCCGCCAGTTGGCGGGGCAGTTTTCCTTATTTGGCTATAGAGATACCTTGTAAACACTCTAGAGGCCACATTTTTTGTCCGATCTTCATGAAACGTGGTCAGAAGATTTGTCCCAATGATACCTCAATGGAGTTGGAAACTGGGTCATGCTGGGTCAAAAACTAGGTCACAAGGTCAAAAAAAAAGAAAAACATGTAAACACTGTAGAAGTCACATTTCATGCCCAATCTTCATGTAACTTTGTCAAAATGTTTGTCTTAATGCTACATGTATAATGGTCGAGTTCAAAAGTGGTTCTGGTCCGTTGAAAAACATGGCGGTCAGTGGGCGGGGCAGTTTTCCTTATTTAACTATAGAGAAAACCCTGTAAACACACTCGAAGTCACAATTTGTGCCCAATCATCATGAAAGTTAAACAAAACATTGGTTTTATTGATATCTCGGACGAGTTCAAAAATTGCCCAGATCGGTGAAAAACATGGCCGCCAGTGGGCGGGGCATTTTTCTCTATATGTATGAAAACATGTTAATACTCTAGAAGTCACATTTTTGGTCCAATTTTCATGAAATTTGGTCAGAACAATTTTGTTTCCTTGATACGAGAGTTGAATTAAAAAATGGTTCCGGTCAGTTGAATAACATGGCTGTCGGGGAGGGGCAGTTTTCTTATATTTATATAGAAAAAAAGCTTGTGAACACTCTAGAAGTTACATTTTTCGCCCAATCATCATGAAACTTGGTGAAATAATTGGTTTAATATATATCTCAGTTTGCAAATGGTTCCGATTGGTAAAAAAACATGGCCGACAGGGGGGGGGGGGCAGCTTTCATTATGTGACTAGAGAGAAACCTTGTGATCGAACACTATAGAAGTCTCATTTTTTGCCTAATCATCGTGAAACTTAGTCAATACATTGGTTTTATTGATTTCTCGGACAAGTTGGACAATGGCTCAGATCGGTGAAACACACTTTTTAGCTCACCGGATTGCTCAGGTGAGGTTTTAGAATTGGTTTTTGTCCGCCGTCCGTTCGTCCACATTTAATTTGTTAACACTCTAGCATTCACACTTCTCAAGCATTCTTTATGAAAGTTGCTGAAAGATCTCAGTCAAGTTTGATAATTAGCAAAATCACATAATTAATGCCATAATTATTGCCCTTAGATTGTCAAAATTTTCATTATATTAAACAAAATCCTTGTAAACACTCTAGAGGTCACAATTTTGTTTCAGATTTTATGAATCTTGGTCAAAAAATTTATTTTTGTAAGCAAAATTTGATGTTTGGTAAGGGGGGTCAACTCAAAATATAAGTCACCAGGTAAAATCTTACAAAAACAAAAACACTCCATACGCCAGAGTTTTGGTTCAATAATGATGAAACTTGACCAGGATGTTTGTCTAAACAATATCTAGGTCAAGTTTGACGTTTGGTAAAGATTAAATGAACCGACTCCTCTCAGGTGAGCGAACTAGAGCAATTTTGGCCCTCTTGTTTAACTAATGTGTTTTTAAACGTCATTTTTAGACTTCCAAAATAACTTAGAATATCCGCCCATATTTCCTTGTAAGATAAATGGTCACTCATAATCAATAAACACAAATATCTCTACAACAATAGCGTTCCATCAAATCAGACGTTTTTATGGGATGTTTTCTTTGGTAACTTCATGGTAAAGAAATGTGTAATTGGCTGCGATATGTGATGTATAGGATATTTATTCCATGATACACAAATATCAATTCCAATATGCATGCAATAATCAAAAACTGCCCATATACAGATAGCTTGCGACTTTCATAACGTAAATAGACGAACAACACTCAGGAAAGTTAATAACTGAGAGTTCGTTAAATGTACTGTCAATCTCTGGTTTAACCGAAAGAACATGTTGTTTAAATGATGGAATTGGAAGTGGAGATGCGGTAAAGTCTGTCATTTTTTACAGTCAATTATGATTGCACCAATGAATAACACCGCCAGCTAATTATGGTAAGGTCATAACAAATTAATCCTTGGTCAGATAGTACATATGCGTCTCTTACAATCGTAACACGAAATACAATTTTATTTTTCTATTTTTATGTTGGACATAAAGCGTTGATTTTTGCCCACACCTATTACGTTCCTCCTAAGAGTCCTTTCTTCTCTACGAAGTCTTAACACAGACTACCTAGTTTACGATAATGAATGTTCACATTTCGGTACACATTAAATGGCATCGAAATGGCGACATAGCTCAATGGTTGTTTTAACAACAAAAACGTCTTTGTTTTTGATAGTCTGTATGCAGCAGTATGTCATAGAGCCTGTTAACATATTGTTTGGTTAAGTGTCCACAGCGACCAGGAAAGGTCGCCCGTATTTGTTCGATGTGTAAATAGGCAAGTGGATATTTTATATTAAGCTTTTAGAAAAAAAAATTCATCTGCAAACATTTAAAATGACAGAGGAAACACTTAATATCATCCAAAAACTGGGTGATTCGACTTAAAGTAATTAATATACTTGCCGTAGATTTGTTGGCTCATTGTTTAATTATAATAGTCACATATTTTATCAAATATCAGTGTAACGAATGGCAAACACTACAAACCGTCAATGGTATTATACGTCATCGACAGAAGTCAAGGACAAACATTAAGTAAGATTTTAAGAGATAGATATTTGGAACATTATGAACTGCTCTAAATACGTTGAGCAAAATATGCATTAAATACAGATTAATAATACAAATATTCGGCGTATTTGCTAGCCTATGGATTTATTAAACCTGAAATGACAATTTTGTCATTTATATTGCGACCAGTTATATATAGTTTAGAGTTAAAACCTATTGCACATCTGATCACTCTTGGCATTATATAAAACAAGAAACCGTCGGAGACGGGTGATGCTGCCCAAAGGTTTTTTTTGCAACAATATTGCACTATGTATTCAGATAAAAGGAAACGTCTTGTAATTGGGGGGGGGGGGGGCAAGAATTGCACTATAAGTACAGTTAATGGAAAATTTCAAAGGGCCATAACTCTGTGAAAAATCATCCGACCAGAACCCGCTGATAATATGCACATCTCGGTCATCTCCTCTTGGTAGTGAAGCTTTCCATAAATGTTCATTGAATTCCGGTAATTAGTTGCTGAGAAACAGCCCGAACAAAAATTGTGCACATACGGACACACACACGGACAGACGAAGCGGCGACTATATGCTCCCCCCAAAATATTTTGGGGGCGCATAAAAAGTCAAAGCAGCATCTTGTGTATGGTGTTATCCGTTCAAAAAGACACTACGCTTTGACGGCGCAAAAACAGTGCTATATCTTGTGTATGGTGTTATTCGTTCAAAAAGACACTACGCTTTGACGGCGCAAAAACAGTGCTATATCTTGTGTATGGTGTTATCCGTTCAAAAAGACACTACGCTTTGACGGCGCAAAAACAGTGCTATATCTTGTGTATGGTGTTATCCGTTCAAAAAGACACTACGCTTTGACGGCGCAAAAACAGTGCTATATCTTGTGTATGGTGTTATCCGTTAAAAAAGACACTACGCTTTGACGGCGCAAAAACAGTGCTATATCTTGTGTAGGGTGTTATTCGTTCAAAAAGACACTACGCTTTGACGGCGCAAAAACAGTGCTATATCTTGTGTATGGTGTTATCCGTTCAAAAAGACACTACGCTTTGACGGCGCAAAAACAGTGCTTTATCTTGTGTATGGTGTTATCCGTTCAAAAAGACACTACGCTTTGACGGCGCAAAAACAGTGCTATATCTTGTGTATGGTGTTATCCGTTAAAAAAGACACTACGCTTTGACGGCGCAAAAACAGTGCTATATCTTGTGTAGGGTGTTATTCGTTCAAAAAGACACTACGCTTTGACGGCGCAAAAACAGTGCTATATCTTGTGTATGGTGTTATCCGTTCAAAAAGACACTACGCTTTGACGGCGCAAAAACAGTGCTATATCTTGTGTATGGTGTTATCCGTTCAAAAAGACACTACGCTTTGACGGCGCAAAAACAGTGCTATATCTTGTGTATGGTGTTATCCGTTCAAAAAGACACTACGCTTTGACGGCGCAAAAACAGTGCTATATCTTGTGTATGGTGTTATCCGTTCAAAAAGACACTACGCTTTGACGGCGCAAAAACAGTGCTATATCTTGTGTATGGTGTTATCCGTTCAAAAAGACACTACGCTTTGACGGCGCGAAAACAGTGCTATATTTCCATATCGCTTTTGAACATCTCAACACTTAGTATATACTACATAAGCACACATTGTTCTACTAAACATCATCTAGGGGAAATAGCGAAACTTGCAATTTTCTCACGGGAAACAATCGAGTGAAAAAGTCTGAGTGAGTTCGACGTACCATTACATTTTATGTAGTGTTCATCCATCATTTATTTTGTTTAAGTTGGATCTGTTGATATCCATGCATATTTTGTTTATTAGTGTTTCTGTCGTTAAGAAGTTATGTTCAGCATTTTATGAGCTGTAGGCCCGGATATGATACATAAAAACGATGGGTCCTATAAATCCTATAACGCCTGTAGTGAGATTTAAAGCATATCTAGACACATAATAAGATAAGAAAATAAGACTTTGGCCTGTTTTTCTTTGATATTTTACTGTTTTATCTCAATGTCATTAAGGTACCGAACCGACCCGGATTCAGTCAATGGATCGGGATACGGGGCCAAGTGCTCCATTTAAAATTTCCGCGGTCATAAACCTTATTTGGAATGTTTCTTAAAAAGCCAACGATAATCGATTACAACTTACTGTAGTGTTGAAAGGGAGACAAGTAGATCTATGTAAACTTGTAACAGCAAGTCATGTGAAAAGAAGCGAGCTATAATCTATGCACATAGAAAGAAGTAGAGTTGATAATTGGAAGATATGTCCTTTGAACACGACCAGAATCAATTGTCTGCAGATTATGTCAATATGAAATGCAGATTTCTCACACATCACCCCCTCAGGGTCAACGTTTTAATGCGTTTTTCGAAGTTGAAGCATTTAAATTTGTTCATGTTTAAAAAAAATGTAGGCCCGGGCCTGCTATGCCTAATAGCAGCTACGCCCCTGAACATGCATATACAAGATACTGTAGGACTTGGATAATACAAATTAAGGGTTGAGCACACATCCGTTTATAATACTTTAAATAACTTTACTTACATAACTAAACTACGTGAACTAGTAGGTAGTATAAAGGTAGTATAATAACACAAAACAGTATAATACAATTTTGCTTTACCTTATATTAAAACCCTCGACAACTTAGAGCAAAATTATATGCGTTATTACTGCGCAAGTTGGCTCTCGATGCTTTCAACTTATTTGCAACGTTAGATCATAGTACTTTTATTTTCCAAAATATGGACAAAAACCTCACACATGCTGTATTATTTTAACGAGTTCGATTTATGATAATCCATCAACAAAACGACATATGTAACCATTTTTCGTAGCCGAGCGTTTTATCTTGCTTCCCTGAAAGTAATACGACATTATTTTAATCTGTCAAAATATTTTTTTAAATAGTAACATGTTCAAAATACACATGAAGTGAAACTTCAGGTGAATCATGCAGAGATAAACTGTATTTTAAAATGCGTATTTGGTTACAATAGTTAATTAGTTATGACAAGCACTCAATAACAAAACAATAAAACACACATAAAATACCGTAGCCAATACACACACATTAATAACAAACGCACAAACACGACCATTGGGTCACCGCCTTGGCACGGTCAATGCCACATCACATGTGTCAAATCCAAAGCAAGCCTTATAGATCATACATAAAAACATCACTTGGTAAGCTGTATATGTGCATTATTCTTAAATTAATAAACATCAGCAGTACGGATAGTAAATAGTGTGTTTTCATATCGAATTGTTACGCCATTAAATAGGGTTATAAACTGCCTATAGGCAATGCGACTTTAGAGGCCCCACGATAGTTAGCTTAAGTGAAAATCTAATCATTTTAATGGTGAAATTGTATTACGGTATTTTAATACCATGTTATTATCATATTAAAACACGGTAACATGTTATTTCTTGCTAGCCTTGGCAATAGTAATCAAATGATAACGATGAAAATCAATTTGGCGCTTGCGTTCTAGTAGGCACTTAGCCGACTATGTGCCTGAGGCGTTTGCCACAACAGTGTATAATATGTATTTTAATGAGTGCACGGATTGGATCGTCCAATAAGTGTGTACGAAAACAAATATATCAACGATGAAACAATGCAGTTTTTTTACATGTGATTATGTATTTATTTACTTTTTTTACGTCCAATATGTAAAAGCGACTACAGTCCAAAGACGGACTCTAGCGTTGATGTCATTTAATAAACCATTGAAGTTGCAAAGCATTAGTAAATACAAACCCAAGAAAGGCTTACAATTTAGTTGTTCGATTTTACAATTCGTTATAAATAAAATTTTATTGGGCTAGACTAACGGGCATCGAATTTCATGAAAAAAGTTCTTATGCATAGATTTTATGTTAGTACCTGTGGTTAACTAATTGCTTGAGACCCGATTACTCGGGCCTGCAGCCGTAATGAATAATACAATTATTCACTAACCTTATCTGACATTTGCAAGAGATTGAATCGGTAAATATTATATCAAAATGTCCACATTATTTGATTTTCATTAGTATCTTTTTAACGGCTATTCATAATTAAATTGTTTATTTTCTTTAATATAAACAAGCGTTTTTATAAATATTGTTGGGGCCTAGCTCTAAACATTGGTAGCGTAATAAAGTTAGGCAACAATGTGTCAATAAAACCACAACGACGAACCCGATTGATCAATTTTATTTCATACGGTTGGAATGTAAATATCCACCGTTCTATACATAGATGGTGACGTCACTACGTTATTGTCACCTTTATACTAAGACGCATCACACACCTCCATTTGGAGGCATTTATGACTACGACACAAAGAAGTCCGCGGATGAATGAAGAATTTGATTACGAAGTAAACATTATTGTTATCATTTAAAATTTAAGTGTTATTTTGTTCAGTCGTATGGTCTTACGTTAGTATCAATTAAAATTTTCGTCAGGTTTCAACAATTTTGCTCTTTATTCATTTTTGTTTAAACTGTACTTTCACTTTCGCTTGTATAACAACATGAGTGACGAAAGTTTGCAATGAAATAGGGTTTTCAAAACCGCTTAAAGAGTTTCAAAAGGAGTGTCTGATGCATGTTTTGAATAGACAAAATGTCATGGCTATATTGCCAACTGGGTATGGGAAAGTTTGACATTTAAAGTTGCTCCATTTGCATTGAAAGAGAAGTTCAAGTTGACTTGTTCAGTTTGTTTAATTTTGACACCCTTAAACAGTATCATGGTGGACCAAATGCATCGAGCAAACAAGGAATAAGTGCGTGTTAGCTTGACACGCACTGTCAAAGTGGTCTTCCTCTCTTGACGTTTCACTCCCAGTTTTGGAGTGAACTGTCTACATAATATGAAAATGTATATTTAATATAGAAGTTATTTGTAATAATGGGATATGTAAAATATATAATTGTACCAACTAATTTTAAGTTGAACTTATTTGGAGCAAATTAACACAAATAATATGCAAGTAGGAAAATATGGATACATGAGTAAAAGCACTAAGCTTTGAAGTTCTTTAATGGTTGTTTTTAGGGAAGCCTCAAACAAATTTTACCAAATAAATAGATCTAATTATAATTGTTTTTATAAGTGCCTGATAGAAATTGTTCTTTCAATAATTGAGATCATTACAAAAATTAGTAAAAGCACAGCATTGATGTTCTTTTATGGTCATTTTAGTGGAATAGTATGTTACAAAACACTTTAATGACTCATCATAGTAAAATAAAGTAGCATAGAAACTGTTGCGAGTCATAAACTGAAAATCTGATGTTGAAGAAGCTATACAAATATTTTACACTGTCAGCACTGATAATTTCAAAATAAAATAAAATTCAGGCTACCTACCTACCTACCCTAGTTTTTTGGTGCAAATTTAAATAGTATTAATATCATTGAGTTAAATTATTAAAATATCAATACGTGATTACATTTGCTAATTATAGTATTAATAATGAAATAATTTGCAAGGACAGTGCAATTCTGTTTAAATTAGCCTATATTAGCTATAAGTTAAAAAGATAATATCAGTGACATCCAATAATTGGATTATATATTTATACATATGAATGCATGAAAAAAAGACAGTTACATAGTTGATTTATTTATCCTATTTAACTGTTTCAAGGAAAAAAAATTTGAAATTAATATAAATGTGATTTTACCATTTTTCAATTCACCAATTGACCCTATTTTATTGGATTAAAAACAACAACTAACTACAGTTCCAGAACCCAGCCCAAGTTTACTCAAACTGAAATACTTCATCAATTAATCCTCTTTAATTAGATTAAAAACAACAACATGTATACAATACTCAGTAACATTTTGAGAATATTCCATTTATTCCACTAGTACACCAACATTCATTTACTAATGATTTACATGCATTCCTTAAACAGTTTAACAAAAAATTATGAATTCTTAATTAAAACAACAAACCAGCAGCTTCATAGATAAAGTTAATTAAAGATTTCATAAGGAAAATAATCAATTTTATAATAAATCAAGATTATACTTCAACCAAACAATTATAAATTTAATGGGGGGGGGGGCATCAGCACTAAAACTAAAATGGGGGAGAGAAACGCTTGTGGAGGAAACGTCGTGGGGGAAAATGTCTGATGAGGAAACATCTTGGGGGGGGGGGGGAGAGAACGTACAGAAGTCCTGCTAAGGGCGAAAGTATTGTTAATGTTCCTTTAGAAATAGAAGAAATAATTGAAGGAAAGTACTCATTGGTGTATGCCCATCCAGAAGCATTTCTGAGCACAACAATTAAAAAAGCAATATTGAGTACATTTCAAAGAGATATCATATAACTGTTTCATGCATTGCTGTTGATGAAGCCCACATGATCCTTGAATGGTAATTTTCCCAAATTTTATACTTATTATATACTCTATAATCTATCTCTTTTGTCATAAAATGAGGCTTTATTATCCAGCAGGTTTTGTGTTTGAACCTCACAAATTTTCTTATACATAAGTCCCATCATATAATCATCAACACAATCATCAGCATCATTATCATATTCATCATCATCATCATTAGCAGATGCATCATTGTGTTGTATGAGCAGAAACACAACCATTACAACTACTATTACTGCTACTACTACTAATTAATTAACTACTCCTACAACATGAACAACAATAACTACTTCTACTTACTACGCATTCCCATGTGCAACATTATTTACCTAATTACAAAAAAAACATAGATTCTGCAAAATGACTGAAGATGCTTTAAAATAAATGCAAATTTGAAAATTTGAAACAAAACAACCTAAGCAATACATAATTAGGAAACACTACATTATTGAAACACTGATACCTAGTTCTGGCTAGCATAACTTTAAATGTCGCTTTTTATGATTTTTGACTGGCGCGACTTTAAAGGCGACTAGTACATGTCTGTCAATACTATATAAACTGTACGCTGAAGTTTCTTTAGCTCAATGTGACACCTTATGTACCAGTCCTTTTATGTACCAAGCCTTTTTTGTACCACTTTGAAACTTTACGTACCACCTATATATTATATAGGTGTTATAGTCCATTCATTCATAGCAGTATGAATGGGCAATAATTATCTGTGCAAACAACTTTGATTAATTTGACTCGAATGTTGATTGAGTCAAAAATTGAGTTTATCAAATATTGTTCCCACTAAAACATTGCAAATGCAATTCATTGTACTAAATCAATTTGTTCTTGATATCAGAAAAGTTTTAGTAATTTGTAAAAAAAGTTAAATATGAAAGAAGAGTACCAAACGACTTAGCAAAGCATATTTATTAAATAGTTAAACATACTGTTAATGTATCTTTTTATTCATACATTCATCAACTATTCTGGTTATGAATACATTTAGTAAATTATAGAAAAAATGAGCATAAAAATTGAATGGAAAACATACAATATTATGTCAAGAAAAACAAAGCTGTAAAAATCCCACCTGTTTTACTTTGAGTTTGATATTTCGATTAGTACATTCAGCATTTTCAGTATCTACTGATAAATAAATACCTGACCATGACGTCCTCCTCCAAATGTTCAATCTATCAACTTCCATGTTATTTCATCCCTAAATAATCCTCTCACACATTACATGTATGTAAGATTCCTTGCAATGTTCACAGCGTTTATTTTGAATCGATGACGTCCTTAAAATTCAGCAGGTAAAAATATTTATTTATTATTTCAAAGATAACAGTCATTGCAACGTGTGCAGTGAATATTACATCGATAGGCAGGCATGAAAAGTGGCTTCTTTTGAAGCACAAACTGCATCCAAGAATATATCATAGCTGACCCGGTTTGATGAGGCCTGTTTTTGATAATAATTAATTACTATTTTTACTTCCGTGTTCATAATTTTTACGGGCGCCATGCTGGAAATAGTCCGTTTCCCACACTGCTTAGAGCGCATTCACACAGATCTGAAAGAGCGTTGACACATTGAATATCCACAATAACGCATTTATTAGCATTAACACGAGCAACTGTAGCTTTAAGGTAGTAAAGTGCGTTCAATTCTCCGAAGTTAAAATTAATCCCTAGCTAACGCGTCACAGCGATGACGTAGGCATATTCACAAATAGTCACACTATTCAATGAGCATCTTAAAATATTCTGAGAGATCTAGCACTAAGTTTCGTTACAAGTCGATAGTAATAAAGATTCCTTGGAAAAAGTGTTTACTAATGGATTTATGTTTATTCCTGATGTGTTTTAATTACTTGTTATTTTTAACTTGTTACGAAAATGGATGAACAATTTACACTATCTGGGATCATGCTGGCGTGATGCTAACTAACCAGTGAGAAAACCAAGAATTACTAGAAAATCAACAAAACGTTTAAAGTTTGGCCGAAATGTGGCCAAAAACTGGCCGAAAATTGGCCGCGGCCATAAATCGGCCACCGGCCAAGAAACGGCCCCAGACCGGCCCTAAATCGGCCAAAAAACGGCTATAGATACATAATGGCGGAGAATCGAACGCAGACTTCGTCACATAGTTACACAACATGGATTCCTTAGATAATTTACATGATGAATTAATTTCTTACATTAAAACACGGAATGATGATAAAATATTACAGAGGTAATCATTACAAGTTACTTACTTGAGACATAACTGAATTCATTTCTACACAGCAAGGGATTCGTGTTTAACACCAAATTTAATTCAAGTGCATTATGCGGGAATAGATAAAAAGTGGGGTTTATTTAGTGAATTTAGAACCGAGATGACCAGCTTCAATGCCTAGTTGCAAAGCTACTGTTCATTGTTTGCTAGTCTTCTCGGTTAACTTCAACAAAGGGAATATTAGAAGATGATACAAGGTAATATAAATCCATTAATTTCACATTGATGATACTTATTTAATAACAGATAAAATCAAGCCTGACACGGCAATAAAGCACTTCATTATTGTACCTTTTAACGCTGTTTAACGTTGTTCATGAAAAAATGTTTTAGTATTAACACGGTATACGTGCTCTCTGTTCAACTTAAAGATGAGATAAATACTCCCGGACTGATTCATATAACAAAACCATAGAAACAAAATCGTTATACAAATATCTTTTGAAAACGACATACTTATAATGTAACTATAATAATAAATTTAACAAATGCATAATGTCAATTAAATGACAGGATCCGAATGTCAAATTGTCATAAGCAGTGTAACCAATCATTGATAAATCCAGTGGTTATGATGTAGGATTGTGATGTTATAATTAACAACAAACTACTTACTGTCAGTGATGTTTAGAACTTAGACATGCAATTTCTGTTAAAAGCCCAGCCGCCCTATATAGGTGACGATCCGTAATTATTTACCGATTTTTAAATATTTTTTTCATTTTTTATTTATGAAGGTTATCAAAAAACAATATATATATATATGCTATTGGACATTACCATAACAAATGAGCAATACAACTTGTTTTGAGCTCAAAATACAGTGTCCTCCAAGTCAATTGTGTTTACAAACAATCAGTTTATTTACATCGCTGTTTACTCGGGAAAGTGAAAGTGAAAGTGACTCATCTGACCAAAAATATATCGTTGATTTTCAACGTTTTCCGGTATCAATTACACAAAGTAGGTCTCTTCTAAATGGTTAAAACGTTTTCAAAATGGTTAAAACGTTTGCAGTAATCTAATAAGTTACTTTCTGCTGGTAAAAAGTTGTTTAAAATAAAATTAAAATTGAATTTTCTTTCGGCTATTTTTAGCATACGTCTCCGCTTTGAGGCTACACATCACGTTAGTTGCAAAGTTGTAAACATTTATTCCAATTATGAAACGGGTATATCTTCCAATCTTAACAACATTCAGATTGCATCTAAGCTGTGTTATTAGCATTTTAATGCAAGAGTAACTGAAATCCGGTAAAAATTAGACCAGTTTATATGCATTATAATTGGATTTGTCACCTTTATAGGCCCTTTAATACCACACATACTCTTTGAACATTTAGATCTTGAAAGCAGAGCATATGTGGAACTCTCTCGGAATAATAAAATACATAATAAGCAATTGTGTTTTATATCTGAGAATGGATTCCTTTATAAGTTGGATTAATGGAAATACATTTTGTAGTCAGACTACGTTATATGAAAACTATGACAACGTTGAATGATGAAACGTTTCATACTAAATACGAAAAGCTTCAAAGCATCAAAGAAACGCCGTTTATTATTTTGTGACATAAAACCAAAATAAGTTGTTGTCGAATCTGCAAATACAATGTTCTTTTGCGATGTATGGGTTACTAACTAGGGTTCCAATTGTGTTGAAATATTTAAGCTAGCGCTGACTTATTTGAGACGAAATCATATCGATATTGTATCCTGTTTATAAAATCGAGTGGAACCTAAATATTTATTTTTCACTTTTTGCAATGCATACTATACTTCAGCTGCCAATTCCAAATTGTGTGCTTTAATTAAGCGAAAGACGCTGTAAAATATTACTTCCGCGTTAAAACAAAATGTAGCGCTTCCAATTAACACAGTCATGTATGTTGAGTCAATATAATTAACTCCCCGTGGTTTCTCTGTGAACTTAGTGAAAAGACGTAGCATTACTTTATCGATTACAATCATATTGTACATGTATTATTAATAGCTATCGATTTGATATTTTAATATGCTACTGAACGACTATCACAGTAGTTATCCTTTGAACCAAACACGGCTTCAAAAACTGATTTTGTTTTCTAATATAACGCCATGTTACACCTTTCAAATGTCAAACCATTACTTGATTATCATTTGAACCTATGAACATCTATAAGTGTTGTTTTGGCATGCTATTATTATTGGTAAGTCACTTGAAATGCAAATATGTGTGTCCAACAATAAGCAACTGTAGGTATACCGACGGAGAGGAACTTTATAAGATCGTCTATTTCGTTCACATCCACTTTGAACATGAACATATAAAAAATGTTTGATCAAATACTATGTATTAATATGCTTATGTGTTTGAACTAAGTATGCAACAGCTCACAATCGACAGTTTTAAAATTGAACAGTCTCTTATAAGTAAGTGCTCGTAATTTCAGCTCATTTTGCTAAGGTGATTTTTTACATTTCTTGTTCCTGACATTTAAGCGCAGTAAATAATTTGATTTTGACATTTAGATATTGACAATTAGTTTTAATGGGACTTAACATATAGCCTGTCCTTAGAACCTAAACTTGTGTTTGAGTTTAAGTTTTGGGAAGTATCGTAGTGTTGCTTCAATGAAGTAACAAGTATGTAGTATGTCATTTTTAAGGTTTAAAGTCATTTCCAACATGGGAACACTAGTGTTAAATATACTATATTTTAACGACATATGTCATGTTTTCAGTCTCCTATTTCTTTTAACAACGTAAATCGGGAACGACAATTTGGATGCATAACCTAATTAAGATGAGTGAGTTAATCCTACACTACAAATAAAGTATAATTTAATGTTACTCTGCTTATAAACATATTTGACGTATGATCGGTCAAGAATGCTATTGCTATTCACATAACATGTGTTAACAAAATAGACTATACCGCGCGATGACAAAACGTTTGCTGACGGACGGACAGGCGGCGGACAACCAGCGTATATACACAATTTGAACATTGGACTGAGACAATACATAATGTGAAGACATACAGCTTTGCAATAAATATATCCAAAATTACTTCACACGTGTAGATTTTAATCTGACACTGGGTTTTGAATTTTAGCACGCACAAAATACGTTATAATTTACAATTATCGTAATCAAACAACAACTTGTTCATCACCGTTGTTTATAATTAAACAACCATTATTGATAAATCATTACTGACATGTTGATGCAGACATCTTAGCAGCGAACATCGAGATCAAATGACTTTTAATGTATAAATAACGTTTTGGCAAATTTCAATTGTAAATAAAATCTGGCATTTGTAAATGGATATTTTTCTCGTTTGTTTTATTTCAGTTTCATTTTGTATATTGGCAATTAAACCTGTAAACCGTTATAATGGACCCCAGAATACGAAAATGCCTTGTTCAAAGTTATAGCGCATACATGTATATCAAAATCATTGATGGCATTTTGAACAATCCTTACATGCGACGCTTGCAGTGTATTTAGGAATTTAGGACATAAATCTTGCTTTTTATAAGCATACGATTACGTTATAGATCACTCCACTTAAACATTCATTAACTAGAACCGTTGTCCAGAATCATGCATTTTATTTTATGGCAATTAAATTGCCTTACATTTATATAAACCGATATTGACAAACCGCATACATTTTAAATGACTACGACACAAACAACAGGAAAACATACAATAAGTGTTAAAGAATGGCATAACCACAGTTTCACAAATATAACAGGGCATAAAATGTAAACTTTGTATTCATGAGGCAAATATGTTTAACTGATAATCTGTTAATGCAGTTTTCTTTTTACAAAATCCGCCAGTGTGTCTGGTAGATAAATATCAATGGTTTCATTGTCAATAATTCCTAATAAAGTCCGCTAAACCGGATTTCCCACGGAATAATCAGCATGCCATACTGTCGTTTTAAACGTCCAAGGTTGTTCATTGGTGTTCTAAGGTAATAGCGTCACTATAAATGACATTGTTATAATTGATATTGTATTGAAAAAGTGACTTGTATGTTAAAGCAAATTTGGACACTTACCTTAAATATATTTTGACTTGACAATAACAATAATTATTCGTCTGAATATGGTTCCAGTGTTTTATGGGTCCTTCCTTCAATGATATTCAATCAACATGTCTTATTTCATTGAAATATCTGTTAACAACACGCAATACAAACTATTGTGACTATCTTAAAAACATGTAAACATTGCATAAACGTTTTATATGCAATTGCAGTATGTATTTTGTTACCTTAACGTATAATGAATACGGTTTTGTCTCATGATGGGAGTTCCGTTGAAAGTAAATAACACAAGACCAGGAAACGTTTAATAGAGAAAGTTTTCTTTGTTGAGCTTAAAATGTGGTTGTTCAACATTTGTTCATAGTTGCGTGTCAAGCTGGCATCATCCGGAATATCAGTTGTTTTGCCAATATGACGCTAGCACTGACCATTACGCGTGAATATTGTATGATACTGTACTACTGTTAAGATGAATATATTTAATTATTTCCGTTATGGAAACAATTTATATCGATTTGGGCGTTCCTAAATAAGAACTCCTCTATCATCTCGTTTAACTCGATATAAACATGCACAAACAAAACCGAATGAACAATCAGAAACCGATAGTCAAAGCGTAGAATTTATCATAATTGAGTTCCGGATTGGCATGTCAATACGTAAAACATTTGCATATGCAATAAAATTATCTTAACGTTAAGGTAAAACCTTGACAGACTTTGGCATATTTACTTATGTTACCGACTTATGTTCCTATTGTGCAGACACTTGTCGTTCCTTATACCTACCTTTAGTGTGTTATTATTGTCCCCTACCAGTTTCACCGGAGGGGACTTATGGTTTTCGCTCTGTGTGTCCGTCTGTCCGTCAGTCTGTCACACTTTTCTGGATCCTGCGATAATTTTGAAAGTTCTTCATATTTTTTCATGAAACTTGAAACATATACAGATGGCAATATGGAGATTATGCACGTCATTCCATTTTGTTCTTACGTCAACAATTATGGTTGCTATGGCAAAAAATAGACTAGAAATACTGCTGAAAATAGTGGATCCTGCACACTTTTCTGGATCCTGCGATAACTTTAAAAGTTCTTAATATTTTTTCATGAAACTTGCAACATGGATAGATGGCAACCAAAAATTTAAAACAAAATCTGAAAATGGTGGAATTTCTAACAACGGTGGAGCCGGTAGGTGACCATATTGCTTGACAATAGCTTGGTTAGAATTGTTATATGGTACTATAGTAGTGTGCTTAAATCAGCGGCCGTGATGGTAATCATTATATTAATAATACTTTAACAAGGGCTGTTTGTAAAACATGCATGCCCCCATATGGGCTGTCAGTTGTAGTGGCAGCCATTGTGTGAATACATTTTTTGTCACTGTGACCTTGACCTTTGACCTAGTGATCTGAAAATCAATAGGGGTCATCTGCCAGTCAGGATCAATGTACCTATGAAGTTTCATGATCCTAGGCCTAATTATTCTTGAGTTATCATCCGGAAACCATTTTACTATTTCGAGTCACTGTGACTTTGACCTAGTGACCTGAAAATCAATTGGGGTCATCTGCCAGTCATTATCAATGTATCTATGACGTTTCACGATCCTAGGCGTAAGCATTCTTGAGTTATCAAACGGAAAACATTTTACTGTTTCGAGTCACTGTGACCTTGACTTTTGACCTAGTGACCTGAAAATCAATAGGGGTCATCTGCCAGTCATGATCAATGTACATATGAAGTTTCATGATCCTAGGCTTAAGCATTCTTGAGTTATCATCCGGAAACCATTTTACTGTTTCGAGTCACTGTGACTTTGACCTAGTGACCCGAAAATCAATAGGGGTCATTTGCCAATCATGATCAATTTACCTATGAAGTTTCATGATCCTAGGCATAAGCATTCTTGAGTTATCATCCGGAAACCATTTTACTATACTATTTCGAGTCACTGTGACCTTGACCTTTGACCTAGTGACATGAAAATTAATAGGGGTCATCTGCCAGTCATGCTCAATGTACCTATGAAGTTTCATGATCCTAGGCCTAAGCGTTCTTGAGTTATCATCCGGAAACCATCTGGTGGGCGGACCGACCGACGGACCGACCGACATGTGCAAAACAATAAACCCCCTCTTCTTCGAAAGGGGCATAAATATAAGACACCGTATTATATATCATAGTCCGACGATAACGTTTTATTCTGTATTAAATATATATACCTGCCAAATATACTGTTCATTTATAATTTTAATTATAAGTCATTCACTGGCGTGTATCAGTAGTATATATGAATGTTTCTCCGAATAATTTGTTACTGTGATTTATTTTCAATGCGAAGTTTATCACAAGAATAAAATATGTTTATACGCTCGTCGCTTCGTTTTAGACCTAAAGCTTTCCTTGCACGTCTAATTAAAAAGACAAATTATTTTGGAAAGCGAATATGTCTTCTATAAGTGCATCGTTATATATCACAGATGTGGGTAATTGCAAATGTCCTGTCAATTTCAATCGCAATTATTTGATTTTAGCAACTAAAGATGAACCACGTTGATATAATCAAAGTATTAAAAGCAGTTACTTGTTCAATATAGGTAAAATATGAGAAATTGTACATCAGCGTCAATAGCTTCTCGCAAAATTAGTGAAAATTACTGGTCAACCGAAATGATCATTTAACCAGTCACATTTGTTTTGAAAAGGTTAACCTTTTTTCAATATGCTTTTCATGGAATAATTCCTACGATGTTACTTATTGCGCGCGGCAAACTAACGCGGCGTCTAGTTAGAACAATATTGCACACCAATGACGGTATTAATAACGTTACACATTTATTACCTTAGCGGTATCAAACAAGAGGTTCATTTTGGTTATTTACAATTTTGTTGAGTCTTACTCGCGATAATTTAACTTACGAACGGCGTGTAGTCGGGGGTGGCTATTAGCGTTGGTTAATAACACAGTTATTTAACTCGCGATAATAATCTGTTTAGACTTATGTTGATGTTTTCACGCAATTAACCAAACACTGATTGCTCGCCAAAATAAAGTGTATATAAGTAACACTTTTATCAAGATAAGCATTTGTTGTTAAACTGCTAAACCGAATTATATTAGCTGATAAAGACACATGAACACAATAAAAAATGCGTATACAGCTGATGTTTGTAATGTTTTTATAAAGCATACATAAACAAGTATGGCATAAAAGTGCTACTTCATAAAACTTTTCGTTCCGTATATATCATTGCTAGTTTCTTACGATGTGTTATATTAAAATACACCATTATCTGTGTAACATCGTTTCTTCAAACAACATCTCTTCATAAAGTTTCATCCTTTAATACATGAAACACAATCTTTTAAAATTAAAAAATATTTGGCATTTATCCGTTTCTGAATATAGAAATAAAAAAGTGTGTATTGCTGTTGTGTTTTTTTCGACTTGTCAGTCGCAGATCCACCGCATAAAATGTGTGCTATAAAGTGCACGTGCATTAAAACCACGCAAATGTGATCATAGCTAAAATACACTTCGAAACATCATATCGTATGTGTCCTAACACGGCTTCTTTTTAATGAGTTTATGTCCTCAAAATCCAACTGTATGGTAATTTAAAACTTGATTAACACGCATTTTTCTTTCGACGTTTACAAATTACACATTTGTCACAGAGTCATGCGAACAGTGAGTAGTCCGGAATTCTTTACCATCAACAGGGTTACGTCCTATACGCTGTAGATCGACGCAGTAATGAGGCAAACTTTCTGGGGTATTGCTTTCGAATTAGGTACTCACATATTCGAATGTATTCGTTCGGGTCAATTGGCGTTAGTTAAAGGTCATTTTAAGTGAACAGCTGGGATTAAGGCTACGCATGCGCAATTAATTTCCTTCTATTTTACATATAAAAAATTTACATTTACATAAAATAGTTGAAGTTCGATATCAATTTTTACCATGATCAAGCGTATAGCCAATATATCATTATACATCATTGGAAAGATAAATGCATAATCTTTAGAAAACAATGCATGTCATTAAATTCTATAGGTCATAACTAAAAATATTCACCTTAGAATAAACACACCGGTTTTGACAGATGTGGAGGCGGCCATTTTGGGCCTACTTTAAAAGCCGGGAACCATCTACAGAAAAAGTAGAGCACACAAGTGGCTTTTTTCTTATTGCTAACAAATATACATTCAGTTTGATACCAAAACATACCATTTGCAATGTATTTTGTAAATCCTAGGCAGCATGCACTAAACAATGTGTGCTTAGTATCAAGTTGACTGCATGTAACCCTGCAAACAGGAGTTTCGGTTTGGGGTTGTGTGACCTACACAGATATGACGATTACGGTCGGAATAAATACGTTATGCCTTGGACATATTAACATATATAACAAATTGGTGAACCAATTCTATATTTCCCAATACAGCAGTCTTGACTAATATGTGTCAATAAAATATAAGTTATATACATGTATATATTCATCACTTCTTATGAAATAATATCGTGTAATGCTATTTGCACAACTCTGTATGTGGATTACAAGAGCACTTTTTGCGAGTATGATATACTAACCAACTACAGAACTTGTTTACAAGAAGGTCGTCAAAATGCGTAAAATCAAAGTTGCATACATATATCAGCATAGTTGAGACAAAACACGTTTGATTTGTATTTATTTAGTAATGATATGTAACTGATATGCAACTACTAACCCATTGTTAGATATTCCAAAGCGCTTTAGGTATTTTGAACCGCAATAATGGAATAATTTTGTTCTCATCAATCTTTTAGTAGTATTGAACCGGTTTAACCCTTTTTAATTACATTTATATTGCACGTAAACGACGTTGTGTGCTTAACTGGCGTGGTACTTGGGCGTTATCTTTTTTGTTTGATGATTCGCTTTCTACAGCGGTTGACACTTGGTAACCTATCTAGTTTTATCTCGGCAACATCAATAACTGTCGTCTTGTTACAAAGAATTAACAAGCTTGGCGTTCCGGTTAGTAAGCAAGAGATTTCATAAAAGACATAATCAAACATTCGCATATTTATGTCTGTTAGCATGTAAAAAAAATAGTAAAAATAAACCGCCAAATGCCTTATATTACGCACGCCAGATATTAGCGTGAAGTATGTGAGAACATAAAATTATGCAAATCAATGTTTATGTTGAATTTGAGCTAATGACTTTAAGCTAATACATTCCTCATGAATTACGATTGTGACTTATGCTAAATACGTTTTTAGTGAAAGCTCAACCTCTAGTGACAAAAAGGTCTCCAACACATTCGCACCAAATCGGAATTAATGCATGACTTTATATCGTGTAAAACCTACTTACATAGGTTTGAGCTGTGTTTGTCGTTTCGTCAGGTCAGAAAATATTCAAAATATGCTTTACAGAAAATAATTTCCAAAATGGTGGTCAAACCATTATATTTTGTCATTAAATGAATCAAAAGAGATACAAACTCGTCGTTAACATAGCAATAATGGTGATTTATATTATGCATTACTATACACAAGCGCAAATACTTTCTATAAGAGAATAAAATATATGTTAATCCACAATCTTGATGTTCAGGCAATTACATTACACATTTGTGGAAGGTTTTCCTTCAATAACTTTCTACTACGATGGCTATTGTTTTGTTACAAAACATCGAGGGCAGAACAAACACATTAGACCAAAAATAGCGCATTCATAAAAAAGAAATACAAATAAAAAGTGACTTACCGTGTGCAAATACATGCTACTCATTGGCGAAATTAAAGTTAACGATGCTATGTTGTATGTCAGTTCCAACTAACCTCATTTAAACATAGCTAGCATCCGTGTACGCATCCCCACCATGTATTTAGGCACAGTCGGATGAACGACTCAGGGCGTTCTTCATATTTGAATTTATTGAGTAATTTAAGACTTTGTGTCAATAACCGCTGATTGTTCGTACCTACTTACGAACTGAACACAGATATTCTTTGATATCTGGCAAAATGCAATCAACATGCTTTAACTTAATAATTTAACGTTCATATCAATGAAACACATTAGCAAACGTAACATATATTTAATATAAATAGCATTTCTTAATAAATAACCTAATAATAAAACATAACAAAACTGAAATGTTTGTGCGATACATGTTATACTGTTTTGTATTGTGCGTTGTTTCGATCGTGCATATTAGACAATCGCATACGAAACATCATGATAATTATATATATGTTACGCTTTTATTAATACTGCAGAACCATTATCGGGATAGCAAATGCTATTATCCGCTAGTCAACATATAACCCTGTTCAATACATCATATTAAAGCTAAATTTGTATTGGTAAAATAATGAACTATTATGAAACGCATTAACGGTTCAGAAGATTTCTTGGCATACAACTATAATTGCCTAGGCAAAAGTCAGATGTATATGTTTGTTAAACATCAATTAAAGATTTCAATTTCGACATGAAGCATGCAAGCAAAAAGCAAACAATACGTATTGAGTCAATGTAAATACGTGAGTACAATAACAAACAATCATATCGTTAATAACACGAAACTAGTTACATGGTCAATAATTTGTAAACATATCATTTATACTAAAAAACATGGTCTGTTATTACAGATTGCTTTTCACTACCCATTACCAAAATGCCTGTAAGTATTCAATAAAATGTTATATCATAAAAATCGCCCCAAATTTACCCTTGAATGAAAATCATAATTTATGCGCAACTTGTCTGGCAGTATCCTTCAAATGACAATTGTCATTACAGTAAACCACATTCAAACCAGGCAAACAAATGCCACATCAAAGTTAAATAACGCAGTTTGTCATGCTTTTTCATTTTAACCATGAAAAATGTTTAAACTGTTTCAATGCGAATATTATTTGCGCATTGAATACGGGATTATATGATGGCCATATTGTGTGTATAGTAAAAAATATGATCAATTCGGCATTCGTGTTTGCATATTTACGATGCAATTATGCCAAAATGCTAGACTTTTTTGAAAGCATGTCTGCATAAAAGCAACCAAAATGTAAACAATTGCATTGAACCACCAAAATCCGATATACTATTCACTGTACATGTATTTCGTATGCTTGATTATTGTTCCTGGCAACTGCTTGTGAGTATGTTGTCTATGATCGAAGTAATTTTACGGACAATGTGTACATGATAGTATTTCGTTTCAGCTTACAAAGTAGTAGCAGGGTTCCTGTGCAATTTGAACATAATGGAACATCGTTTCATGTTTCATTGAAGCACAATGATATAGTTAAAAGAGTATAAACAAACGTCCTAATAAGATACTATTAAAATACATACTGCGCTGATATTAAAATAACGAAAAATACATGAATTTGATGTTGAACAAAACTGTAGACGTTTGCTCATTAAATGGTTAGATGTGTTTCCTATCAAAAGTAAGGATCGGTGAGTGAACCCTTGCGTTTTCCGTATGCCTATATACCTACGTTATCAAGGCTTAAACAGTAAATAAACTACTGAAACAAAGTTAAACATTAGTTTGAGAAACCTTTCCAGAGAATACGATTCTTTTAAAGTAGGCCTGATCGATTACGATTGTATAACCGTATAACTGAAATTTTATGTTTCTAATAAAAATGTATGGACCATGTATACTAATGTTATTGTAAATTAAAGGAACTGAGCGCTGTAATTAGATTTAGAGCTAATATAATCCTATGATACAGAACGAAAGCTTGTTGAATAAAGACTAACACACTCCAGTCTGATTCTGCTTATCTTAATTGGTAGCAGAAAATGCATAGCATTTCGAAGTAAAATTTCTCATTGTGTAGCAATAGAAGATGTATTGTGTTCAATGCTATCAGAATAGTGGGTATGGTTAACAATGCGCGGACAGACTCTATTTTAACTTGCTTTTCTTTGTTTTATATTCGCTTAATTTTAACTTACCATGAATTTGTTATGTAACTTGTCCTTAATTCAGTACGAAGATAGAGCCTTCCTGTAAAATGTAAAATATGTTTTTCAGATATATTAACATCACATATCGATCATCAATGTAAGGGGTTAGTTTGTATTAAAATATTTGTATAGTGTTGTTCAACCTGGCTCAAGTATGCAAAAGTTCATGCCTTTCAATCGATTCTCTTCAGCTCACTATGTACAATGACCGGTCAATGTGCTTATATATATTGCAGCTCTGCGTTTCTAGAATAATGAGTGATATTGATGAACGGCCACTAAACCTAAATGAAGCATCAACTCGGGGTTCAGATATCCATAAAAAATTATAATGTATTTTTTATACTTATTTGCTCGATTATTAAGTTATGTGAACTGGTAAAGCATGTTTTAATTTTGTTACAGAAATATATTGCATATATTAATATCACTATAATTAAACATACAATTGTTAAATGTTGTGTGCTTAAGTAATTGGTTAAGTAGATAACTGGACAAAAGTTTTGCATACTACATGTGGTGTGTGATCTAATTGACCATTAAAAAAATAATTTCTTAATTTTGGGAAACACGAGTAAAGCCAACTCATAATTTATCCATACTCGTATATGTGTTATATTGCTTCCATAAGTGTAATTAATGGGGTTTCTGGTAAATAAATTAGCGATGCTGCCTTATCGATAAAAGATTTAAAATAAATGAATGGAAACTCAATGACAAATAAACACAAACGGATTGGATGTGAATAAGTAAACATTAACTTACTTTGTTTTTTTTAAATATTTATGATGCTTAAAAATTGTAGATAACTTAATATTAAGTGCAAGCTGTATCAATGCGACACAATAACATTATTTTACAAAGCTATTACATAATATATCGCAAAAAAATATATGTATTAAAGAGTTCTCATCTTGGCACTTGTCAACATTTTTACGACAAACTGGCACAAACTGTAAACTATGATAATTAGTGTTCGATAAGGATATCAAGAATGACAAACAACACCCCACTTGGTTACGTTTTGAATACAGGCAACTCTGAATACCATTTGCATGTGGGAAAACCACTCCGAATGGAGATCAAGGTAAGCGGGCGATTTTTACGATAGGCTAGATAAAGAATAGAATGGTTAACCAGCCATAATCATTATTTACTTAAGTAATGTGATCGTTGCATGGAACACACTAGTAAAGCCGATGAAGCAATTCACCTTTTTTTCCAAACCAATAGATCATCTTCATCTTTTTCGAGCTTGATTTTAGATAAGAATAGTCAATAACGATTTAAAACAAGTACAAATAATTAAAACAAATACGACGCGATGTACATTTTGTAAATTTTTAGGATTGTTCTGTAAAAGACACACATAACTAACAAACTCAATGTAAACGTATAGAAATTCGTCGGTATGAAATTTCGTGTTTTACTGAAAAACAACTAATTCGTTGACACGTAATTTCGTGGATTTCAAATTTTCGGGGAAGACTGACCGTCATAATTATTAAACATTTATTAAAACAACCAGAGTAATAACGAAGCATAATCTGCTAATCTGTGTTGACCGCAAGACTTGAGGTTAATGTGCACTGAAGCATGAAAGTGTTGCCGATAATTGTCGATAAGAGCGATAAAGCGGCGCACTTGTGGGTCCCTGCTCGCTAATTGCCATCGATGTTGTTTTGACAATATTTGCACTTCTCAGCGCAAATGGTCCCATAGTAGAAACACTTTAGTATTAAGGTCCCCAAAATACATGTGTGAAAACCGTTGTCTCTTTTAAATTTAATTTGCGCATATTGACATATATGATAAATCTGCAAACTGTTCATTTTACGACGTCACGTAAAAGAAATGTGTTTTTCTCCACAATGGGTAATGCTAATTATTATACTTATTTACCATGTTTAATAAAACGTACATTAACGATGATGAATAAAAAAAGAAAAACTGATATATATAGTGTAATGTGACCTACTGAAGTGAAGTAACTATTACAAAAACAAATATCTCGGATAACTGACAACACAAAAAAAATGTCGGAAATGACATTCGAAAATGACCAATTTCGGATTAAAAATGTATAAATAATCGTTGGTATTTGAATTCGTGGTTCAGTGGACCAACGAATTCAACGAACATTCGTACCACACAAAATTTAATGGTTTTACAGTATATACATTTACTCTGCAGTCTAACGAGGTATGTTGTCCTGCAAAGTCAATACCGTGTACATTAATTATCGAAGGTGTGTTACTATTAAGTAGCAACAAATAAAGCGTGTTGCTAGAATTAGCTTCGCTATGGTGTACATCAGGATATGTTAGGTAGTGTGCTGTTCTGTTCTGAAATGTGTACTAGCATCCAACATCAGACTTATCATATAGTGTCATAGTATCACATGTGCTATTATTTAAGGAGTAATCTTCAAATAAGCAGTGCTCATGACCATATCAATTCGTTCTTCAGTGCGTTTGACAACTTGTTTTTTTACAATCGATGTGTGGAGCCCCTTGCATACAAATGGAAACGTTGTAGATGTTGTACATATTGTAAATATTGTGAAGAATTACACTGAGATGACATTGAAGGTACGAGGCGTTTTCAAGATTCTTAATAAATTCCAATGTGTGTAATGCAATAAGTGATAGACGAACTGACAAAAGACATTGAAGTGCTGCTAGATAGCTGTATCTTCAGGACACTTGTAATCAATAACATGTTGTTTTGTATATATCAATTGCGTGCGTTTTCGAGTCGTGTATCTATGGTTGACAACGTCTGACGGCCTCAAGACAGACGGCATAACCTTGCATAAAACTATATTTGAATTGAAAACATAACCTTAATCGTTGTTTGATTTGACTTTTATATAGTTTGTTGACAAAGATATCGCAAGAAAAGTTTTGAACAGATAATGAAACTCTAAAAATGAATAAATGGGCTAGTTGTGAATGCTCACGTTATTTCAGTTTTATCTTTACACAAATATTTGGTAGCTTTGATGACAGAAATAAGTTAAATTTACCATTCTATCATGAACCCGGTTTGCATTGCTGTTTTGTCTGTTACAAAGGACTTGTTTGTATGCTTCATTACGAAATAATAATTATGTAAAAAATAGGTATTACTTATGAAATGAATACGCCAACTATGAACTATGAAATATTTTTTCAAATTTAGGTTTTTCGCTGCATCATATTGTTAAACGGGAAGCATTTTGGCTTTATTTGAAACAGTTTTTACCGCGCATGTATCCACGCAGGTTAGATGTCGTGTATGCATTATCTCCGTTTGTAATATTTAGAGCTCTTAAAACACGTGGTTGATACAATAAACTGGGTTTAATCATGCGCAATCGTATAATTATCCTTAAGTGTGTATATAATACCAACATAATACCCACATGAAGTGTTCTAAAGCCTTTTCAGAATAAAGGCAAAAACCGTTCAAAAGCAAATATATTGAGAGCTCAAAAACCGTTTTGTGATATTTCAATATCAGATTTTATCTAGACCATTGTATATGGAAATTTCACTTGCTTAAACGATATTCTGATGATTAATATTTCGTTGATGGAAAACGTTAGATTGCTTGCCAAGATTTGATTATTTATATAGTTTGAAACCAAGTATTGTTGGTATTAATAGCCATTTCGTAATGCAATATAAAAAAAAATGTGAATTTTATTCATCAATTTCTTCCTCTAAAAAGTAAAGGATTTAGCATGGTTTCCATGGAAACCTCTTCCGTGTCAGTGTATTTGTTGCGACTCTGTCAAAATGTAGTGCCACGCCAACGGCGTGTGTATTTGTTTAGACGAGTCGTCAAACTTGGTGCGACGTGGCTCCAAAAACTAAGTCCGTAATTATTTTCTGCTGAAACTGATTTTATTTGGGGTATTTGATAACAGAAAATTAAATTCGTTTTTGATTGAACTGTAAAAGAAACACTCTTTGAATTAAACAACATCATGCTCGCTGAGTCTTGAGCGAGCATAATAAACTTTTATTTTACTCATAGATCTATAAATCGACTTACCTAAAGGGAAATGTAAAGCTGTGAATATTTTTCCACTTATCTGTCAAAAGATCTACCTTCTGAGTATCATATAATGAACATGTTTCTCTGACGCGATCTCTAAACCATCTGGATAAAACGGACCGTCCCCCCCCCCCCCCCGCCCGCCAACATTTTGAAAATTTGCGCTATGTAAAGTTGTAAACATAATCTGGTACCCGTGTCCGATTATTGGTTCCCAAACTATTAAAGGGCGACAGCACAGTCGTGGAACGAGTAAAGTCTACTCAGTGATAACTACCCATCATCAGTGAAAAAAGACTTTACTTCGTATGTTTGGAGTTAAGACTGTGTTGTTTTTTGTACCCAATTTTATTTTTTTTAAAAGTGGACGTCTTGTTTGCTTGTTTACATAATTATACCCCTTACCCCCCTTAGCCCTCACTTTTATTGCATTTTTCGAATTTGAAGAGTTTTCATTTTTGTAAGTTTGAAACTGAATTATACGTACGGGCGTACTGCCGTGTGCCTAGGTACGCCCATGCAAAAAAAGTTTGTTACACATTTTATATAAATTCATAAATATTTGACAAATCGTATAATCTCGCTTTAAGTTAAAGATTTTACTCTTTTTCTCTTTTACTGTTTGTCTTTATTTGTTCAGAGAGTATATCGTAAATGTTTGAATTGGTCAATGTGTTAGAAACAAACGTGTTTTGCATTGTATGTACTGAATTTTACGTTCAACGATTCTTACAAATAAATGTATAAACCTCATGCAATATACATGGTTGTGTACCTCACAAGTCCCATATCCACATATCTTATTACCAAGTATCCTTTTCGGCATTTTTCATTGTTGACTTGAGCTTTAAAGAATTAACAGGTCACGTTAAAATGTGGTTACTGACCAATTATCTGCAACTCATCATGCTACCAGTTGTTTATAAAAAATATATTTTATATTCGATATTCTTACGTGACTCACCCAGTCATCTAAGCCTAAATGATTCGTAAAACAAAATTGTGTCTATGTGTCGTATGAACGAATCTGCACTAAAACTAAATTTAAGTTCACATCGTACATGCATGACCAGTTGTCAAACGAAAGAACAGTTGATTCAAATGCATTATTTTTCTCTTTCCGGGATATTGTTTTAGTATGTTGATGCTGCATTAACAAATATAAGTCTATATGAAGTGAAAACACCGATAATAAACAACGGTTGCGATAGACACATACAACTGTAAGATGCCCATAATATCACTTTAAGATTGCACATGTTGACAATTTCGTGTGCAATCCGAAGTACCTTTCACACAAAAATATGTAAAACATATGCTGTTGACATTTGACACACGTCATATCTGCACAACATTTAAGAGTTATATAACTCTTAACTGAAATATTAAATATGATACCTGTTAAGGCTTTAATTAAGTTAAAGTGTCATATGTCACGTAGAAAGTTATGATATACATCATATACATGGTCAAGCGACCAATACTCCCACACGAAACATCCGCTTTTGATGCAAATCTGAAGTGCATTGATATATACCAATGAATTCAGTTTTATGCACCATTTAACTGTAGTTAATGAATTGTTTAGGATCCAATCACTTGCTCATCCAGCCATGCTAATAACAATATTGCTTGCGCATCCATCTGGACGATTGGACAACAATTGGAACTGACCATGTATTTAATATAGAATGATTAGACAGATTGTACTTGTACTTCAGGCTACGAAGAAGAGATTAAATACTCAATTGATATAAGATCTTTCATCACTTGTTATAGTGAATAAATGTGCACATTTCTCACGCATGTTGTGCTGCGTCTTATTAGTTAACTTGCATTTACAAAATTGGGAGTTATGCAAGAAGATTGACATATTAAAACGTATTAATCAAATAATATTTAGCCCGAGGACCGATTGAAATTACATTTACAAAAAAGGAATTCTGAAATAGCTCATTATTTAATGATATCGTGTCGGTTTTAGCGGAACTGGTGTATTACATAATTAAACATGAATATGATATATTTTCATAGACAACATGTCTGATTGAAGCCTTGGACATGTTACATATTTTTTTTGGTTTATTTATTCGCATAATCAGCATTACATGCTTTTGGCAAAATAAATCATATGATAAATACATATACACAGTGAGATGAAGATTGGCTAAATCATAGCATACAAATAATCTCGATAGATAATATTTATTTAAAAAAAAACACACACACAAAAACACACAAAATAGATATGAAAATGTAGCACAAAAAAAAACACAATGTTTATTATGTGAAGGAATTTAGACAACTAGGAAGCAACAGACGAATCAATGATTTCTTTTCGTTTTAACATTGCAAAATATATAAATTTCGATACTTTACGGATACGTTTTACAGACTTTGTTGACATAATTGTTTCGAAATATTTCAATGTGTTAAATGACAGCCTTATGTTGTATTTTAACCTTAACTCTCTATAAATTGGACAAATACACAGAAAATGAAATTCAGATTCAATCATATCAGATGTACACACTTTACACTTACGATCGTTAACGTTAATATTGTTAAATCTTCCTCTTTCTATTTCTAAGTGATGCGAACACAATCGGAATCTACTCAACGCAATTCTATGCTTTTCATTATCTATACAATTCAAGTAGGTTTCAAAACAAAATTCTTTTTTAAATAAGATATAGTATTTTAGCTTACTTTGAGACTGTATACATTCAAACCAAGTTTGAATGTAAACATCACGGACTCTTTGTTTTAGCATACAAATATAATCAATTTCGTGATACTGGTGCAACCATACATTACTATAACCAAGATCATCAAGTGTAGTTTTAACAGCATTTGGCCAACACAGTTTTCTATCAATATTCATGCATGCATCGTCAAAGGTTAATGTATTAAAAACTCTATTTATCAAAGTATTCTGTGATCTCATGATTTTACACCAATAGTTAAGAGCTCGTTCTTTACAAATGACGGACAATGGGAAGCGACCAAGTTCACCTAGTACAGCAGCATTAGATGTTTGTTGACGAACCCCAAGTATTTGTTTACAGAATTTTAAATGCAGTTTATCAACCTCAGGCATATCGTAAATTCCCCAGACTTCGCAGCCATACGTGATTATTGGTGCTACCATTGAGTCAAACAGTAACAACTTAGTTTTAATATCTAATTTGATTCTACTGAATATTGAAATAAGGTGATTATATGCTTTGAGAGCCTGCTCATTCAGTGATTCAACTGCACGTTTAAGTGAGCCGTTATAGAAAAATTTAACACCTAAGTACGTAAAAACATCTACTATTTCAATGTTGTCGCCGTTGAGTTCCCATGTGTGAATATTTCTATATTTATACTTTTGAAAAATGCATACCTTAGTTTTCCCTACATTTACCTTGAGACCCCATTTCTATTAATATTCATTTATACAATTTAATTGGTGTTGTAGACTATGGGGATCAGTTGAAAAAATTGCAATGTCATCGGCAAACATTAACATAAAAATAGATAACATATCAACGTCGTTTGTACATAGGTTTGTAGAACACAAATGCTCACCAATATCATTAATAAACATAATAAACAAAAGAGGTGACAAAGGCTCACCTTGCTTGATTCCTAATGATACATCAAAGAATTCTGAGTATGACATTAAGCTTGGACACTTTATACACGATTTCACATTTGCATATATGGATTTCAACATATTAAGCATTTTACAGCTGATACCTGAGTTCACAAGTTTAATCCATAAGGCATCATGAATGACAGTATCAAATGCCTTTTTATAGTCTACAAAGGCACAATATAGTTTTAAATTATTTGCTAAACCTTCTGAATAATACTATGTAGAATAAAAATACAGTCAGACGTACTACGATTATTTCTAAAACCAAATTGACATTCATTTAAAATTGATTCGTTCTCGCACCAATTATTTAGACGGTTGCGCAGCGTTAAAGAAAATATTTTTTGCCAGAATATTTACTAAAGTTATCCCTCTATAATTTGCCGGATTAGATTTATCACCCTTTTTTAACAATGGGACAATTGAGCCTTTAGTCCAGGACTCCGGATATACACAGTTATCAAATAAGTAAATGAATATTTTAGCTAGGAATGAGGCGATAAATTCTTTACAATCAATGAAAAAGTCCGCAACGTTACCGTCCAAATCAGCGCTTTTATTTCGGGACATCGAAGATATCGTTTCAATAATTTCATCGGTCGTAAATGCATCGTCGAGCGAGTCAATATTTATGGCGTCAGCTGAATCTGAATAATTGCAATTACTAAAACAATTTTCGTTTGGCGTTGCAGACATTTGTTTGAAGTGATTTAAATAATCATTTACATTTATATTGGCTTGATTTTTATTACCGCCTTTGAATTTCTTTATATATTTCCAAAATTTTCGTGAATCGGATCTACTCATATCTTTAAGACGATGTTGCTCTTTGTTATTGTAATTATATTTAGCTTTTCTCTTACAAACACAGTATGACCGCCTAGCTTCTAAAAAATTTAAACGCGTTGTATCATTTGGCTGGTTATAAAACAATTGTTTCGATCTATAAAATATATCTTTAGCTTGTTTACAATCAGCGTTAAACCAATGTGGCCTATCCGAATTAATCACGTATTTATCTTTATTCATACTGCAGCGTCGTTTACCGTGGACACTAAATGATATCCGATAAATTATAGACGACAGGTTATTAATACACGAATCCAAATCGAGAGAT